>NC_056734.1:112344557-112690391 GCF_019279795.1 Protopterus annectens
CTCCTGATTGATACCTTTCAGCAATGAGATCCCTTTGATGCTTTGTAAGCTATCTGCGAAGCATGGCTTTTACTGTAGCAGGCAACTGAGTAAATGTCAGGAAAATCCTACTAGGACAGCTGAACTTTATTTGGGGTTAATCAGAGTCTCTGTAATTGATGGCAGGTGTGTACTCAAGAAGAATGAATGCTGTAATTAAAACAAAAGGTGCTTCAACAAACTATTAGTTTAAGGATGTGTACACTTATGCCAAAAAAATAGGAAATCCCAGGAGAATCCAAAACTGCGCACTTTATTATTTAAAACACAAAATGAAATAAACGCTATTAAGTTCATGCGTTTTCGTCTACAAAAAGACTTCCTCAGATTTGTACATGTGACTTAATAAACACTGCCTTTTATACAATTAATTAATTAGAAAACACCAATCATATTCCTCCATATTTTCAAACAACTGTTGCCTAATCTTTAAAAAATCCATCTAAATACATTAAATTTCTTTGTCGTTCCTTACAAAAATAAATATTTAAAAACCTTTGTGTATATTAAATTAGTATATTGTTTTGTTAAACCTTTAAAAAGTATCTTAAAATGTCTCAATATGTATTAAGTTTTATTTCATTTAATGCCTTTAGGAATAAATTTTAAAAGATGTACTGCCATCTACTGGCCTTTTCTATTATTGCACTTCAAGCTTTTGCTGCCTTTAGTTTCAGTAGTGGTTTGACAGTAATATATTCGTTCAGCCCAGGATTTTTGTTGGCTTCCAAATATATCTGCCACCACAACTCCTTGTAACCCACAAGTTCCTCCCATGGTCCTCCCCTAAGATCCTTTTTTATTTGATCTAATACAAAAAATCTATATTTGAAATCCTCACATACCCTTGAGTGCCTATATAATGCATTTGTTTCTTTTCCACATTTTATGTCGTAGATGTGTTCATACATCCTCTTTTTCAAAGGTCTCTCAGTTTTTCCGACATAAAAGGATGTGCAATTTGTGCATATTACTAAGTATACTAAGCCTTGTGACTCACAGTTGAAATAGCCCTTACTTTTGATCCACTTTTGCCTACTTTCCAAGAATACTTTATCCTTGTTTAGTATGAATTATTGTCTGCACCTACCACATTTGTAGGTGCCTAATTTAACTGTGTCGGGCCTCTCACCTTTCCTAAAATTGTTCCCCAGCTCTAGTATACCCTTAATGTTCATAGGATTTCTATATATGATTTTAGGTGTAGTGTCTGGTAACCCTTTCAAGTCCGTTAATGACTTGAATTTGTTCCATTCGTTTTGAAACACTCTCCTAACCTTGATATTTAACGATTATATTCCAATACTAGGCCTTGTTTGTAATTATCTTCTCTAGCACTAGTGTAACCCTCCGTATTTTGTGTTGTTAACTTCACACCTTTTATTGGCGCAAATCTTCCTGTTCTTCCTACTGTTACTTCTTTCCTTATTTCATCCGTAAAAGCCTTTGGGTATCCCCTATCCCAAAACATTTTTTCCAGTTTGTCACACTCCTTTATGAAGTCAAGTTCTTGACTGGACATTCTTGATCCCCTCACCAACTGTCCTTTTACCAGATTTTTCATACAATGTCTCGGGTGGCTACTTTCATAATGTAGGAATGAATTTACGTAGATGTCCTTCCTATATACTTTTGTCTCAATGGAATCCCTTTCTTTCATAATTTCCACATCCAAGTAAGAGATATTGTCATGTGAAATATTATGTGTAAATCTTAAAAAGGATGTAGTTTCACCTATGTGTTTGATAAATTCTTCTAATATCTCCACACTTCCTTTCCAAAAGATGATAATATCGTCCAGAAATCGTTTGTACATTTTACAATACTTACTGTATTCAGTTTGGAAGATGTGTTTCTCTTCCCAATTTGCCAATACTATGTTGGCAAATGTGGGTGCCTGAGCCACACCCATCGCTACCCCTGAATTTGTTGGAAAAATTCACCATTGTGCGATAGGTAATTATTCCTTAAAACCAAATCCATTAGGCCTGTGCACACAATTTTCTCATTATGTGTTAAGTTTTGATCCTTAAACACCTCTTCTTCAAACATTCTGGTCCCTTCATCATACGGAATGGACCCAAAAGGTCCACTACGCCAATGGTCACCAGTTTTAAATCCCTTTCAAACAGTTCTGGACTAATATTCCTCAAAAGGTCCCATGAATCTCTGAGTATAGCTTGTTTGTTTAACCATATATGTTTGGTTTTAACATCTATTTTGCTAATGGTGTTATTTTAGAACCTTGTGCTGACACTATAGGTCTAAGCGGTGGATTGGATGTATCCTTATGTATCTTCGGGATTCCAAAAATTATTGGAACCCTAGGTTTGTCTTTTTTCAAGAACAGCAACATTTTATTTTCTATCAAAGCTTCCGTTTCCATACTTTCAAGAGCTATATCTATTTTTTTGTAGGCCAAGTTTATCTCATTTTTGGATACCACTCTGTATTTGGTTTGGTCCATCAATATCTCGTTCATTTTCCCATCATATTCTGTTACATCCATTAATACCACCTCCCTTGTCAGGCTTCATTACCCTTATGTTTTTTCACATCGCAATTCAATTAATTTCTCTTTTTCTTTTGGATCTAAATTATCCTTATATCCTGTTCTTTTGTCTACTTTCCTAATAACTTCTTCCATAACGTTTTCAAAGTTTTTTAATTGTGCCTGTATGGGTGGGTTGAAGGTAGATTTACACTTCAGAATATTTTGGTCCCTATTTATTTGTATATTGTGATCTAACCCTATTCCTTCCTTGTTATAGAGTAATTCCAAGTTCATTTTCCTAAGGAATATTTTCATATCCAATATAGTTTGTACTTTGTTCCCCTTAACCCTTGGGATATATTTAAAACCTTTTTCCATAAGTGAAAAATGGTCTCTGGTTAGTTCAATATTGCTGTAGTTGTAAATAGTGAAACCATTAAAAGTCCATGCATTCCCTTCTTGTGTGATACCTTGATCCACTCGTACATATTCAGGTTCGGGTCTTAATACTGTCTGTATTTCCCTCTTATCCCCCCCCTCATTTGAAAATTTTGTTTCCTTCTTTCTTCTATCTCAAATTCTGTATGTTCCTTTACTAGAGGGGGGAACTCCGTGTCATAATCAAGATTATTCATCCCATATCTGTTGTTTCCCTTCCTTGCCCCTTCACTTTCTCTCCATTCCCTGTTATTCCTTTCAACATATTTCCCCAAAGGCCTATTATTTTGTAAAGGTTTAGGGTAGCTTAACTCATTTTCGTACTCTAAAATATCCCTCCTAAGTTTCTCTGTTTTCCTTTTTACTAACTCAGTACATTTCTTGTCTATATTGTGCTTTAAATTATTGTACTTGTTTCGCTCTTCCCTTACTTCATAAAATAAGTCATCTCTTATCTGTAAGTCTAAAGTGTTAATTTGTTCTGATAACATTTCTAAATTTCTTTCATTCTCATTAATTATGCATTTTACAATTTCCATTCCACAGTTGTTAAACACTTCTAACAATTGTTTGTGGAAAATTGACCCAATTTGCACGTTGTTAGGGTACTTCCAAGTCCGTAACCCTTTGGGTACAATTTTCCTCTGCAAACATTCTGTAAGGTATCCGTTTTCTATCATCACAGATTTGTATCTAAACATTAAGTTTGATATGTCATCTAATTTCTTTTTAAAAGTATCATTGTTCGTAACCTGCCTATGGTTACCCATAGTATAATTAAAATCAAAAACATGTTGTTTGTTCAGCCAACAGTCCATCTCTTTTATCAGAGATGTTTAAAGTACCTTTTTCTGTAACTCCGCTTTGTGACTCTGGAAATAAATCCTCGTTTTCTTCCCCCTCATCTTGTAATATCCTCGGCGTGTTACCAGGGTTAAAAGTTTGACCGTTGTCCGTGCTCCAACGCTTGTTCTGCCATCTCCTCCTATAGCGTTTACGTTTAGCACCCTGCCTCGTTCGGGTTACGTCATCATCGCTGCCTTCCGGATTGTGATTTCCTTGTGTCAGAACCAAACAAAGCGGAGTCAATAGATCAATTAGGGCAGTGAGTTGCCCTACCAGCTTTCTACTTTGGCTGGCGTCATCCTGTGCCGACGTTTTGTCCTTCTCCTTGTCCATACCGCTCACTCGACCAATAACCCCAAACAGCAGGAACTTCCAAAATGCACAAAAACCAAAAAAATAGGAAATCCCAGGAGAATCCAAAACTGCGCACTTTATTATTTAAAACACAAAATGAAATAAACGCTATTAAGTTCATGCTTTTCACAAAAAGACTTCCTCAGATTTGTACATGTGACTTAATAAACACTGCCTTTTATACAATTAATTAATTAGAAAACACCAATCATATTCCTCCATATTTTCAAACAACTGTTGCCTAATCTTTAAAAAAATCCATCTAAATACATTAAATTTCTTTGTCGTTCCTTACAAAAATAAATATTTAAAAACCTTTGTGTATATTAAATTAGTATATTGTTTTGTTAAACCTTTAAAAGTATCTTAAAATGTCTCAATATGTATTAAGTTTTATTTCATTTAATGCCTTTAGGAATAAATTTTAAAAGATGTACTGCCATCTACTGGCCTTTTCTATTATTGCACTTCAAGCTTTTGCTGCCTTTAGTTTCAGTAGTGGTTTGACAGTAATATATTCGTTCAGCCCAGGATTTTTGTTGGCTTCCAAATATATCTGCCACCACAACTCCTTGTAACCCACAAGTTCCTCCCATGGTCCTCCCCTAAGATCCTTTTTTATTTGATCTAATACAAAAAATCTATATTTGAAATCCTCACATACCCTTGAGTGCCTATATAATGCATTTGTTTCTTTTCCACATTTTATGTCGTAGATGTGTTCATACATCCTCTTTTTCAAAGGTCTCTCAGTTTTTCCGACATAAAAGGATGTGCAATTTGTGCATATTACTAAGTATACTAAGCCTTGTGACTCACAGTTGAAATAGCCCTTACTTTTGATCCACTTTTGCCTACTTTCCAAGAATACTTTATCCTTGTTTAGTATGCGTTTTTTATTTTTTATATTTTTTCCCCTACCAGATTTGTTTGTTTTTCAATTGAATTGTACAGGTTATAGATCACATTAAAGGTGGGAAAAGTTTTGAAATGATTTACTGTGGTCTCATTTTTTTATATCACAAAAACCTGGCATTTTAACAGGGGTGTGTACACTTTATATATCCACTGTAATTCCAAGAAGATTAGACATTGAAGTGACCTAACAATTTAAAAATCTTGTAGAAAACTACTAAGCAGAATGAATAACAAACTTCACATATTTGACTAGATAACAATTTTTACAAAACCTATTCTACACCAGACTGTGAATTTCAAATAGTTCCTCTGTGTATATCTCTTGCCTGCTTATTTCAGATGGACTAGAATCCTGTAAAGTTAAATGAAGATCTCTCTTGCTTGATAACAAAAAGAAAATGTTTGCAAATCCATTGAAATACATATACAATTCTAAACATTTTTGCACAAGTACCATATCTTCATAGTTTGTGCCTACATGTTTAAATTATTTTACTATTATAACATTTTGCCATTGTGATAACCTGTACAAATGTCTGTAACACCTCAATATGATATAGTTGTTTATATTATGATTTATCATGCAATGTATTAGCTAATGTTGTTTGCAGCTGAAAATAGACAAAAATTCTGTTCATTAGCAGCAAAGTAATATTTTACAAGCCCGAAAGCAACTCAGAAATATAGGTTAATTAATTCTGACTATGCAAAAACATAGGGCAACAGCTTCATTTTCAAATTATTTGGGATAAACATGACAATTCTTATGTGTCAATTTTGAGAAATGAGCACTCAACCCGTATAGCACCATGGCATACTTATTCATTAAGGGGCAGTACTCTCCATAATAACATCTTTTTAGAATGTTTCCAAAAGCTGTTCTAAAGCCAGTTACATACCTGCTTAATCCAGTGCAGAGTCACAGAGGAGGCAAAGAAATTTCAATCCTGAAGAAAATATCAGTTATCAAACAGGAAGCACACACAAATTCTCACTTGCATACTCCAAGTACACCTACAGACAATTTTCTGGACAGCCAATTCATCCATTGCATTTCTCTAAAATATGGGAGGATTGACGCAACCAGCTAAAATCCACATAGAAAGAGGGAAGGCACACAGACTCTCCAAAAGAGGTATCTCAGCCAGAACCAAACTGGAGAATCAAGTGCTATGTATGATCAAAATAAATAGGGAAATCTGAACTTGTTTAAGAGACTGATAAATGTATTCTTCCCCAGACTGGAATACTGCATCTCTTTAAATGCAGTTCTCTCTGCACATGATACTGTACATATTCAATCAGCCAAGTATAAGAAACTTTGATTCGTACACCTAGCAAAGAGGCAGAAGCATCACTGTGTTACTCTCAACTCAAACTACCACTTATCTTCTGAAACAGGCAGGGTCTGATATTGCCTTGGAGGTGAGACACAGATTACTTCTGAGCAATCTGTATGATATAGAGTACAGTGATTGTGATTTGAGCCTGTCCACATAGGACAGGTGTTGGAAGGCTATGGATTCTCTTTGTGAGGTATTTCTTTGGCCTTTCCAGTTGGTGCAGGTGTTTGGAGAGGTACATACCAAATGGGGCATTGTACTCAATTACAGGCCTAAAGAGTGAGAAGTACAGAGAGGTAATAACCTCTGTTTTTTTCTGGATGCAATCCCTTTACTTATGAGATGAACCAAGTAAAAGGATTTTCTGACCACTGCCTCTACATGATGGTTGAATGTGAAAGTGCTGTCAACCCGAGTACCCAGGTCTCTCTCCACTGGCTGTGTGCTGAGGCAGTTGCCTTTGATATGGTAATCAGTAGGGGCTGTATTTTTGCTGAATGGTGTGATGATACATTTTTGTACATTTAAGGCCATGACTTTGGCACCAGTCATTTGTTGCTGTGAGACACACTTGCAGTATGTTAACATCACTTGGGGAGTCAATGATAGTACCCAACTTACAGTCATCCGCAAACTTGGTCAGCCACAGGCACTTTGTCTTTGCCTGGACCTCTTAGAAGTAGATGCCAAACAGTAGGGGTCCCAAGACAGATCCCCGGGGAACACCACTAGTGAAAGGTCTGCTGTCAGAGGTGGTGGCATCTATTTTGACCTTGTGGGTCCTATTGGGTTTGCCAGTTGGCCACCCACCTGGGAAGATAGGAATTTACTCCAAGTTGTGCTAGCTTTTCGATGATGCCTGAGTGGGGGATTGTGTCAAAGGCCTTGGCCAAGTCACGGTAAGCTGTATGCATGGACTTTCCCTCATCCAAGGCCTTGGTGACAGTCTCAAAGAAGTCAACCAGGTTCAACAGGCAAGATCTGCCCCTGAAGAATCCAAATTCGGTGGGATCAAGTGCTTGGAGATTGCCTATGCCCTTGTTTATGAAATCCATAATACTATGCTCCATGGTTTTACAGATCAGACTTGTCAAGCTAATGGAGAGAGAGTTTCCTGGCTCAGTAGTGGCACCACCTTTGTGCAAGGGGATGACAATGGCAATTCTCCACTCTGCTGGAATGAAGCCTGTACTTAGGCTGTGGTTGAACAGGGTGCTAAATGGTGAACCTAGTTCTTGCGGGAGATGGTGCAGAATACGGCCTAGGATACTATCAGATCCCATGGAGGCTGTGTTCTTTGCCTTGGATAGGGCCTGTAACATTTGATCTACAGAGATGTGAAGTGCGGGACAAGTACCAAGGATGTCGAATGGGCCTTTGGGGGGGGGGGGGTGAAGTCTGCATTGAACCTATCAGCTAGCAGGTTGACTAGGTCAACAGGATCAGTGTAAGTGGTACCGTTAAATACTAATCTGGAGCAAACCTGGGCTTTGCCATGGAGGTTCCCGATGTAACTGAAGAAGGCTTTGTGGTTGTCCTTTGTTTCGGAGACTAGTTTCAATTCATAAATGTCTTTGGTGGTTTTCACTAGTGATCTAATTTGCTGTTGAGGCTGAGGAGGGAGTTTTTCCAATTTGAATTTGTTCCTTTTTACCCTTGGACAACAGTTTCTTCCTTTGTTGTAAGGCCTGTTGATAGAAGATGTCTACCAGAGAGGTTTGTGTTTCCTTGAAGAGCAGGTTTTAGTTCTCTTGGGTATGGCTGAGTCCATGCAGTTGTACAAGTGCTTGTATATTGCATTGGCATACTGTTCAGCACAGCTGTCTGCAGCGTGAAGCTACTGATACCCTCCCTTAGGAGGTTGTAGTCAGCTTTTGAGAAGTTTTCTGCCTGGTTACTGCTGGGGGTGGGGTGGGTGGAATAGTAACTTTGAATGAGACAGATTGATGATTTGATCTCACCAGGAAAGAGCATACTATGGGTGTGGTGCAGCGGTCACCTATGTTGGTGAGAACAAAGCCCAGAATGTTATCTCCCCTTGTTGGAGCCGAGACAATCTGGTCTAGTGCATTAGAATTGATGAAGTCAAGGAGTCGCTGGGTGAGTGCATTAGTCCAGGAATAGTTCACCCAGTCTATGGTGGGGTAGTTGAGGTCAGCAAGGATCAAGGCGTTTGGGGATACCTTGATGGATTCAAATAGGACCAGGTAGGAGAAGTGGGTGTCTGGAGTCATGGAGGGGGGTCTATAGCTGGCTATAACTTGGATGGGTGTCTGTAGAGGTATGCTTGTCCTTAATGAAGATAGAGACTCCACCACCCTTAGTCTTTCTGACCATGTTTTGGGGTCAGAAAGTGTGGAATGAGACATAGCCTGGTAAGGCAGGGGTGGTCTCTGCAGCCCTGAGCCAAGTTTCGGTGACCACACAGACATCGGCATCTTCCAATGTGACAAGAGCCTCCAGTGAGTGCATTTTCAGATTAAGGCTCCTAGCGTTAAGCAGCACAATCTTCAGTTTGCTTTTTGACAATGGCCTAAAAAAGGCACAATGGGGGAGTTGAGAGCCTTGGCTAGGATCTGGAACCCCAGGAGTGACAGGTGGAGTCCATCTCTGGCAAAGCATCGAGGTCTGTCAACCATGTCATCCCAAGCAGACAGATACTGGATCCCCTTGGAAAAACGCCATAAACTAAGCCAACTGTTGAGGTCAATTATTTGTTGTTAGTAGTGTGGTATCATTCTTGGTGAAGGTAGGATGCTGCTCAGGGCTAGGGTCACACCTGCCTGGAGTGCATATTCTGAGAGCTCAATCATGTCTGTCTCCATATAGTCCGGGGAGGTATATCTCAAGTCATTCACACTAACATGGACAATTACAGTCATACTTGTACCTGTTGTGGAGAGACTTAAGTGCGTGCGTGATGTGGCGGATTCTGGCACCTGACAGACAACTGACCATGACATTCTCCTTGTCGAGCCTGGTGAGGGGGACATCAGTGTGTCTCACTATTGAGTCACCAATGACTAGCATGTTTGGCTTATTGTCATGCCTTATGGGCTGCTTTGGTTTATTGTTATGCTTAATGGGCTGTGTTTGTGAGACACTGGTCTACTGTGTGTGATGTGTTTGGTGTTGTCTGTGGAATGTTTGTGTGTTTTTGGGGTCTCTGTTGTTTAGGTAAGTTTTTATTGAGGTCCCTGCATAGCTGAGTGTGTGTGTGTGTGTTGTGCTTGGCTATGTGATGTGGGTGGTGTGGTGTTTGTGCAGGCAATCTCCAGGAGTACTGACTGTGGTGTGAGAAAGCATGGATTCCAGGTTACTGATGTAGATGCATTTCTCACAAGTAGAAGAATTATGTGCTAGGAGAAGAGGACTGTCCAGGAACAGGAGGCAGTTGTTACACTGTCTCAGTATGCCTGTGTCTACCAGGCTGGCAGGTGAAACTGGTGGGAATTGTCCAGACATACAGTTTTGAATACTTGGCGGACTTACGGAGACTGGGTTTTGATAAGGGTTTGTCAACAAGAGTGTAGACCACAAAAACCTTAAATGTAAAATAACTGGCCTGAAGCACAAGTGCTAAAACCAAAACTAAGATGCTTAGAATAGCAGATAAATTTAATCCAGTTACTAACAAGCAGTAATAAATGCAAAATACGTGCACTTGAAAACTTAAAAGAACACAGAACAGCAAAATTAGGTAATAAAGTAGGTTGAACACAGTTACAGTAAGAGCAGCTGAATAAATGAGATGGGACTGGTAGGAGTGTCTGAAATCAAAGAAGGAAGGGGGTAGACCTTCCCAAATGATCTCACTGGACTTAGTTGAGTGAGCAAATGAGATTGGTCTGGGAGGAGTGTCCAAACACAAATTTACAGCAGGGGCAGGCAAATCTAAAGCCACCAAGTTTAAGACTACAACACAACTGCAAGGAAAGAGATTTTGTAGTAAGCTGTTGAGATGTAAGCATGCATGTCTGTGTAGTCTGTCAGTTAATCAGTTTGTTTATATTTTTTGTACTGCTGCTATCCATCTTGATGTGTTTCTACATAACAAAGCATATAAACGAACTACCCTGCCTTCGTTCGTTCGTCTTTACTTCTGAAGCAAAACAAGTGACATGGTGTCAGAATGAGATCTCGATACAGGACAGAAGGCACTCAGTTAAAGGTGGAGGAATATAGATGAGTGAATCATCCCTACTGGACGTATAACTCACAAAGACAGGTCAGAAACGAATTTCAGGTATCAAAGCTTACTTAAATGATTTCTTATTCACAAAATATAAAACAAAGCACTCAGAGCACTCTGAATGAATTTCTAGTTAAACAAAATATCTGAAAGTGAGACATACTGATGAAAACATTCAAATAACTATGGAAAATGTTTGAAATAAAGTCCGAATTGTATAAAATGTATAAAATAAGGTAAATGACAGTATTTTTTGCTTTGTGCTACTTCTTCACATTAATTAAAGCTATATGAGATATCCGAAGTGTATGAAGTGATCGCAAGTTTATGCAGTATTACAGTACAGTTATTTTGCAAAATACAGCCATTTCAAAGCATATTTCACAAAGTACAGTATTTCAAAGAGTTTGTTGTGCATTTGAATGTTATTACAAGTACAGGCTGCATGTGCATGTTCGTACATAATTACAAGGGCCATATTTTCAGTGTCTTTGGGCATACTTTGTTGGCATGGCAGATGGATTTTTGAAAATCAGGACCTCTTATCTTTGATAATAATATTGCATATAATTGGAGAGTGTTTGAGCAACAGTACGATAATTTCATACAAGCCGCATTTTCTGATAAAGATGACCATACAAAGGCATTTATTCTGCTTAATTTAGCTGGTTCAGAAGCCATAGAAAGAGAGCGTTCATTTGTGTATGCACCTGCTGTGTTTGTAGGAGAGGGGGAAAACCATTACACAGTGGCACCGGCTGAGTCAAGGGAAGACCCCAAGTGCTTCAAATGTAAATTTAAAGAAATGTGTAACTCCCAAATGAATATTACAATGGAAAGGCACTTATTTTACACAAGAGATCAAAAGCCTGGGAAAACCTCTGCAACATATATAACTGATTTGAGAAACAAAGCTAAAACATGCAGATTTGGTGATGTAAGGGATAAGTTGATAAAAAACAGACTTGTGTGTGGTATTAAAGATGATGTTGTGAAAAAGATTTTGCTTCATGACAGTGCTTTAACTTTGAATAAGGCCATTGAGATTTGTCAGATACATGAGCTTACAGAAATGCACACAAATAGGTTCATAGGTAGGTACTAGGCTATCGGCCCTGGGGCCTATATAAGCCTAGCCAAAAAGGTTCCCAGAACCCAAGAAAATTATTTTCCTGTGCCCCTGTCAAACAGTGCCACAGAAGTGATCCCTTGGTGAATTTTCTATTTCCCATCCAGTCGTCAAGGTTTTTCTTAAAAAGGGCCAATGAGGAGCTTTGCTTGACATAAATGGGTAGTTTGTTCCAGAGTATGGGAAGTCTCTGGGACAGGAATCTATCCCTCCGGCATGTTTTGTTTATTGTGGTGACAAGTTTTAGGTCCCTAGAGTGTGTGGTTCGGAGAGATTGGGATTTCTTTAAGTGTAACATCTCTGGGTCGAACAGCTCTGGGTTTGACATAGCTTTGTATGCTAGGCAGACATGCGATGGAGTAGAGCTGGAGTTTTTTTAGATGGTCTGCATATGGCATCTGTTTGAGGCCAGAAATCCTCTTAGTGAGGTATTTCTGTGGCCTTTTCAATTGTTGTAGACATCTTGTGAGCTACATGCCAAATTGTACTCTATAACGAATCTGATGAGGGATGAATAGAGAGGAACGATGACCTCCTTTTTTCTAGAGGAGAACCCTTTTGTGATGAGGTGTGCCATGTAGAAGGATTTCCTGACTACTGTGGTGATGTGGTTATCAAAAAATAGACTACTGTCCACCTGTATCCTGAGGTCTCTTATCTTATGTGGTAGTTCATGGGTACCAAGTTTTTCCCAAAGGAGATGACAATGCACTTCTTGGCATTGAACTTGAGGCCATGACTTTGACACCAAGCATCTGTCTCTGTGAGGCCCTTTTGTAGAATGTCTACATCATCAGGTGATTCTATTATTGCTCCCAGTTTGCAGTCATCTGTGAACTTTGCTAGCCAAAGACCTTCTGTGTTGGCCTGCACTTCAGAGAAGTAGATGCCAAACAGGAGAGGACCCAGGACCGGACCCTGTGGTACTCCACACATCACTGGTCTGAAGTCAGACTTGGAGTCAGCTACTTTTACTGTGTGGGTTCTGTCAGTGAGCCAGTTGGCCTCCCATCTTGTGACATAGGGATTTATGCCCAGTTTAGTGAGTTTATCTATAATTCTTGAGTGGGGGATGGTACTGAAAGCCATGGCGAAGTCAAGATAGGCTGTGTGCACTACCTTGCCCTCGTCTACAGCTTGACTGACTGCTTCAAAGAAGTCAAGCAGGTTTAGTAGACATGAGCTACCTTTTACAAAGCCAAACTGAGTGGGGTCCAGTGTTTGGAGGTTACCTATACCTTTGTTTATAAGTTCCAAGATGATACGTTCCATGGCCTTGCAGACCAGGCTCGTCAGGGTGTTAGTTTCTGGGGTCCATGGTGGCACCTCATTTGTGGAGTGGGATAACCGTCGCTGTGCACCATTCAGTAGGCACATAGCCTGAGGTGAGGCTATGACTGAACATGGTACTTAGGTGGGGTGCCAGTTCATTCTATAGTTCGTGCAGTATGCAGCCTGGGATTTTGTCTGATCCCATGGATGCTGTGTTCTTGGCTTTGGAGAGTGCGGTCTTTACTTGTTCATCCGTGATTACAGGGGCTTTGCATTCTTCTTGTATTAGGATGGGTCATTTGCAGGGTGACAGGGGGGTAAGGTTAGCACTGAACCTATCTGCCAGGATGTTGGCAACATCGGTTGGTTCTGTATATTTAGTGCCATTGTGCTGTAGCTCAGAGCAGATCTGAGTGTTGCCATTGAGATTCTTGACATAGCTGTAGAATGCTTTGTGGTATGCTTACAAATGAGAAATGCATGCTTCCAGTAACTTATAAGGCCAATGTTAATAGTATGCAGCACATGGTTAAAAGAAACAGGCCCAAGCACATGACAGTAAATCTAACCCCTGCAATGTTCACTGGTAAACCCTGTACCTTTCTAGCAAACTCCAGAGGACACACAGTCTTAGTGAAGCACAAGAGTGAGTCAGCAAACTCAAAGAATGGGCCCCTACCCAGTTTTAATGCTAACTGCTGTAATTGTGGTGGAAATCATGAACCCAAAAGAGAAAAGTGCTTAGCTTTTGGTAAGCAATGGCACAAATGCAATACGTGGAATAATTTTAAAAGGTTTTGTAAATCAAATAAGGGACACATTCCAAGAGACAAGTTGATCAGTTAACAAGCTGTGACCCTGCTTCTTATGTTGATGGTGTGTCTGTGCTTAATGAAGCAGTCAATGCAGTAGATTTATGGGCAAAGAATGACGTATTTTGTACTGTTCAGATAAATGCAAGATCCATAGAGCTCAAAGTAGACACAGGTTCAAAGTGCAATGTCAGCAGAATCATTTGCTAGTGTATGTGCTGGTGAGAGGCTTGAATATGCAAACTGTGCAAAACCTGTTGCTTATGGTGGTGAAGAAATTCAGACTGAAGGTTCAGTAGTGCTTTCATGTTACTCTGCTGGGAACAGCTATGACTTGCAATTTTATGTGGTCAAAAGGCATGTACAGTCATTATTAGGCCTCAGCCATTTGGCAATGGAACTGCTTTCATTTAACAAGGAAGTCCATCATGTTAGCTTAAAAGCCCACGGTTCTAATTTCACCCAGTTTATTTTCACTACCTATGCTAATCTTTTCGAAGACAAACTTGGCAAACTCCCAGTTGTGTATGACATGAAGTCAGACCCAGAGTGTAGTCTAGTTATCAGACAAGCAAGGAAAGTTCCACTAGCTATGCAGAACAGAGTCAAAGCTGAGTTAGATAGAATAGTGCAGCAAGGTGTAATTTGTCCATTAGGTTGAACCAACAGAATGGGTGTCCTCTATGGTCATAGCTCATAAGAAAAGCTCAGATGATATCAGAATATGTATTGAGCCATGAGATTTGAACAAAGTACTGTAAAGACCTCATCATGCAATGTGTACAGTCAAAGAAGTTGCTGCTGTTATGCCTAAAACCACTTTTTTTTCTGTCATGGATGCAGAGAGTTCATTTTGTCAAATACTGCTTGACCGAAAGTATTCATTGCTAACTACCTTCAGTACTCCTTTTGGCAGGTACAAATTTTTGAGAATGCCATTTGGGATAAATTCTGCCAATGAAGTCTTCCAGCATGCAATGGAGCAAATTTTTTCTGGGTATCCGTGTGCTATTATATTCTGCTCCACGGGAAGTTTCTGTCCTCCCTGAGCTTGTCTCAGGACACCTGCTTTACTCTTTGACAGGTGTACCGCCCCAGTCAAACTCCCCACCTGACACCATCCCATGAATGGGTCACACCTGGACACTCAAGTGCTTGGAGCCAGAAGCAAGAGCCCCAGTGGGGGCTTGCCCCCCTGCCTCACAGCGTCAATGAAAAAATGATACGAGTAGTGGTATTTCACAGGCGGCCGATGCCACCCACTTATTCTACACCACTCATGTCTCTTCATACTGCCAGACTAGAACAGAAGGTAATGGTGAAGCTGAACATGACAGAAACCTCAAGAAAGTTCTGTAAAGAGTACATGAACTGAGTCTTAAGCTGAATTCTCAGAAGTACAAATTCAGGCTACAAGAAGTCATTTATGTTGGTCATTTATTTACCAGTTCAGGCTTACGACCAGATCCTTCCAAGAAAACTGCTATTCTCGAGATGCCAGCTCCAGACAATGTTCAAGCCCTGCAACATTTTCTTGGCATGGTTGACTATCTTGGCAAGTTCATTCCAGACTTGACTCAATTTCCAGCACCACTCAGAGAGCTGACGAGCAAAAATGTATCCTGGTCATGGCTAGAGCAACACCAGATGTCTTGAAACACAGAAATGGCAGTCCACCAACTCTCAGATACTATGATGTTCACAAAGCAGTTACTCTTTCTTGTGATGCTTTGAAATTTGGTCTTGGTGCAGTCATTCTTCAAGAGGGTAGACCAGCAGCCTGTGCATCCAGAACTCTCACCCAAACTGAAATGCAGTATGCGCAGATAGAGAAAGAACTCTTGGCAACTGTGTTTGCATGTTCGAAGTTCCACGATTATATTTATGGTAGACCTATTCAGACTGAAACAGATTACCAACCTCTAGTCACTATTTTGAGAAAGCCTATGCATACAGATCCTGCCAGATTGCAATGCATGATGTTGAAATTGCAAAAGTATAATTTCAGTCTTACCTACACTAATGGCAAACTTCTTTATCTTCCTGATACATTATCCAGATTGCCCAAAAATACCTCTGAACAGCATGAAAATGAGCAACTTGATTTTGAAGTCATGGAAGTGAGTACATTTTCTTCCACATGTCTTGATGAGCTTAGAAGTCATATAGCCACAGATCCAGTTCTTCAAAAGCTTTATCACTTGAGGATGGTCGTCAAAGCAATCTTGCTTACCAGTAGACCTGCAACCTTATTTTCCATACAGAGATGAGCTTTTGTCTGACAATGGTATTATCATGAAAGTCCTAAAGTGATTGTTCCAAAATCCTTGCAACAAGAGTATATTACAATTATGTATAGTGGCCACCCAGGAGCAGACTCTACCAAAAGAAGGGCGAGAGGACTAGTATTTTGGCTTTCTTTGTCACAATTGCCAAGAGTGGAAGAGTCAAATATCATCTCAGATTTCATATTCACATTTCACTAACTATTAAAAAAGTTAATTCTAAACTCGGCGCACTTTATAGAGCCAAACTCTACCTAGCACCCCAAGCCAGGCTAGCCACAGCTAGATCACAACTTCTCTCCCCACATCTCTACTGCTCACATATTCACCAACTTATGCAAGGCAGACCTGCACAATCTTGAATCCTGCTACAATAAAATCACTAAGTTCACCACTAATCAACCCTATAAAGCCCATCACTACTCCACTCTCCTGCAACAACATTGGCAAGAACTTCCAAACCTTCTAACCTTAAACCAACTCACCATTTCCCACAAAGTCATTAATAACCTACATACCTGCCCCGCAATCTCAACCCTTCTCCAACCACAGGTACACTGCAGGCCACTTAGGTCTTTAAACAGGCCACTGCTCAAAATAACACAATCACATAACTACCACAGTGACTCCCTCTACTCTAGCAAAATAGCTAAATCCTGGAATGCACTTCCCCCTACATACAATGCACCCCCCCTGCTACTCTTCATTTAAAACAAAAATAAAGGAATATCTTAAAAGTAGCTGGCTTTGCTCCTGTAGTCAACCCAGATAACTCCTCTTTCATCTTACTTCCACTCCTATGCCCACTTCCTCTTTCAGCCCCATTGCTATTCTATTATATTACAATATTCAAAACTGACTTGGTTTTCCTCACTGCTATTGCACAGCAAATTTCAGTTATTCAAATTTTGAATTTTTTTAACTTCTAAATCTCTGAGTAAACATGCCTTGAATGTTTTTCACTACTTCTGTCTCACTTGGTTATTCCATATCACTAAGACTTTACATTTTTAATTCTATAAACTATTAATGTAAGAATATTAGTCATTGTTGCAATGAGTTTTATTTGTCAATTAGTTCTGATGTAAATTGTATACTTTATTTTATTCATTATTTTCAATTAATTCTGATGTAATTTTGTATCTTACTACTATCATTCTGATGTAATTTCTGTATTTTATATCTGTAATGATTTGTAATTGGAGCTTTTCTCCCTGGGTCTCCAATGAAAACAGGCAATCCAGCCCAGTCAGACTCCACCTGGTAAACAAATGTGAAATAAATAAAAATAAATATTGAGAGGGCACTTTCATCTTGTTCTGTATGTAATAGTACTAAGCTGCATCAACAGAAAGAACCACTTCAGCTAAACCAGAGTCCTGAACTACCTTGGTCGACAGTAGCTACAGACATTTTTGAGTGAATGGTCAACATTACTTGGTGTTACTAGACTCTTATTTAAATTGATTTGAGATTGACCTTCTTCCTAATTTAGCATCCAGTACTGTCATTGCTAAAATGAAGCACCATTTCTCAAGTCCATGGTGGTCCGCACAAAGCTATTTCTGACAATGGGCCACAGTTTACAAGCCAACAGTTCTAAAATATTTGCCGAAGAGTGGGACTTTACTCATGTTATGAGTAGCCCTGTGTATCCACCCTACCCCCATTCCCACCACCCCCATATCACTCAAACTTATAGCTATAAACCACACCCTCCATTAATTTACACTCCCAACCACCCAATCATTTAAACCTACCATCCCCCATATAAAACACTTCACCACACCCTGAACACTACACCCCTATACAGCTCCCAACCTCTACAGCTATAGATACTACTCCTCCACAGCTATACTTCCTACTCCTATACATACCCTACTCTACCTAAACTTATAAGATGTGCTCCTCACAGCATACCCAACCTCTAAAACTAGTATTATACTCAGTATCTTCTCTCTACTCCTGCTGTCCATCCTCTCCTCCTACCACACTAAACTTTACATCAGCACCCCAACACAATGGCAAACAGAATCCATAGCCAATTCCATAAAACTAAGAAATTTCCTTGTATCACCATCCGACCTCGCCTCTTCCCAACCTCTTTCATACTATTATAATAAACCAATAAATAAAACTAATACTCACTCTTCCCAAAAACAAACCAGAATAATACACAAACTTAATAAACTCTACCTACACCTACTCCAAAAACTCTCCTGTTGTGGAGACATACACCCTAATCCAGGTCCCAACTCATCAATCACTCCAGAAAATATATAATTATTGCAGGTGGCTATATCCCACCAGGCAATAACATTACCACACTGGAAAGCCTGCTATACTGGATGTCTACCTCCCTTCCACAAGAAACCATACTATTAGGAGACTTTTATATTGACTGGTCTGACTGCTTCAGTCACAACCCCTCTACCCATATCAACCTACAAGGGTTTACCCAAATTATATCTACCCCCACTAGAATTGACAAGACATCCAAATGACAGTCCATCTTAGACTAGATATTGCTATCAGACCCCACTCTCATACAACAATCAGGCTGTCTCCCAGACAGTCTGAGTGACCATCAAGCAACCTACCTTATTAGGAACAGATCCCACCACGTCATCCAACCCACCCGAAGAGTAGTACGGAACAAAAAGAACTTCAAAGTTAATGACCTAATCAATGCACTAAAATGCAGCGACTGGACTCCCCTAACTCAACTACCTCTAGATGAAGCTGTGAAATACAAATCCTGAATGAGCATGCACCATCCCGAACCATTAGAGTCAAAACTAACTATGCCCCTTGGCTAAAAAAAATAAACAAAGACTATAATGAAAGATAGGGAGAAAGCCTGGTTACAATTTCATAAACACAAAACCACTTCCTTGAAACAAAACTATTTAGAACTCCACAACAAAGCCAAAAATCAAATTAAACTAGACAAAACCAATTACTATAAAACCATGCAAGAAAAATTTGCTCATAACCCTCAAAAATTCTGTGCCATAATAAAAGTTTACTGCGCCCTGGAAAATCTACCACCTCTACCCCTGTATTACCAAATAACCATGACAACACCCCCACACAATTCAACAAATTCTTTACAGAAACAATCCAAGCCCTGGCCAATGCCCAAAATTGTACTACTAACACCATACCAAAACTCACCCATACCTACCTCAATAAGCAAAAAATTCCTATAGCTTTTCCCTACACACAGCGCCTACTAAAACTATTACTAAACTCCTGAAAAAACTTAAACCAACCACACTGGTAGCAGACAAACTTCCAGCTGACTTCCTTCAGATAAGAGCTGAGGCCATAGCCTATCCCATATCCATTCTCATAAACAGGTCAATAACTGAATGTACAGTACCCACCTTGTGGAAAGATCACATATTATTCCACTCCACAAAGGAGGCAAATCCCTAGAGCTCATCAACTACTGCCCAATAGCAATTCTATCACCTTTATCAAAAATATTAGAGAGACTAGTTCATTCTCAACTAATGCTGTACCTCCTGAAAAATAACCTACTATCTAATTCTCAGCATGGCATTAGACCTTCCCATAGCACCACCACAGCACTACTCTCATCTACCAACAAAGTCAATCACTATAGAAACAAGGGACTATTCGTATCCTCCATATTCCTAGACTTATCTAAAGCCTTCAATATGGTAAACCATAGCATGCTTCTCGAAAATCTACCTACCCTTAACATAAACTCTTCCACTATATCATCATTTAGTAACTACCTATCAGGCCATCAGCAAGCAGTGCTAAGGCAGGACCAGATGTCCTCCCCATTACCAGTATCCATAGGTGCCCCTCAAGAATCCATTCTTAGTCCTTTGCTGTTCTTCCTATTTACAAACCAGATAGCTGTGTCCTCACTCTCTATCACAGTAATGCAATACGCAGATGACACCACCATTATATGTGCCACCCCCACCTTAAATGAACTACATAACTCAAAAGAACTTTGCATTAGCTGAAGCATGGTTCAACATCATCAAACTTCTTAATCCCAGAAAAAAACAACCTAATTCTCTTCGGCTCTGGTAGACCTCCTCATCTAAGCAGTGATTTCACCATAATCTCCAAAAATAACATCAAAATCACCCCTACAACCCACACAAAACTGCTAGGGGTAGTAATCAATAATAACCTCAGATGTGACATTCACATAGCCCAAACAATCAATAAAGTAAACAAAAAGCTTGGTCTCCTTTATAGAAGCAAACAGTTCATGACCAAGAATACCAAATCAACAATTGCAAGAACTCATCTCTCATCCATCCTCCTTTATGCCTCCCCTATACTGACAAATCTTCGCCACACCGAACTTAACAAAATGGAATCTTGTTACAACAAGATTGCCAAGTTTGCATCTGAGGCCTCTCACAGATCCCATCACTGTCTTACCCTCAAGCAGCTCAACTGGCTTGAGCTGCCCCAACTACTGCTACTTAATCAACTTTCAACAGCACACAAACTTTACTACTAGCCTGACAAAACCCCAGCACTACAGTGTCTAATTCAGCCCTACACAACCACCAGAACCTTAATATCTAGTAACCAAAACCTTATAAATGTCATCAAACACAAAAATGATGCTGGTAAATCTCTTTTTGCCTGCAAATAGCCAGAATATGGAACAAAATCCCAAACCACATAACTTCTACAACCTCTGCCTACCAATTTAAAAAATTCCTCAAAACCCACTATTCAAACAACTGGCTTTGCTCTTGTGACTCCCCAGGTTAAGCCACACCACTGCACTGTTACATGAATTCTTCTACTAAGGATCACCTGTTTCATCCTCTAGTTACCCAAATATACCTGTTCTGCCCCAAACATAAGGGATTTTCCAAAGAACTCCTATCATACTACACAAGAAAAAAACAAAAAAACTTTGTATTTTTTTTTTCAATTATTGTACTACGTTTAATCTGATAATGTACTGCATATAATCCTTACAACAAGAAATTGTTAAACTCTGCCTATTACATGCTGAAATGTAGTCTTGCAATGTACTGTATATATTCCTTTCAACAACAGGTTGTTAATATCTGCATATTGCATCCTGAAATGTATTCTTAGATGTAAGCTCAAATACTCACTTATGTACTGTACTGTATTTGGAGCTTTTCTCCCCAGACCTGTGTCCAGTCAGACTTTCCAGGTTATCAAATGTAAAATAAAAAATAAATAAATAAATGGTTTGACAGAACGTACAGTTCAAAGTGTGAAACAATTACTAGAAAAATGGAAGCCAATCTGTTGAAGAAGCGCTTATCCCAGAAGTCCTATTATGATAAGACCAGCAGACCGCTCAATCCGTTACGTGAAGGAGAGATAGTGAGGATGCAGACATCCAAAGGTTTTGACCAGATTGGAGTTGTGAAAATTTCTGTCCAGAGCAGAGATCGTACGCTGTGGAATCGCAAGTAGCAGAATTTAGGTAGAATCAGAAACATTTGATCCCGATGTCTGAGCCTGTACTGCAGTATCATACCTGTGAGAAAGACTCTCTATATAGGTTCATAGGTTCATAGGTTCATACTAGGTATCTGCCCTAGGGCATTTATAAGCCTAGCCAGAATGTGTTTGGCTTTCGCCACCCATTTTAAATTAATTTTGCTATGCCTTTTTTTGAGGTTAGTATACTGTGCCTCTGTCTAACAGTGACACAGAAGTGATACCCGGGGTAAACCTACGATCTCCCATCCACTCATCAAGATTCCTCTTGAAGAGAGTCAATATCAGAGTGAGTTATCCAGCATTCCAGTTCCAGAAGACATTCCAGTAAATATCCCTTTTCCTGCAAAGAATCCCAAAGTTCCAGAATCTATTTATTCACCAATGAATGTCTCTGTTGCTAAACCCAGTTCTGATTGTTATATCACTAGATCAGGTCGCATTTCTAAACCATGTTCCAGATACACGGCAACTTAGACATAAAGACAAAGACATAAGTGTTGCGTTTATTTCTTATTGTCTTTACAACTGCATGTCTCTCTTTTTTTCAAATGTCATTATAACGTGGGCAATTCACTAAAGAGGGAGGATGTAGCTCAATATATATGTATACCTTTAAGAAGCTTTCTAGGGGCTTGCAGAAGTATATAAATACTGAGCACATGTGAGCCTGACTACCATTTTGTAGTAAACTGTTGAGATGTAAGCATGTATGTCTGTGTAGTCTGTCAGTTAATCAGTTTGTTTATATTTTGTACTGCTGCTATCCATCCTGATGTGTTTCTACAAAATAAAGCATGTAAATGAACTACCCCGCCTGTTTGTTTTTACTTGGAAAGCAAGATGAGACACAGATGGTTTAAGGTAATAAATGCAGCTGTATTTAAATAGCAAGGCTAGTATTAGAAATAAATAATTCCAACAGACAAAAAAAGCTTTAAGGCAAGTCTGTACATTACAGATAAGTACTTGTTATATTAACTGGTCCTTGTGTGGGTAAGTTGTAGTTAGTGCACACTGGGGTAAACCTTTTCTGCCATCTTGCAAAGCCCTTTAAATTCCTTCTCATCTCAAGCACACAACCAGTTCCACTATAACAGATGGGTACAATGACTGCCACAGTTGATGACACACATTTGAACAGCAGATTAAATCTCTGGGGAGTCAGCTTGGGGAGAGTGGTGGCTGGGAGGGAGAGATCAATGTCCTGCTCCTTTATCCTAGTGGAAGTGTGTGTGGAGACTAGTCAAAGCACTCTTATTCCTTTTTGAAGGATACTAGAGTGACTATGGTCTTAGCTTAGGACAGGCGTGGGCTAAACTTTGGGGCACCTAAGCCAAATGCACATGCTGCAGCATGCTCACAGGAAGGACTACCTCAGCACACTGTACATGGGGATGGGATAATGAGAAACAAACTAATCTCTCCATTCTCCTTACAGAGAAGGTGTTCTGTCGCCCACTACAGTTTGCAGATTAGGGCAGGCAGTTCTCAGTCCTGGAGCACATAAAAGGCACAGCTGAGCAGGAACTGAAAGTGGGGTAGCTAGTGCCTGGCATAGCCTACACTTAAATAAATTGATAATAAAAAGCTCCATGTTCACTGTGTCAAACTGTCGTTCGACCCTATCCAACATTCCCGTGACTCAGTTAGACATGTACACTCAATGGGCCCCAGTTTTTGATTCTTTCTTAAACTTTATTCCAGCTGCAAGAAAATGTTCCAAGCTGCATTATCATGAATCTAAACTCTTGAAAGTCAAATGCAAAAAATTCAACTGGAGAACCCAAAACTGCAGCAGTACAGAATACAGCACAAGGGGAGAAGGACAAAAGAAAAAAATCTATTGCATATGGCTTTCTGAATGCATTATGTAATGGTTAAACACCTGAAAACAATGTGGTATAGCATAAACCTGACAGGCAGGAGGAAGAAAAACTTGTCCAAGG
The DNA here is from genome assembly GCF_019279795.1 of Protopterus annectens. Classification (NCBI taxonomy): domain Eukaryota; kingdom Metazoa; phylum Chordata; order Ceratodontiformes; family Protopteridae; genus Protopterus; species Protopterus annectens. Next base: position 112,368,122 of record NC_056734.1, read on the forward strand.
ATGGGTTTCTATGCAAAATGGTCTAAAGAACATCTCTCCCAAAATAATGAGCTAATCCTGGACAAATTATCTGAACTCCGACTTTGGATAAAAGTGCACACTGGTGACTACATGGCTCAGTGAATACAGACACTTGACATTTCTGCTCCGCTATTAGCTGTGATTGCTAACAGTGCTGGCCAAAGGCTGATTAATTTTCTGATGGTAAAAAAACAATTTTATAGCTGAGATGGAATACAGTTAAGTAGCAGGACAGATAGCATCAGGAGCTAGTATCAGTTGATAAGATGTTTGTATCGGCTTGGATTAGGGTAAATATCACCAAATACAACAGTAGAAAAAAGATAAGCATTGGTTAAACTATGTGAATGGAAGGAGTGAATGAATGCTGATGGCCACAGTGGTGACTTGATGTTCAGCAGGTTAGAGAAGCAAACAACTAAAAAGCTTTGATGAAGGGGATGATCTTCTGTCTTTTAGGTCGCAGTAGTCAAATTATTTTATTAGTAAGAATAAAGATTTAAAAAAAAAAAAAAATCAAATCAGTTTAGTAGGAAGTAAAAGTTACTAAAAAGTCTTCACACAGTATACAAATAGGGTTAGAGAAGTGCTATGGCCGCTTCAGAATCTAACAGTTTTGGATTAAGTACCCGAGAATTAGTTAAGAAGAAATAAAGTTATTTTGCCCTCCTCAGTTGCCAGCCATAAAGCCACCAGCATGGCAGCTGCTGCATGTGTGTTCCTATTTTGCAGCAAGGACAGTCATGCTGCTCCCCTGCTTGTCTGCAAGGTGTCAAAGGATGGGCATGCAACAGGATTGTGTGATTTTTTTTTTTTTTTTTTTACACGCTTCCATGACTAATGCACACCCCTTATAGGCAGCACCTCTCTCCATGTGCAGTGTTCACCAGGGACTACAAACACACTGAGCATTTCAGGACATTTGCTCCTCAACCCTCCACACTGACAGAGGTGAGTAGGCTCCACCTCATCATTTCACTCCTACACCAGCTAGATCCTCCAGCATCTGGGTTGATAAATAAACCAAAGTGATCCAAGTCATTGTTGGGGCTTCACTCCTCTATGCCACAGAGACAGTAAAGCAATGTAAAATAGCTGTTATGAACAATGGAAGGAGGACAAAAGTACAGTTTTGTACCTACCATAAATGTAGATGTTCGAAGATCCACATTGCTGCAGTCCTAACACTTGGGTAGTCCGCTGTCCCAGTCGGCCCGAATACCAAAGTATAAAGCTGGCGTCGGGCAAAGTTCGTTTGTCTGACATCAGGGCACATCAGGTAACCGCATGATGATCGCCATATCCTCGACGTTTTATCCTCCCCAGATTGTTGCCCCAGATGTCAAGATAAAAACCAAAAAAAAAAAAAAACAAAAACACCAAAAATAATCCTTATATATACAATATTACAAAATAACACAAAACCCACAAAAACACCACCTCACCCACACAAGGGGGAGAGGGAAATTGGACTGAAACAGGGATTGGGATGTAGGGATGGATTCTGGTGTATCTACATTTATGTGGTTATTGCTGCACTTCTACTGCTTGCAGCTCACCAAGTAGCAGAAATGGGAAGAGGAAAAAAGGGAGGATGGCTAAACTATAATGAAACAGAGGAAAACTAAAACCCTGCCAAAAGCCAAAATGCCCAGCAACACAGCAGTTAGCCCCAGCAAATAGAATAGAGGAAAGTAGAATGAAGTGATGGTAGCTGGATCAAGTACCAACTGAACTCCTTAGAAATGCCCCCAAAGAAATGCCCCTGTAGAAAGTAGTGCACCTAAGTAGTGGCAAGCTCCCTAGTGGAATGAGGCCTTATCCCAGCTGGAAAACAAAAGCATGGGAGTAACAGAATGCAATGCAAAACCCAATCCTTTAGATATAGTTTGTTTTGACACAGGCTTGCCCTGAGAACTCAAACTGCCTAACAAAAAATGGTCCCTAAAATAAATAATAACTGTGCTGCTACATCTAAAATCAATAAAAGCAAAGCTACACTGAGATCTCTGCATTTTTCCCAATTTGATGAGCATTGGTTTAAAAGCAGTTAAGGCACAAAAGGCCACACCATAAATGAAGTCTTAGTAATGCCACCCCCACCTTGTAGAAAAAAATCCAAAAAGCTCAACATAAAAGGGCCTGCCATATAAAAAAAGGTAAGGCAGAACTAATTGCAACACAAAAAAAGTTTCCAAATGAAAAAAAGCTTCCCCAGCAGCATATTTCCAACTCAAAAGGTTGTAGAGTAAGTTTCTCAAGGTGAAATTGAAGGTCCCAAGCACAAAAAAGAGGTCCCAAAGCATGGAGTAGGAAGCTTGAATTCTAAGAAATTGCTTGAACAAAGGATATTCTTTGAACAAAGGATGAGAAAGAAATTGCTGTCACATGTTGCAGCATGGAATCACATGGAAAAAAAATTAAAATGTAAGATAAAGAAACCAGAGATCCAAAGAAGCACTCAGTTTATATGAAAAGATTTCACACAAAATTATCACTCAAAACAACCAAATCCTTTGCTGCACAAAACAAATACAAAAAAATCTCCTCTCCATACTTGTTCTCAATACTCACTGCATGTACTTTAATCATTCCATATTCTCATGAAAAACTACAAGCCTGTGGCTGTTCAAAACAGAATCAAAACTTGTTATGATGACGAGCCTCTGATGACAAGAGAAGATGATGAATTAAAGGTGTGATGGAAGCTGGAGACAAAAGGTGGAGTAATGGGCTGGCTTAAGGATTAAAGGTAATGGGGCCGCATTAACGTGGTCAATCCTGCTGCATCCTTGGTCATCCAGGTTCAATCTTGCTTGGCATGTCCTCTCAAAGAGCTTTAGGAGTGGCTTTGGGAGTACATGGTTTTTCTTTGATGAACATTTTTTGCATTTACCAGGCAAAAAATCCCATTTTAAGTTCAATTTTGAAACTTTGCAGCTGGTGGTTTAGTGGAGAAGCGAACGTTGGTACCTTTTGATGGGCAGATCCAAGGTGTCAATTTTGCAGTTCACATTCTCCGTTCTTCTACGTGAGGATCCTGGCCACTCCTGGCTCCTTTTGACTAAGGAGGATAGTAATGCCTTGCCTGTAACACTCTGCTGAAAAGTTCCCTGCAGCTGGCTGCAAAGTTCCAAATGCTTGTGCTGCTAAAGCTGAGCAAAGCATCTGATGTGTTGAATCAACACCTTGTGTGAAGAAGTTGTGTTGTGAAAGCCATCAATGCAAAACACCACTGTACAATCTCCTTCACTCCTGCCCTGGATGATCCTAAGCTGGCTAACATCATCAATGCAAACTGGACTGCTAACATCTCTGCTGTGTTGATATGTAGATGCATCTGTCTTCATCTGCTTTCTGACACCCAATCTGTTTTAGGCCCTGAGACACACTCAAGCTATGTCTGAGGCATCTGTCGTTAGATCTTTGATGCAGTATTAGACTTATTGAGCATGGCACAAAAAATTCCACCTGTGCCAGGTCCAATCCTTTTACCAGTGTATTTTTTCCATAGACAGTTGTATTAGTGTCCAGACCAGATGAAGATCCTTATGATAGTAAAGTTACACTGTTTGTTGTCATAGTGACTGGCATGCCATGAGATGGAAGTGGAGAATTAGACTAATGCAGTTGCGGGTCCGAAAAACTTTCATTGCAGTCAGACTGATAATAGATGTTTTATGGAAGTGAAGGGATAGGAGGGTACTGTTTTTGGAGGTTATTTCTTAAAAAGGCCATCTGGGCTGCTGTCACCAGTCTCACTGCTATGTACATGTATTCGAAAGACTGGAGATTTGCATCTTTTGAAGACCTAAATCAGACAGTCAGATAAGTAAGGATAGATTTGTATTCCTTTTTGTCCTTTTTGCTACAACTGAGCCAGACAATACTCGTATCAGTAATAAATGATGCTAGAAAGGTATTCCTTTTAGTAGAAAAAGCTACAACTGGAGCCAACTTTTGTGAATACCTGGAGATAGATAAATAGCAATTCCATGAAGGCATGAGAGAGGAAATTGATACTGAGGAAGATAATTCCATTGAGGTAAGCCTTGTTATCTAATGTCAACAAGCCATGATCTTTAATGTCAAGAAATAAGTTAGAGTGTTACCATCTAGAGGAAGGGGTGGGCACATTCAAATTTTTTGTACTGTGAACTTAACAGTAAAGTGTAAAGGCGAGATCCCCTTAAATCTAAAACAGGCGCCCCTAAAACCGTCCTTTCAAGAGGGATGGAAACATAAAAAATGGGCTTGAATGCCCCTTTCTGGAGCAGGAGAGGGCCCCTATCTTTGCCTTTGAAAGAAGGTAAGTGAGCGATATCTGTATGCTTGGGTGCCTTTGTCCTTTGGAATCAAAAACCTTTGAAAGGTGCCAAATTTTAACGAAAGGCTGCCAGTGCAATACTCTAATACCCATCTGTCTTGGTCTTGTTACAGCTGATTTAGGCTGAAAGTGACCTCCCTGCTCCCCTGAAAGACACCAGGCAAGTCCTGCAAGGTGCTGCCTAAAAAGAACTGCTTTCTCTGCCCTACTGCTAACTAGGCTCTGCTTGAACTTGCGACTCAGACCAGAACCTAGGCCTAACCCCTGAGAAGGCCCTGACCCTACACAGGCCTACCTTTACTACCACCAAAGCATCTATAACAGAGGCCCTGAACTACTGAAAATCTCCAAGGCCTAAAAAACTGCTTCACAGGCGCAAAAAATTTTTACCACACTGCACAGTTCTGATACCAAAATCCATTTTAAGCACATCCTGAATGTATTCCGCCACATCCACCACTTGCTCCTGGAGAAACCTGCCCCTGTAGAAAACAGTCGAACTCATGTTGATCAAAACCTCAGATCCTTTTGCTTACCACCTGTGCAAAACAGGACAAAAACACATCAGAAAGGAAAGGAGCCCACTCCACAAGAAATTTCCATTAGTACCTAAAACCCACCATTTCAAATAATACCCACCAAGAATGTGACAACAGCAACTCAAATCCTCAAGGGAGACCTGAATTGTTAATAACATGTTTTTTAAGGTTTGAATTTTGGCATCTCAAAAAGTAAAAGGATATAATTTTTATTTTTACACTCAGGCTTTTCCCTTTCTTTTTAAGCCTAGGAAACTTGCTCTGAAGGACAGAATTTTTCTTTTTTTCAGCCTAAGAAACTTTTTATTATAATGTCTGCCCTTAACAACAAAAGATGCACTGGCAAAGGACCCATCAAGATACTTATGAGCTTCAGGCACCTATATTACCTGTAAAATTTATCTGAACAGAAGGCACAGCCTGTAGGGGGGTCCTTCTACTGTAAAAAAATCCTCTCACCTCAGCCTTAAGGAGGTATAAATAAAACATCCTAAGCCTGGGGTAGAAAAAAAAAGACCTAAGCCTTTCCTAGAATCAAAAAGAAAAATGCTCCTTTGTGGAATCAAGAACATCAGAAGAAGTCCTATGAAAAATCTAATAGTGAAGGAGGAGAAGCATCTAGAAGAGAGAGAAAGGAAGCAAAACCCTCAGAATCAGAATTTGAAAGGCTAGTCTTCAACCCGAACTCTCACTTAGAAGGAGGGCAACTCTGCTAAAGGCTCAGCTCAGGGTCTTTCTGAAGGCCTCTAGTAGTCGGCCAGAAGAACCTCTAATCATAGTAATCAAAATCTCTGCCATTTAAAGAACTGCTGGGAGAACCACACTGAAGGAAGGGGGAGAACCTCTACCTGAAGGGGCCCTCAGCCTGAAGACCTAGAAGAACACACTTTGGGACAGGGGAGGGCCTAACCAGGCGGAAAGAGAGGGGAGAAGCCTGAAACAGGAGGAGCTCTCCAAAGAACCTGGCCTGCCTCCACACATCTTGAAACAGTAAAGTCGGGAGCTTCTCTGAGAGGCGGAACCTCTTAAACACAGGCTCCACTCCTACCTTATTGAAATTGACACTGTGTCCTTACATCCGCGGCACCCCTCCTTCTTCTCTTTTTAGATTTGTCCTTGCGCTTTTAGATCAAAATTCGCAAGAACGCATCTTGTACAAAGCCTAGCGACAACACACAATCGCAAAAAAAATCTAGGCTTTAGATGTTTTTGTTGTTACGCTTTACTAAATCACTAAGCAAGGCTCACACTGAGGGCAGGGTATAATTCAAGGTCTAACCAAAGTACTCCAATCTATGTGGTAATCCAAAATATGACACTTCATCAAATTTCGAGGCAAGAAAACAACTTATTCTGACAAACAAATAATACTGAGGCATGAAAAAAAAGTATGACCATACGGCAGAAAAACACCGCATTTCCCTGCTGCCGTCTGGGACTTCACAAATGCGCCTTGACGACCTGAAAGACTGAGCATGAGACGCAACACTGGGACAGGGTACTACCCCTTTGTATCCTGATGCTTTGACCGGAGATGAAGCGACGCCCCGTCTGTAGGACAAATGCGCTGGGACCCGGCGCCAAGCCGGACTTTGCACTAAGACACGACTGGGACATGTGTGTCAAGGAAGCAAAACTATATGCCATGTTGCTTTCAGGGAGGACATGAAGTAAGAGGAATTAGAATTACAGGACTATGCAGACTTAAAGAAAGTCATGAAACAAGGCAGAGATGAAGCCTCAGCCCCATGCCATAGTGGTACAGAGAGACGAAGTTCTGACTACAGCCCAACCATTCCACTGATTAACAACAAAGGCATCTGAGGGACATGGCAGGGGAAGATGAGCTTCAGCAGCTGACACCAACTTGCTCATTCTTATGGGGGGGGGACAGGTGCTACCATCTGCAAGAAACTGGTGACACTTAAAAAGTGGCTATGTACATCCCCTACTGTACTGACCCCCATCATCTCATGCTGGATCAGGCAGGGACTTTTTTGCTAAAGCAAGGAATAGTAAATGTGTACAGGAACATGCACACCTCCTTCCCCCAACCAGGCAGCTATGTCAAATCTGCAGGCAGCCTATGGACAGGTCACTCTAAGAGACCAGCAAGCTGACTCGCTCTCTAACACACAACTTTAAACACTAGAAGAAAGGATGGGCAAGACAGGGTTCTCACTTAGCCCCAAGGAGACCCAACTGCCATCCATGCTGAATGAATGGGCTGACACAATGCAAGGAATGGAGCCACTGGACAGTGTCCCATGAAGCTGGAAGAGAGAAAATTGTTAGGGATGAATATGAGGAGGGTATTACAAGCAATGAACGTTTAATTTCCACTGGCAGTGATAAAGTGCAAGGGATTTTGCAGAAGGAATGAGAGTATGACTCTAAAAATGATAAAATGTGAAGTTGAACTAAAAGATGAGAGTACAGACATGTCCAAATCAATGAGTGAAGTAAGCAATTACCGCCCAAGAGGGTGAGCTATACACGGAAATAACAGACTTCCATGAGGTGTTGTGAGGCTCAACACAGCAGAAAGAGGGCCTCTCACACAAAGAAGGCCTGTTACTTCCTTATAATGCCCAACCTGAAGGGCATTACTGTGCAAGTTTTTATTACACACTTTTAAAAAAAAGTAAAAATAGTCCCATTCATTCATTATTATAGTGTAATACAATAAACAAATAAAAATTAATAAATGTGTGCATCTGATTGTAAGCCTACATGAATCTGTATGCATGTGTATGTGTGTACATTTTAAATAGTTCCAGATAGCAACGTTCAGAATTAAAATACTTAACTGATTGCAGCTATGAAATTCTGCTTTGCATTTTATCAGATGGACCACTCGTTAACAACACAGTACTATTCTATGCTAGTAAGCAATATCTTAAAATACCTAAACTGTATTTGTCTGATAGGAAACAAAAGTTATGTACTTAGCATAACAACAGATCCCTCTATTCCAAGCTGTTCAATACAACATGTGGGTCATCAAGCCACCATCAGATCTGAAATGGAAGTTTTAGTGCTCTGACCGCAAGCCCCTTTAAGAATGTTTCTCCCCATACTGCCCTGCTCTCCAAAACTACCCCAAATCTGTTTGATAACTAAAAATCTAGGCTTTTACATGTAAGTCAGTGAATAATAAGCTCTTCATGGAGGGGGAAAGGAGGGAAGGCAGTCATAGCAGATGGACTGGAATGAAAGGCTCTGTCATTATGGGTATGTACACAATTTTCATATTCTCTTTATTCAGCAAATCTGATCCAAAGTGTGGGTCAGAATTCCAAGCTATGAAGACCCTGAGTGGCATTATGACATGAGCCCTTTCAGTACACAAGCACCAAAAGATGCTCTAGATCTAGAAACACAGTCCAGCTTGTAATGTTTTCTAAATGTATGCATGGAAGACCAAGGTGCAGCCTCACAAATGTCCTGTAGAAATGAGGCTCTGAAAAAGGCTGTAGAGGATGCAGTGGCTCTTTTGGATTGTGCATTGAAATAAAGGAAGGATTGATTTTCAATACCAAGTAATAAAAAAAAAAACAAAGAAAGAGCATGACACTCAGAGATTCTGCAGGTTGAGGTAATAGCTACCAGAAAAATGATTTTCCATGAAAGGAATTTAATGTCAATTTAGGTGGCCGGTTTGAAGGGTGGCTTAGCGAAGGCCTCAAGAACAAAGTTTAGGTCCCAAAAGGGGACATGTTCTTTAATTGGAGGTCTCAGAAGGAAGGTGTCCTTCAGAAAGGCCTAATTTGGGAAAAGCCAAGAAGAGTTCAGGGCAGCCTACATGAAAGGAAGAGATATCTGCCAAATGTACCTTGACAGTGGAAAAACTTGAACCTGAGCAGCAAAGAAAAGTCAGAAAATGAAGAAAATCTGCTATAAAAGCTGAAAAAGGATCAGTGTTCTGAGAGTAGGCCCAATAAATAAATCTCTTCCACTTGATGTGATAAACCTTCTGAATGGATGTTTTCTGCAAGGCCATTATAATCTTTACCATGTCTTGATGAAGAGAATCATCTCTTGTTATCACTGGAGCTGGAAAAAACAAGTGGTTAATTTCAAGCTGTCAAGGTCAGGGTGAGGCCTCTGAGAAGGGTGAGAGATGCGATCCAAACTAGGATCCATTAGCCAAGGGAGTTCCTTCAGGTGATGCCTTAGAAGGGGAAACCAGATTTGTGTGGGACAATTTGGAGAAAGGAGGACAACTGTCACATTGCACCTGTTGGTCTACTGTAGAAACTTAGGAATTAGAAGAAGAGGGGGATAAGAATAGAAGAGACAAAGGGGTCATAACTGGGGCAAAGAATTCCTTAGTGGATGTCCTGGGGGATCAAAGTAAAGAAGGTGCTGCATTTAGTGTTGTAGGGAGTGGCAAACTGATTGCAGCATGGCATGCCTCAGCAGTTGAAGATTCATCTATCACTGGATTGCGAGACCACTTGTGAGGCCTCAGGAGATCTCTGCAGAGCCTGTCCACCAGATAGTTAGACACCTCCAGAATGTATGTTGCAATCAGAAAGAGGTGTGAGGCCATCACCTATTTCCAAACTCTCCTAACTTTTTGATATACAGGGTAGGAAAGTACAGTTGTGTACACTTACCATAGATGTAGATGTTCAAGTGTATCCACTGTTGCAGTCATCACACTTTGGTTATCTGCCTGCAGGTAGCCCTCAATCAGCCTGAATACCAGAGTCGTGGGATTTCTGCGTCGGATGCTGTCGCTTCTTCCATGACGTCAGATCATCAGGGGTATAAAACATGCAGCCGACGTCATTACATCAGTTTTTCTTGACCCAGATGTCAGGAGCCCCCAAATTAGGAAGCAATTACATGGTGTGGAACACCTCCAGTAAAAAGTAAATACCAAAGCCATAAGATATGGCCAAAAAGAGTATAGGTAGAAAGTCTAGAAAAGTCAGGGGGCTGGAGGGAGGGTAACCAGGACTGCAACAATGAATACACTCGAACATCTACATTTATGGTAAGTGTACATCACTGTTGCAGTCATCACACTTGGGTTGATTCCCAAAGCTGGGTAAGGGTGGAGGCAGTCAAGAAGTATTAGGGCTGGCTAGCAGGCCTTGTAAGACTGCTGTGGCAAATCCAGTTCTGGATTTAGAAAAGATATGTAAGTGGTAATGCTTGGTGAAGGTGTGTACAGAACTCCAGGTTGCAGCTTCCAGGATGTCCCTGGTAGGGACTCCCCTGAGAAATGCTGTAGAAGTTGAGGTAGCCCTAGTTGAATGAGTTCCGATCCACTGTGGGGTAGGTTTACCATGGTGTTTGTAGCAGAAATGGATGCAGTGTGCTATCCATTTGGAAATGGTTTGCTTTGAAATGGCCTTGCCCTCTGCCCCTGTAGCAAAGCTGACTAGCAGCTGATCAGATTTTCTGAAAGGCTTAGTCCTGTCAAGGTAGAAATTGAGCTGTCTGTGCATGTCCAAGGAGTGCAGGATCCTTTCCTCTTTATTCTGAGGATTAGGGAAAAAGGTTGGTAAATGGATGGATTGGTTTAAAGCCACACTGGATACCACCTTGGGCATAAATGATGGGTTAGTCCTGAAGGAGACCCTGTCAGCATGGAAAATAATGAAGGGTTCCACAGCCATTAGTGCCTGTACCTCAGACACTCTTCTTGCTGAAGTGATGGCTAGAAGTAAGGCTGTTTTCCAAGAGAGGAATTTTAACTCTGCTGTAGCAGCAGGTTCAAAAGGGGGAAGTGTGAGCTTTTCTAGTAAGTACAAAGTTAAATTCCCAGGCAGGAGTGGGAGCTCTCCTTGGGGGTCTTAATTTGTTAGCTCCTCTCAGGAACTGCTTGATCAGAAGGTGAGAAAAGAGAGGTGGCTCAGTATTGTAATGAACTGAGATGGCCGAGGCATGAATCTTAATTGATGAGATGGATAGGCCTTTGTGGAGCAACTCTGCTAGGTAATCTAGAATTTGAGGTAAGGAGGGCACGGCTGTGTCCTTTCTTATAGACTGTCTCCAAGAACAGTATCTTTTCCACTTTTCTGAAAAGGATTTCCTAGTGCTAGGCCTTCTGGCCTCAAGGATGACGTCCAGCATCTGTATGCTGAGGGTTGTTGGTGGTGTGTTCAGGCAATAAGCCAGGCTGCAAGGTTCTGTGTTTGCAGCTGAGGATGCAAAAATCTGTCCCTCCTGCTGGGATAGCACGGAGGGGGTCTGGTGTAGGTGCCAGAGTGGCACTGCTGTCAAACTGCATAGGAGTGGGTACCAGTGCTGGTGTCGCCAGTCTGGTGCAATAAGGATTGTCCTTGGTCTGTCCTGCTTGATCTTGAGTAATACTTTTGAGAGAAGGGGCAGAGGGGGAAAAGGCATAAATTGAGAGGTTTTCCCATGCAAATGCTCTCTCCCCACATAGCCTTATGCCTCTCTCTCCCCACAAACTTTTCTCTACCTCTGAGCCTAAACCTAACCTGACATAACAGTAAAAGTAATCACCTGTACAACCCTCTTCAACCTCTACCACCTCTGCTCTCTTTCCCCCTCTTTCCCAGTTACCTTTTTCCTCCATACACTTCAAATACTTTCTAACCTGGGAACATACTCATGTTCCTCAGCTGTGAACTTCTAACTTTCTAACTTCTTTAGCAAAAAATATAATATGCAACAACTTATTCCTGTTCTTTAGCTTAAAATTAAGTTCTGCACCCTCAACTTCTTCTCAATAAATTCCCTGTTCCTACTGTATATCATACCGTCATAAATACTTGACACCATGAAACCATATAACTTATGTTGTTCTCTGACTCAGTCACCTTTGATTTGTGTTTCTCTTTACTTTGACTGTAACTGTGAACACAGTGTAACACAATTTTATTTAATTGTACTCTTCCTCATTTAATTTGGATTTTTATGTGAACAACTGTGTATAACTGCATATATATTTTTACCTCACTTAATTTTTATTTTTATGTGAATAACTGTGTATAATCACTATGTAATGCAGATTTTTATGTGAATAACCGTGTATAATCACTATGTAATGCAGAGTTTTTCCTCCCCGGGCCTCCACTGAAAATGGGCTCCCTGAGACCAGTGGACCTCCCCGGTCATCAAACTGAAATAAATAAATAATAAATTTAAAGGATAGGGCATCCACTCGCCATGCTTGGCTATGGGGATTTCTGGTGCAAAATTTGCGCAATTGATGGTTTTGGGGGGAGGCAAAGAGGTCCACCTCTGGTGTCCCCTACCTGTTGATTAGAAGTTTGAATGAGCTGGGTTCCAGTTTCCACTTGTGTGGGTCCAGTGGATTTCTGCTTAAGTCGTCTGCCAGGGAATTTTGTTTGCCTGGCAGGAATTGAGCTTGCAAGTGCACTTGGTTACTCAAGGCTGTGTTCCACAGGGCCATGGCTAACCTGCAGAGTGGGTAGGAATGAGTTCCCCCCTGCTTGTTTATGCACCACATAACTGTGGTGTTGTCTGTCTTTATCAAGAGTTGTCCTGGAAGGATAAGGTATTTGAAGGCTGTCAGAGCATTCTGTACAGCGAACATTTCTTTCTGATTGATATGCAGGTGAATTTGTCCTGGGCTCCATTTGCCTGCCATGTGAGCCCACCATGCATAGTCTGATGCATCTGTTGTCAGGGTTTGGGTGGCGAGGGGTTGAGTGAAAGGAAGTACCTTGTTGTGGTTGGAAGCCTCTGCCCACTAAAGGAACTCTGTCCTTAGACGAGGAATGATAGGAATCAGTGTTTCCAAGTCCTGAGAATATTGACACCAGAGACTTTTTAAGTACCATTGAAGTTTCCTCATATGCAGTCTTGCATATGGAATTAGTAGAATGATTGAGGCCATGAACCCTAGGGCTTGCAGTATTTTTCTTGCAGATAGCTGGGTTTTGGTGGCCATAAGTCTGAAGTAATTTGTCAAATGAACCTGCTTTTCTGGAGTGAGGAATGCCATCTGGGAAGCTGTGTACAAGCTTGCTCCCAGGAATACAATATTTTGGCTGGGCACCAGATGTCATTTCTTTTCGTTGATGGTGTACCCCAGAGAGGTTAGAAGTCTATTTACAATGCCAGGTGCTGAAGTAGCAATTCCTGACTGTCTGCCTGAATCAGGCAATCATCCAAGTATGGGTAAATTTGAATAGTTCCCTGCCTGCAGTATGCAATGGCTGGAGCCAGGCTCTTTGTGAATACCCTAGGCGCAGTAGATAAGCCAAAGGGAAGTGCAGAGAACTGATAGTGCATAGAGCCTGCCCTGAAATGTAGATATTTCCTGCAAGATTCCCTTATGGGGATGTGCAGATAAGCTTCTTTTAAGTCTAGGGTGACTAGCCAGGAGTCCTTGGTTTGTACAGGAAGCAGTTGTTGCAGTGTAAGCATTTTGAATTTTGGAACCACCAGGAAGGTGTTGAGAATGGACAGGTCCAGCATAGGGCACCATGAGCTCTTTTTTCTGGGCACCAGGAACAGTCTGGAGTAGAAACCCTGCCCCCCTTGCTCTACTGGAACAGGTTGAATAGCCCTGATATTGAGAAGAGAAAGTACTTGCTTTTGAGCCTCTGCCCACTGGTTTGGAGGAAGGTCTGGCAACCTGCTTGGGGTTGGCAGTGAGTGGAAGTAGAATCTGTATCCCTGGGATACAATGTTTAGGACCCATTGGTCCTGGGTAATGGACATCCAGTTTTTTGCATGCAGGGCGAGTTTTCCTCCTAGGGGTGCAAGTACTTGGGCATGACTGGAAAGGATGACAGACAAGTCATTGTCAACTTTTTCCATAAGGGGGTGGCTTACCACTCCCTGTTTTTGAGGTGGGAACACTCCATTGCTTAGATCTCTGCATACCCTGAGACTGTAGTCTTGGTGGTCTGTTGCCCCTGGGTTTGGACTGAGAAGGCCTGTGAGGGACTGAAAAGGACCAGTTTTTAGAAGGACAATGCCTACTGAATCTAGGTGGCTGTACCTGTAAGAAATCTTTAACAATTTGCATAGATTTAGCTTTTTATTCCATCTTTTTAAGAACTTCTGCTTTTGTGCCAAACAAACGTTCTTGGTGTAATGGAGCATCTAGTAATTTTGCTTTGACATGGACTGGCAAGATTTGTTCCTTCAGCCAAGCATACCTTCTCAGTACAGACCCAGTGACAGCAGCCCTGCAAGATGCTTCTAAGGCATCAAAACCATACTGCAAAGTATGTTTACCAGCTTGGTTTGCAGAATGCATTAACTCTTGTAAATCTTTATTTTCTGCACAATCTGGAAGGAACTACATTTTCTGTTTAATTAGTTCCATAATATGCTGCTGGTACTTCAACATGTGAAACTGGCAATTTAAAGCCCTTATGGCAAGAGTTGCAGAGGTATATACCTTCTTTCCCAATCTGTCTAAAGCTCTGTAATCCCTGTCTGAAGGGGTAGGGTTTTTGGCTGTAGCAGCCTTAATACCATTAGGTCTCTGTGAAATGGTCACTGGATCTGCAGTGGGCTTCTTAAAGAGAAATTTGTGAGTCAGGTACTCTGTAGTACCTGTCAGGCTTTCTAGGAGCTGGTGGTAAAGTATCAGGAGTAAGACTGGATTCCATGAAGACATTATCTACAATATCCAGGACGGGAGGTATAGCTAGAGGCCTGTGCTGAGGCAAGTCTAAAAATTCTCTGAGTCTATTTTTGGACTGTGGGTAGTCCTGGCATTCCCAGCGGAAATGCTCTCTTAAGGTATGCAAGGTTTCACCAAAAGAAAAGTCCTCTGGAGGGGGAGGCAGAGGGAATGGAATCCTCTGCATCTGAATCCTCATAAGTAGATAAGGGCATGTCCTGGTATTCAGAGGGATGAGAGTAATCGGATCATGGTCTGTAGAGTCAGAAGGAAAATCAATCTTTTGTCTTTTAGAGGGGGGAAGGCTGGCTTCCCCTAATTAAAGTTATAAGGACTAAAGCCATTCTAAGCATTTATTTATGTGGCTTGGGAGCTTGAGCATGTGTTTTGGTCGTCTGTTTTCTAGGCATAGTGCGAACTCTGAGCCTAAGAAACTCTGTAGTTTTAGTCAGAAATGAAGTAGACAGTTTAATATGAACATCGGAAGGTCGGAATACACACTCAGAAACAGGTGCCTGCACAGCGGCTCTAGACCCATCCAAGGTAGAGACATCCGCATGTTCCATAGTTGAAGAAGCGTCTCGCGGCATACTGGACTCTGAATGGATCTCAGCAGAGGCCTGCGAATCTGTAGAAGCGGGTATCAGGGGCTGTGAAAGCACCTCACTGAGTATCAGCGGACTGGAGACTAGCTTAATGGAAGCGTCGGCGGCAGTTTTGGACCTATACGGTTTGTGTCTGTCTTATCCTTAGGTTTTTTCAGAAGATCGGTAGTCGAATGGCTTATCGAAGCCATTTTGGAATACAGAGAACAAAAGCGAAAGAATTTAGCGACAAAGACAGCCCGATGACGAATAGTTTGGGTGTTAATGCACAAAACTGACAGCAAGGAACGTCGTGGTCTGGGCCTAAACAGGTGACGCAGTAAGAATAAAAATCTCTGTGAGGTATTTGCTTTCCACAGGCAAGACAATTGTTAACTTTTTCTGACATCGGTTAGAGCAAGAAAAAAGGATCCCCAACAGGGTACTTAGCTTTAGAAGACTTCGGGTTTGAAACTCAAACAACAAAAATTTCAGGTAGCGGCCAACCGGCACTTGCGAACTGCTTCTGCTTCGGGCTCCGGCACTGCAAAAAAATCTGATGTAATGGTGTTGGCTGCATGTTTTATACCCCTGACGATCTGACATCATGGAGGAGGAGACAGCATCCGATGGCAGAAGACTCTGGTATTCGGGCCAACTGAGGGCTACCTGCAGGCAGATAACCCAAGTGTGATGACTGCAACAGTGAAACACGAAGAACATCTGGTTCCCCTTTGCTTGTTTATTTATCATACTACCGTCATGTTGTCCATCTAGATGGATATCACTCCCTGAGGAAGGAAGTCTTGAAGTTCCTGCAATACTAGGAAAACTGCCCTCAACTCCAAGATATTTATGTAAAGACTGGCCTCATTGTCAGTCCGCACACCTTTGACCACCATCCCTTCAAAATGCCCACCACCCAATGGAGGATGCACCCGTAGTCACTGACACTAACGGTTACAAAGTTTGAAATGGTTTGCCTGCCTGGATTTGAGGGGAATGCAACCACTACTGAAAACATTCCCTGCATGAATTATTGATGACAACCATCTTGGACAGACAGACAGAATGAAGAGACTCAGACCACTGGGTCTAAAGCAACCACTGTAAAAGTCTTATGTGAAAGTGGTAAAACTCCACCATTAGGACTGAAGATGCTATCAACCATATAAACCTGACTATTAAGGCTGCTGTTGGATGAGAGCTGTTTATAAAAGACTGCAGATTGGAAGGACTATCTTGTTGGGGGATTTATTAAAAGACTGGTGTCTAGATGACAGACTAGAAACAGGAGACAGGTTTGACTTGGGAAAGTTCAAAGAGATGCCAAAGGCCTGGAAGAGACTGAGATGGTAATCTCTGACTTGTACATGGGGTGCCACTGTGGGGGCAGCCAGGAGCCAGTCATCCAGATACAGGAAAACTTTGTATCCCTGAAGTCATAGATGAGCTCCTACAGCAGATGTGATGAGGCCAAATGGAAGTGCTTTGAACTGATAAAACTGGCCCCTATCCTGAAGCACAACAAATTTCTGGATTATTTTGCTATTTTTATGGGAAAGTAAGCATCCTGGAGTTCTACAGAGTGCATCCAGTGGTTTAGACTGAGGCAGAGTAAGACTGACTGCACTGTGATCATCCTGAACAGAATCTTTTTGATACACATGTTCAGCAGACTGAGATCCAGAACAGGTCTGAAGTCTTTGGATTTCTGTGGAATCAAAAAGAAGACTGAATAAAATCTTGACTCTTTCTGGTCTGGAGACACCTCATGGATGGCTCTTTTTGCCATTACAGAGGAAATTTCCTTTAACGTTGCTTTTGCCTGGTTAGGTGGGCCATCTGGCAACGGTGATGGATTGTAGGGTTATTTTTCCAAAAATGGAACATAGAAGCCTCTGGATATTATCCTTCTTAGCCAGTAGTCAAAGGTGATGATAAAGTATGAGTCCAGGAAGAAGGAGAGATGTCTCCCGACTGCCTCCAGAATGGACAACCTGGGTAGACCTTCAGGGGTTCTAGGGTCTTCTGTTGGAGAACGTCCTGTAATACCCCTGGTTCTGTAATCCATCTCAGCCTCTGGGCCTGTGTCCATTAAAGGGGTCACAGTTGTTGTACCTGCTTCTGTCTGAAGCTGAGTCACGCTGACTTCTGAAACCAAAGTAATCAAGGCCCTTTTTGGTTACTGCTGTACAACTGTTGAGAAGCCCCAAACTTCATTCCTATGTCAGACAGAGTGCCTTCCCACCTTGCTGCCTCATCTGCAGCTTTTCAACTGAATTACCAAACAATGATGATCCATTACAGTGTATGCTCATGAAGATACTTTAAAGTTGGTCTGCAATGTGGCACCAACACAGCCAAGTGTGGCCCCTCATTGCAATACTAGCTCTAGCTGCCCTGGCCACTTCACCTGCCATGTTTTGTAGCATGCACAAGAAAAGGCTAGTTATGCCACACATGGTTATCAAGGTAGCTTCCAACAGCTTCCTATATTCTGCCTTACAAGGGTTCTTTAAGGTAGATAATGCCTGTTGCGACACATCCCTCTCAAAACTATTTATATGGGTAGCATAGTTCAAGGCTCAGGATGTAAAGTTGCAGAAACATACAACCGTTTTCTGAGTCTGGACTCTGTCAGGAAGGTGGATAGATGAACAGTCCTCTCTCTGTGGTTGACAACACAAAGATGGAGTCTACTGCTGGTGACTTGGCCCAATGTAACTGTTGTTTGTGGGTGGGAGTGAAGGATTTTTTCCAGCTTCCAGGACACCAGTTTGCAATTATAAGGCTCTTGCTAAGACCTCCTGACTGACAACCCTATCAATCTGTCAGCCAGAGGTACCACCCAGGATTCAGACACTGTCACTCCATAGGCCTTGAATAACACTGTCTTGCCTTGAAGAAGGGTTCTACAGGCCAAGATCTCTGCTGGTGAATCAACTCCAGGGTCTCGCAAAATGTGGATTGTGAGGACTGCTCTGTATCCTCTGATTAGATATGAAGCGTTAGAGACACTGATGAAGAATCCGAGTGTTTTCTCTTACAATCACTCTTTTTTTAGAATTTTAGGAGATAAGTATCCTGAATCCTCACAGGAGTTAAATTCGGGGCCTATGGAATGACTTTGACCAGTGGATGTTTGATGAGACAAGGAAGACAGATGAGTGGTATCCAGAGGTGAAACTGACAGCATTGATAACTGCGAAATCCCTCAGATTTGAGATGACATAATCCTTCCCAGCACCTGGAATGCCAACCCAAAGTCCAATGGATCTGGAGAAATCTCTCCAATACACAGATCTGTTCCCCTTTGAAGGAACAGCCTGAAACACATGAACAAGTCCTGGACCAGTCATCAAGGTCAGCTGTAATGCAGGAACCAGAATTAAAGACACAAAGGACAATGACTCAGAGACCACTAGCCTAGTCAGAGCTGAAGCCACTGACCCAAATCTCTGGAGCTGAGACACAAACAGCTCTACTGAAGCTGGAACCATGCAAGTCAGATCCACAGTTCTCGGCACCGAACACAGGTATATTGGCCCTTGGACTGCAGGTTCTGAAGGAACAATGATTCCATGGAGACTGATGCCAATAGGAAGACTAGTGAGGGAGCCAAAACAGAGAGGTTAGTGCTGGACTTTATTGCTCTTGGAGCTGAGGGTGATGGAATGATTCCCATCTTGATCTGTGTCCTTATAAATTTCTGCATCAGATGCTCCAGATCTACTTCCAAAGTATTTCTGATTGACTTGGAGGAATGGCCTAGAGGCAGAACACTCCAGCTTACAGGTAATCTTGGGAGAAAAGTCTAGGATGCAAATTGGATCCAGAAGCGGTAGAGGTCCGAGCCCTATGTTTTTCAAGGCTTGGAACCTTAGGAGAAGACTGTGGTGCTGACGATTCACATGACTGTTTTTCAGGATCCACATCCTTGGACTTAGACAATGTCTCTGAATTTTTCTTAGCATTAGGTGTGTCCAGATCTGGTGGCAGAAGGCCTTTTATGATTAATTTATTTATTCTGTCTACTAAATTCCTAGCTCCAAATTCAGCACAAACATCGCATTTAGTATAGAAATGAGACACTCTAGAAATGAGACACTCCTAAACAAACCACACAAATCAAGGGGGTCTTCAGAAGGAATCTTATGAGAGCATTTAGTGCACCTTATAAAACTAGTTTGCTTCTCCACTGAACCCACAGTTATGAAAATATCCCTAAAGGCATAAGTATAACTAAGAAATTAACTCTACCAACAATATCCACAGAAGTCAACTCTGCAGCAATAACTATGAAACCTAAAAATCCTACAAATGCTGCTATAAACACTGCTACTACTAATGGCTATACACTAAGGAAATGATTAGTTATGTAATTGCATGGAAGAGAAGTAAAAAGGCAAATGCCAAGGGGTTGAGGAGACAGAAAAATGAGTAAATACACAACTGTAATATGTAAAGAACAACCAACAGAAAAAAAAAACACAATCTTAATCCTAAATATCTAGTCTGAAAGACTGAAGTGAAATCTTTAAAGATATAACAAAATGAGAGGTGGAGGATTTAGCTGCCAGAAATCACACTTCCATTTGCAAAGGGTGGCAAAAGAGATCTCAGGTAGTTGAGGAGAGAGCAGGGCATTATGTGAAAGTCATTATTAATTTAACACAACGGATTCGGGAGGTGGGCGGATTTAATCCTTTTTTTGGTTGTCTCTTTGGTTTGGGGCCGAACGTGGTAAAATAATAAACCCTGAAGCAGCATTTAATGTGTGGAATACAGTTAATAGCATTAGATTATAGGATGGATGTGTTTCTTTAAAATTTTAAATAACCAGGAAATGATGTAAATGTATAGGGATATAAACAGGTGGGCTTTTATGGTATTTGTTATTGTGAGGAAGTTTCTACCACGAGACGAAAGCGCTTAATTAAAAGGATTATTGTGTGGATTCAGTCTCCTATTGTTTTTTTGGTTGTGGACTTGGAATTGTTACTTTGTTATGACACTCTTGTTTGCATTTTATGAGACAGACACAAATTTTAATGTCGGGGTGCTGTTCTGCATTTTTAAGTTCTACTCTATAATATCCTACTTATTCATCTTGACATAAGGGTCCATTTTGCAGTGCCCTTTACAACAACGTATTATTAAAAAAACACAGGACACATACTGTTAAGCACATTACTCTACTGGAGTGGAGCTGAAACATAAAACAAGATATAGCAGTTTAAAAATAAATAACAGAATGTCACACCTCTAGCAGCCTACACACATCTTGCATTCCAGAGCATTTTCTGAAAAATAAACTTAAAAAGCATAGGATAAACAAATGTAAATATTTTGTGAACAATAAAGGCTATTATATATACCTGTATACATCTGCGGTGGTGCAGCAGTAGCGTTGTTGCCTCACAGCAAGAGGTTCTCCCATTCGATTCTCGGCTGGAGTGCGGGGAGTACCTTCTGTGTGGAGTCTGCATGTCCTTCCCGTGGCTGGGTGGGCGTTCGAAAGACATGCGTAAATGGGCGTGCCTTCGTTGAGTTGAACATCGAGCTGGCACCTTGGCGTTCGTCAAAATCTACTGCCAATCATTAGCAGACCAGAGGCCCGCTGTGGCAACCCCTAACCGGGAAAAGCCGAAAGACAACAACAACAACAAAGGCTATTATACCTGTACAAATAGCAATGTTACCAGTAAGAAGTATCCTTTACAGTTGAAAACAGTGCATTTGTAGACTTTTCCATAAATAATGTAATATAATGCACACAAATCCAAATTACATTTTTTTCTTAACTTTCATAAATATATTTTTATATCTTGAAAACTATTCTGCCTAGACATATATTGTTAGAACAGTTTTGTGAACCAGACATAAGTTTCACATGACAACAAGAAATTCCTCTATAAGAGCATGTTTATTGGGATATTTACCAAAATAAGAAAACGTGTTTAGCTATACAATTAGCAATACAAAGAATACTGGACATCTCTGATAGATGTGCAACTAGTGCAAATATTAAAGCCAGCTTTCTTCAAGAACATTTAAGATTTTGCCTAATGCCATGCAACAGTTTGTAAGTCACTTGTTTTTTGAAGCATTAAATACACATGGAAATATTGCTTATTTTCATAAATTGTGCCATTTTCTTAATAACTGCTTGCCCTTTCTAGTACTGCCTATTATTATCTGGTAGACCACTTAGTTAAAGCCAGCCCCCCAAAAGTTCTCAATGTCATGAGGAGGTATGGGTGTGAACTGGAAGTATGGTTCAGTGAATTAAAAGATTTGTAATTTGATGATGAAATAAAAACATATAAATAAAATCAAGACAAATGATATAATTTGCAGTGAATATCTGTGATATTGCATTGAGCTTAAATCTGGTTACCAAAGCAGAGAAATCAAACAGAAGGGATATGTAACATTGTGCTAAATGATCTGATAATAAAGGGTTTAAATATATGAAATATAAATGAAAGAACACAAGGCAAGTGGCAATGAACTGGTATTGCATAAAGTTTTCTAATTGTAACTGCTTGTCTTAAGAATTTTGTTTGCAAGATCTTCTGCAGGAGTACGGTTTACTATTGTATTCTCTCGAGAAGTGCAGATTTTTTGAACTAAAAGGATTTTACAAATAGTCCTTCAGCATCAATCAATAAGCAAGTTCTTTGCTTTATTTATCACTCAGTCATTCATTCTCTTTAGTTTTGGTATTCTCAAGGACAGAAAAGACTGCAAAGCCTCTACATATCAAAGTATTGTTCCCTGGGACAAAAATGAAGTAAATGGTATGGAATCTTCTGCCACCTTTTTCTTTTTTCTCTCTGAATTTATTAAAGACTTAACTGAAATAGGAACAACCCCAATGTCTAAAATGGTTTAACTATTCGAAATATTTAAAAATAGAATAGAATAGAAAAGCAAAGAGAAGATTATTCTCTCACTTGCAAAGTTTGCATTAACAATGCAAATATAGACAGTAGATCTGATCTGCTGCAGTTTAGTTGAATCTAGAACAGAAGCTGCTGTTAAAAAAGTGATAATTTGTAGGGCATATAAAATATTGCATGATAACTATAAGAATCAAACAGAAAATGCTAAAAAAGCTTTAGGAAGAAAGACTGGAAAAGCAATTTACACGTGAATAAAGGGAGGACATATGTATGGCTTCTAACTATGTAACAAAGTCCAGAAGGTTTGGGATTTTGGCTTAGAATTGTTTGCATAGGTACTTTACAACCCAAGAAGACTTCAAAGAATATTTTCTCAGGCAGATAGTAAATGTTGGAAGTGTGATGGGGAAACTGAGGTGACTGGAAACAAGCTTTTTAGGGGTGTAATGAACTGGTGGATTTAAAAAAAAATTCCTACAGAATTCTCTGTCAGAAATATTGTCTGAACAAATGGCTGTAACTAAGGAAATTATTTTTTTAGCATGGATACAGGATCTGAATTGCCTAGAAATGGTAAGGCCCTATTAAGTTTAACTGGATGCCAAAAAAACAATTACTAGAAAATGGAAGTCAAAATCTAAACCAAGTGTATATGAAGTACTGAATACTGAAAAAGATATAAAATAACTGAAAGTGGGAATCTTTAGAAAAGGGAAGGAAAAATGATATAGAATTAAATAAATAAAAGGAATTTGTGATAACAATGCATAATAATCAAGAGGAGGAGGAGTGAGGTTTAAGGGAAGGCAGGGAGTGAACAATTTATGCAGTGTTGGACTGAACGACAATTGTTATCAAGAAAGAAAACATATATAGCACATGCTATAGGATGCTTTGCAGAGCCAACAATTTCTCATTGGCACAACTAAAATTACACTTGCCATTACTTATCTCTTCCCCACACTTCTTTATGGTGCTCCCATCCTTACTAGCCTCCAGGCTTCACACAAATTAAACCTGAACAATACTATAATAAAGTTGTTAAATTTACAGCAATTCCACTTTCAGAACCCACCACTGTATAGCACTGAAAAGCTATAATTGGTTAGAACTGCCTCATCAACTAACATATACACAGCTTCTTAACCACCTATAAAATTATCCAGCATCCATCTGCTTTTCCAGCACTAAAAAACATTCTAGACAGCCATGTTCCTAGTTGGTCATTGCAATCCAGTGACCAAAAACTCCTGTCTGTCTACAAACCTATCAAATCTGCTGGGCATTGTCTGTATTCGTACAAGGTTGCTAAGGCCTGGAACTACTTATTATATCCATCAGGTAAATACCCTCCCTCCCAGCTTTCAAAGCCTCTCTGAAAGACTTCCTAGAAAAAATCTGGCCCTCTTCTTCTCAAAACCAGGATGAACTATATCCCTGAATGTGAACAAGTACCTTTTCATTCCTTATAAAGTAAACTCTCAGTTAACTGGCACCCATGGGGATTAGTAGATGGCGTTTAACTGTAGTTTCTGGTTGTTTGAGAGTTACTATTAAAAACAGGCCTGACTAATACTGTACCCTGTACTATTTGTTTGGATTAACTTGTTCTTCAGATTGGGGAGACAGGAAATGTACTCCTATCTTCCTTTTTAAAACTCTACAACTCTAAAAATGTGAGATACGTTTCTGCGGGTTGGGGGGCAGAAAGTGCAACACATGAAAATTGTACTGTATTTCTTCAATTTTCTTCTGTCTGGTTGCTTGAGAGTTCTGTTTGCTTGGGTTCTGGTTAAATGTCAGTTTACTGTACTTCCTTACTCTCCCTTCTTTACTTACTTCCTTACTTCTATCAACTTCTCTTCCCTGACTTTCTCCCTAAATATACCATAAGCCTGTTTTTGCCTCACTTCATATTGTAATTCCTGTTTATATTAGGCTAACGTACTTTTAATTTTTCTAGAAACTGTCTAACATTTCTATAAATATTAAAGATCATATAAATTGAACTGATTTTTAACCAATGTTTTTATATTATCTCTAATTTGTTAGAATTATTTAAACTGCAGATATTTTTGTATGATTTTGAAGATTGTAAAATTATTGTTCTTAAAATGTTTTATAATAAGTTGGAACTTTTCTTCTTGGGTCTCTGCTGAAAATGGGCTTCTACCCAATTGGACTTTCCTGGTAATCAAATATCAGTAAATAAATATATGTAATGTATAATGTATGTAAATGAAAAAAAAATGTTATATGGCTTTTCTTTTCTATTAATGTAGGTGTGCTTATGTCTTAAATAATAATTTAATAAAGGTGTTGAAAACACAAAGTAAATGAGACAGTCTTCTGTACTTCTGCAACTTATACAACAGGAAGTATGGGTGGTATTCATGGTTCCATGCTTCACATATACATAACTGAAATATGCAAAGAGTGCCGCTACACATATGTAAATGAAGAAAATGTGAAGAAATGGCACAAATTTTAGAACTTCTAAGCCATGTAATAAAACTCTGACATGCAGTTTCACACATCTGAAGCAAGAGTAAAAGAAATGAGGGCAGTTATGTACATAAATCCACAAATGATATACAATTTTGGCAGGAGACATCAGAGGGGGGAGCCTGCATGTGAGAATTTCTTAAAGAAAAATGTACTGAGCGGAGCTGAACGTCACTGGCCTGAGGCTTACCCAAACTGTTTATGGCTTCTTTTATTTCTTGTAACAGGTGTTCTTACATGGACATTATGTCTTGGCTTTTATAAGGCTGGAAAGGGAGAGAACAGGACAGCTTGAAATAGCAGCGACAGAAGATAAGGGAAAGACAAAAGAAACACTAAGAGGATTGTGCTGCAGGAGGTAGGAGAGAATGGTTACTATATTTTTGTAGGGACAGAACCCCCCCATTGTTTTTTAATAATGAAATTTGGGGAAGGAATAACGGCAGATAATATAAGGAGAGGGGGTTAGGGAAGGAATTAAGAATTTTTTTAAGACAAAAAAACACAATACAGACAAGACAGACAGGAACACTGTGGTGGGCTGATGCTAGGGGGAAACAAGACACAATAATGGCAGACAGAAATGCAGGAAAGATGAGGAAACCTGGGAGGCAGTATCCACCTTGTTCTGATGGACATTGATAACCTTGATGGTGAGGGAGCTGAGGCTTCAGGTGACTCGATGATTGGAGTTGATCAGTTCAGCGAGACTAATACAGGTGAAACTGCCTCTCCACTGCCTTGTCAACCACATACTCAACCATGTCCTGAACCTTACAGTGCTGGATTAGCAAGTTGTCTTGTGCTACAGTACCCACAGGGCCACAACCACTACTCACACTCTGTGAAGATGTCCCTGAGTGGGAAGGAGGAGGTGGAGAATGTTCCTTCTCCTGGGAAGCTTGCAACAGAGTTCCTCAACACTTGTTTGCTCAAAAAGCAACTTGTTTACACTCTGAAGAGCACTGCCCCCATGAGTTTATGTTTAGGTAGTTTTGATTATAGTCTATATTGTCACAGCAGCCAAACCAGCCAAGTGCAAACCTGTCCTGTACCTTACCCTTGTAGATCATGTAATAAGGATCTGTTGCTAGGGATATGCAGTTTTGTACTATTTCTGCAGCTAGTTTGGTGGGTGTTCTGAAGTCATGTAAATATTCTCATTTCAACTGACAACCACCTAATTCAGAAAGAAAATGAGAGAGAATGTGAGAGATGTAGTTACATATTGTCTCTGGAGGCAAGGCTCTCACATATAGGTACTTCTAATTTCAAACAGCTTGCCAGTAGCACACATACTACATCCACCACTGATAATAAAAAACAAGATACATAAACCCAGATATTCTGAGACTCTTAAATGTAATCTTCCTAAAGCTGAAAGGACTTCCAGCTGGTGTACCCACAAAAAGTATCCTCAGCAACATCAAAAGCAGTCTTCCAAAGGTGCCAGAAAGTCTGTTCTTCAGTTTTTCCCTTAGATCTTGCTAGTTCTTTCTCTCTTGCACTTCTAATACCCTAATTGCTTTGCACTTCAACAGGTTTTTGTAGCAATTATTATAGCACACCTAAGAACCATCAGCACTAGTCATTCTTCACGGAAATAGCTCCAGTACTTAGTAGTTATGACTACCCCTCATGGCATGATTAAAGGGCAGTTCCCTGTGCTTTCTCCTATTAACCTGGTGCATTTGGGCATTCTGAGGCAGTGTAGCAACTGCCTCATATACGCAGACAACCCTCTCCTTTTACCTCCCAACACTCAGACTTGTGAGAAAAGCACTTATATCACCAAACTGGAAGTTATGCACTCTCCAGCCAAGACTGGACTAGTTGGTCAAGAGGAGAAGGTCAACACCTGCACCACACCACATGGAACACATAGGCCTCCAGAACACCCACTATCACAGCTCTCACATAAAAACACAAACCACACATCCACCTTCGCAGAGGCACTCAATAGAAATTTACCCAAACAGCAGAGACCTCCAAGACAGAAACACACTCAACCACCACAACACAGGACAAACCACAGGACACATAGCTCACCTCCAGTGTGCCCCTCAACCAAAGCCCCTAAGGCTAAACACCTTGCCCAATACACTAATCATAGGTGATTCAATAGTGAGGCACACAGGTGTCCCACTCACTAGGTTGAATAAGGAGAAGGTAACAGTCAGTTGTCTATCAGGTGCCAGAATCGGACATGTAACACATGCACTCAGGACACTCCACAACAACTACAAGTATGATTCTGTCATTGTCCATGTGGGTGTGAATGACATGAGATGCACTTCCCTGGACTACATGAAAAGAGACATGGTGGAGCTCTTGGATTATGTGGCCCAGGCAGGTAGGACACTAGCCCTGAGCAGTATCCTACTGTTATCCAGAATGATATTGCAGTACAAACAAAAAGTTATTGACTTCAACAATTTGTTATGTTTCTGGTGTCATTCTAAGGGGATCCAATATCTGTCTGCTTGGGATAACATGACTGACAGACCTCAATACTTTGCCACAGATGACCTGCATCTGTCACCCCTGGGTTTCCGGGTACTGGTTAAGGCTCTTTCCACACCTATAGTGCCTTTTTTAGGCAGTTTTTAAAAGACCAAATTACCACCATAACAGCTATAAATAAATGCAATCTGAGGGTCATGCTGCTCAAAGCAAGAAGTCTAAATCTCAAGATGCACTTGCTCGAAGCCCTCCTCAAAATGGAGAACATCAACATTTGTGCTGTAATGGAGACCTGATTTAAAGTGGCAGAAAGCACCCCTGCACTACCAGGCTATAACTCATTCCACACCTTTCAGCCCTGAAACATGGACCGAGGCTCCAAAGGTGGTGGTGTCTCCATATTCATAAAGGATATGCACACCTCCAAACTAGTAGCCCAGCATAATGCATCTGAGAAACTTCAAGTGCAACTAACATTGGGTAAGACTGCAATCCAGGTTATAGCCTGCTATAGGTCCCCAACCATGTCCCTAGACTCTCACTCCACATTCCTAAGCACCCTGGAATCTATCAAGGTCCAACCCAACACTCTTATACTAGGAGACTTCAACTACCCCTCCATCAAATGGGAAAACTACTCAAGCACCAATACACTGGCCCAACGTTTCCTGGAATTCATCAATTCCAATGCCCTAGAGCAGCTCATTCTGACCCCCACTAGAGGGAGCAACATCCTTGACCTGGTTATTACTAACATGGGCGACCGTTGCTCTACACCAACAGTCAATCCTTCCCTGGCCAGATCCGACCATAAACTAATCACCATGGAAATCCACATCTCACCCACACCCCCCGCAAAGGTAACCACCTTGAAAAACGTCTCCAAAGCTGACTTTGGACTCCTAAAAACAGAGGTAGCTAACTTCACAGCACCCATGCCAATGGAAAATAGCTGCATGACTGCCGCATCATACACAAATCCACTGTACGAACATGTACATAAATGCATGGAACTAGCTATACCCAACAGAACCAAGATGCTCTCCTCAGAAAAAAGGAAGCCAATCTGTCAGAAGGAAGAAACTGTTGCAGAAAAAGGTGAAGTCCCAAGACTGGAAAACTCCATTATTAGCCTCAACAAAAAGTTGAGATCCCTCATCAAATCCTCTAAAGCCAGCTATGAAGGCAGAATTGTGGCAGACACTAAAAACAATCACAAAGCCTTTTATAGTTATATCAAGAACCTCCATGGCAATACCCAGATGTGCTCTGGGTTACTGCACAATGGTACCTCCTATAGTGAGCCAACAGATATTGCCAACATATTGGCCGACAGATTCGGTGCCAACTTTACTCCCCCCAAAGGATCAATCACAATACCGGAGGAATGCCAGGCACCCAGCATTACTGCAGCCCAGGTTAAAGCTGCATTGTTCAAGGCCAAGAATACAGCTTCCATGGGACCTGATAATATCCCTGGCTGTGTTTTACATAAACTACAAAGTGAACTGGTACCACATCTGTGTGCCCTATTCAGTCACAGCCCCACCTCGGGCTTTGTCCCTACCGAAAGGTGCACTGCTACAGTCATCCCTCTCCATAAAGGGAGGGAGCAACTACAGACCCTGGGAATTATAGCCCCATTAGCCTGATGAGTCTGATATGTAAAGCTATGGAGTGCATCATCATGGACCTGATTAACAAAGATATAAGAAATCTCCAAACTATGGACCTGACGCAGTTTGGCTTTATGAAAGGGACAGCATGCCTGCTCAACCTAGTTGACTTCTTTGAGTCAGTCACCAGGGCTGTGGATGAAGGTAAGGCAGTACATACAGCCTATCATGATCTGGCCAAGGCCTTTGATACCATTGCTCACTCTGGAATTATTGATAAAGTCACCAAACTAGGCATCAACCCCTATATCACTAGATGGGTTGCAAATTGGCTCACAGATAGAACACACAGTGTGAAAGTAGTGAACTCCAAGTCAGATGGCCAACCAGTCACGAGTTTTAAGGAAGTTTTAATATTCATGAGCTTTGACTATATATTTATTGGTCCTTTTAAAATGTATTTATGTATTTTTATTGGTTCTTCAGTAATTAATTTAAGTATAAATGATTAATTTCTCTGAACACTGGTCATCTGATGAAGTCTTTACTATAGAGACGAAAACGCGATTTGGTTTGTAAATGCGTGAATGGAGTGCTTTTTTTGCATGGTGTGGACTGAATAAAGGATTTATATACACCTTGTTCGAGTTTTAGCTTATCCTTCAGCACTCTTTCGCTTGAATTACTGGTTCTTTTTGAGTGCTCAAACACAGTGTTTTTGGTTCATTGTGTGTCTAAATTACATACTGTACAACTTATAAGCAAGGGCATGACATCTATGGTCCAAGGATGTCATTGTTCCATTGCACCCTTGCCTAATAAGACCAGTAATTGAGAAAAATACCCCCTTCATTATGTACCTCACCAGGCATATGCAACAAATGGCGCATCCGCAGAAGTCCTTCACAAAAAGAATATATGGTATAGAAAACAAGTCCTATGTGGACTGCCTCAAAGCCATGTCCTTATACTCAGTCACCTAAAGGCCTTTGAGAGGTGACCCATGCCTGGCCTACAAAGCATCCTCTGATCGAACATTAATGGACTTTGCATATCCACAAAACAAATATCAACAGAAACATCTGATCCAGGGATCTAAACCTCATCTACAAAATAAATAAGATGTGTTGGAGGGACATATATGCATCTTAGATGCCGCCTCAGGATGTCATTGTTCCATTGCACCCTTGCCTAATAAGACCAGTAATTGAGAAAAATACCCCCTTCATTATGTACCTCACCAGGCATATGCAACAAAAATGGCTTAAAGTCCTTCACAAAAAAAAAAAATATATATAATATATAAAAAAAAAGTCCTGATTCAGCCATGTCCTTATGCTCAGTCACATATCAGTCCTTGAAGGTGACCCATGCCTGCCCTATGCCCCCCCCCCTGATCTCTGATCTAATGGATGGACTTATATCCAATGAAAAAAAACAAAAAAAAAAAAAAAAAAAACATGATCTAAACCTCATCTCTAATAAATAAAAATAAGATGTGTTGGAGGGACATATATGCATCTTAGATGCCGCCTCTTCTCTGGAACAGGCTTGCAATCCATGTGAAACTGAGTTCTTCCCTGATCTTATTAAGCAGAAACGTGGAGCAATGAATGGGCAACCATAATAATCTGGAAATAAACACTCTTAAAACTGTGGAGATGACAGTGGACTTTAGGAGTGGTACTAAAACATTATCCCTTGTTTGTTCAAGCTGTTCAAAGCTGCAGAGAGATTGGCCTTCTACCTTTTGCCCTGCTGTGATATTGGAAAAAATAAGTGTTTATTTTTAATTGTTTTCTGCACTTCTGTTTTACTACAGATCTGTGTAATATGTGCAACTGATTTTTGCAATCAGTGCAACTGTTTTTAGTCTCATTTTTGTTGTCTGTTAGAGCCAAATATTGGTTACTATTTGTGACCCTTTCAGCTTGTAGTGAAATCCTTTGTCTAGACAGGCCCAGCTGCTTTTCTTTGTGGCAGAAAGTAATCAGTCTGGTTTAATCTAGCTAAAAGCATTCCTGCAACACTGTTTTTTGATTGGATAATTGGGCTGGTTTCTGTTTTGCTGCCTTTAATGGCCAGTGTTTTAAACCACTTTTACTTGTTTGCTCAAGCTGTTCAGAGCTGCAGAGAGATTGGCCTTCTGCCTTTTGCCCCTCTGCTGTGATACTGGAAAAAGATAAGTGTTTATTATCAACTGTCTTCTGCACTTCTGTTTTACTACATATCTGTGTAATCTATGCAACTGCTTTTTTGTCCCATCCACCCGCCCAGTTGTGGTGGTCTTAAATCTTGATGGCTTTTGAGTTGCCCACCTCTGGTATAAAGTTAATACTGGCCACTGTCCCCAGTCACATTACATCAGCTCATTCTATTGTTTACAGTGAGAACTTAGTAATGGCCCACCCCTTTAGCTTCTGAACCTTGAATTATCTTCTCTTTCTTCAAAAAAAAGCCACTATACCTCTTTCTACTTCATTTTGCTGTTTTCCAATACTGATTACTGCTTGTTGGTAGCCTCACTAAATTACATTAGCAAGTTTTATGTCAACAATTAATGTCTTTTCATTCATCTGGTTTTGCTTCGTTTGTTGTGGAGTATCAGCCTCACTAAATTGATGACAGTATTCTACTGAATCACTGCTTTATTAGTGCTGTCTGTTACTGTTGTGATTTGTGAGCTATTGTTTCAAAGCAATCTACTGATTAACTATATTTCATTGCTATCTACTGCAATTAATTGCTGTTTAACTGCATTTTACTGCATTTCATTGCTGTTTAACTGTATTTTTTCATATTGCAACTGCTATTCTTTTGACTATAAATGATTAATCTGTACTTCATTATGAGTTTTTTCTTACTGAGTTCTTAAGCTTAAAATTGAGTAGCATAGTCTAAATACAGGTCTGCAGCAACCAGAGCTTCAGCTGCATGGTTTTAAACCCTATTTGAGGTATTCCAGCTACAAGTTTATCCTTAGTAGCACTTGTGTTATCATCTAGTAGTACTACTCATAGATCTTCCTCCCTTTACCCTCTTAGCTATTTCGATTTCTGACAAATATGGATGGACAATTTCCTACATTTTCTCATGCCAGTTTGGTTGATATGGGCATCCTGAGATAGTGTAGCAACTGCCTCATGTACATGGACAACCCTCTACTACTGCCACCTAGGAACACAATTTGTGAGCAATGTAATTACATCAAGCACCTAGTGTCATTACTCTCTCCCCCACAAACCAGTATATCTGGCACTGAGAAGGTTGGCAATATGAACACCACACCTCAAACACCACCCACACCAACACAACACACTCCCACATATGCGGAGGTCCTCAACAAAAGCATACCCAAACAAAAGAGACGTCTGAGGCATAAACGTACGCAAATTGCACTACCCACCACACCACACATAGTCCACATACCCGTGTCTCACAGCCACTAAGGCCTAAACATAAACCCAACATATTAATCATAGGAGACTCCATTGTGAGACACACAGATGCGACCCTCACCAGGCTGGATAAGGAGAAAGACATGGTTAATTGTTTGTCAGGTGCCAAAATCCAACATGTCACCAATGCACTCAAGTCTCTCAACAGGTACTGTTATGATTCTGTCATAGTCCATGTTGGAGTGAATGACTTGGAATGTACCTCCCTGGACTATATGAAGAGAGACATGATCGAGCTCGCTGAGTATGTGTCCCAGGCAGGTATGTCCCTAACCTTAAGCAGCATTCTACTGTCACCCAGAATGATGCCTCAATACAAACAGAAAATGATTGACTTTAACAACTGGGTTAGTTTCTGGTGTCATTCAAAGGGGATCCAGTACATGACAGCCTGGGATGACATGACTGACCAGCCATGATGCTTTGTAACAGGTGGCCTGCACCTGTCACCCTAGGTTTTCAGGCTCCTGGCAAAGGCTCTTGCCTCCCCCATAGTGCCTTTTTTAGGCAATGCCATGAGGTCAAAACTAACAATATGAAAATTTCATCAAAATGTAAATTAAAGGCCTCGCTGCTAAACGCTAGGAGTCTAAACATGAAACTGCACTCAATGCAAGCATTCTTAACCCTGGAAGAAGCTGACATTTGTGCAGTCACTGAAACATGTTTCAAAGCTGCGGAGAGCACCCCAGCCCAACCAGGTTACTCATCCTATCATTCATTCAGACCCCAAGCCGTGGGCAGCAAAACAAAAGGAGGTGGAGTTGCAATATATATAAAAGACATACACACCTCTAGGGTGGTCAAATAGTATGATGCTCAGGAAATACTCCAGGTACAGTTAACAACTGACATGACCCCTATTCAAATCATAGCTAGCTACAGGCATCCATCTCAGATTCAAGATGCCCACTCCACCTCTCTGGACCTCCTCAAATTTATCAAGATTCAACCCTTTACCCTAATCCTGGGTGACTAGCTATCCAACCATAGATTGGAAGAAATAATCATTCCAAAACACAAATGATCAGAAATTCCCTGATTTTGTCAATGAAAATGCCTTGGACCAGTTGGTTGACACCCCCACAAGAGGTGGAAATATCTTGAACTTGGTTTTAACCAACATGAGTAACCACTGCAGCATCCATACAGTGTCATCATCCCTAGTAAGATCCGACCACAAAGCAGTCACTTTCAAAGTCACCATCTCCCCCAACCCCCACCCTCCCCAGCTAGGGTCAAACAAAAAAAACTTCTGCAAAGCTGATTAGAACCTCCTGAGGGAAGGTATAAA
This sequence comes from Protopterus annectens, assembly GCF_019279795.1. Taxonomy (NCBI): domain Eukaryota; kingdom Metazoa; phylum Chordata; order Ceratodontiformes; family Protopteridae; genus Protopterus; species Protopterus annectens. The sequence continues at coordinate 112,401,432 of NC_056734.1, forward strand.
CAGCTTCACAGCCCCCTCCCTCCTCCACAGAAACTGGCACATATGTCCAAACTTATACCAAAGTACTATATGAACATTTATATAGCCACATGGAATCAGGAAAACCAGACAGGATAAAATCCTCCCCCTCAAGGAAGAGTAAACCTGTCTGGTGGACATTACAATAAATCAATTCTATAATAAAAGAAAACAATTGCTGTCCAGGACCAAGAAGAAACAGGTGACTAATTGGAAGCAATCTCTCATTAGCCTGAACAAGCAAATAAGAGGACTAGTGAAATCCTCCAAAGCAAACAGAGTCTAAACTGGCCACATCCACTAAAGACAATCATAAGGCTTTCTTCACATATGTCCACAATCTCAAGGGAAGCGTCCAGATCTGCTCAGAACTGGTGGTCAAGGACACCACATACACAAACCCTGTAGATACAGCCAACCCCCCCATCAGTAAAACAGGACATCGCCAGAACCTGCCCCCCTCCCCTTATCTCTAGGGGGCAAGTCATCACTGCCCTCTCAAAGGCAAAATAAATCCAGCCTCCATGGGACCCGATAACATCCCAGGCTGCATCCTACATGAACTGAGGCAGGAACTTGCAGCACCATTAGGCACACTATTCAACCAAAGCCTGAGTACTGGCTTTGTCCCAGCCAAGTGGAGGACAGCTACTGTCATCCCTTTGCACAAAGTTGGTGCATCCACTGATCCAGGAAATTATAGATTCATCAGCCTAACTAGTCTGATCTGCAAGGCCATGGAGCGGATTACCATGGACCACATTAACAAGGACACTGGCAACCTCCAGACACTTAATCTCACACAGTCTGGTTTTGTCAAGGGGAGGTCATGCCTGTTGAATTTGGTCAACTTCTTTGAGACAGTCACCAAGTCCATAGACGAGGGTAAGACGGTGCACACCGCTTAACTTGACCTGGCCAAGGCTTACGAAACTATTCCCCACTCAGGTATAATAGATAAACTCTCTCAACTAGGCATCAATCCATATGTTACCAGATGGGTAGCAAACTGACAGAACCCACCTAGTCAAAATAGGGGAAGCCACCTCAAGTAGTAGACCTGTAACAAGCAGTGTACCCCAAGGATCGGTCTTGGGGCCTCTGCTGTTTGGAATATACTTCTCAGAAGTGCAGGCTAAATCTAGTGGGCTATGGCTGACCAGGTTTGCAGATGACTGCAAGCTGGGTGCTGTCATCAATTCCCTAGTGATGTGGACATCCTCCAAGAGGGTCTCACCCAAACAAACGATTGGTGTCAGAAACATGGCCTCAAACTGAATGCCAAAAAATGCATCATCATCCCTTTTGGGGAGAATGACGTTCCCACAAATTATCACATTGATAATAAGGACGCAATCAGTTGTAAGGGACTTGGGAACCCAGGCTGATAGCAAACTGACTTTTGACCACCATACTGCCTCCGTTGTATGGAAAGCTTTCTACATGGCCCACCTTATTAGTAAGGGTGTCTCATCCAGGGGCAAGGTGGTCATAACATCTCTGTATTCCTCCCTTATGAGACCAATTATTTAATACAATGCCCCTTTCGGCATGTACCTCACAAAGCACAAGCAGCAGTTAGACAGACCACAGAGATCCCTCACCCAGGGAATCCAGGGCCTCAAACATCTACCCTACACAGAAAGGCTAAAAGCCCTGTCCCTCTACTCAGCCTCCTACAGACTCCTCAGAGGTGACCTCTGTCTGGCATACAAAGCAATCTCAGACCCCACCCTGATGGAACTGCTGCATATCCGCAAGTCAAGCTCCACTTGAGTAACCCGCACGCGAGACCTCAACCTGGACTGTGACATCAATAGGACTTGCTGGCAGGGCAGATTTGTGTCCCAGAGACCCCTCCTTTTGTGGAATAGACTCCCTCTCCACATAAAGGAGAGTACCTTATTAAACCTTTTTATGCGCAACCTGGATAACTGGATGGGGAACAAAAAATACATGCCTGGGATTCCACCTATGTCCCTGCTGGACAGTGGCATATGGTGCTGACTTCTTGTAACATGGGCAAATTCTTGGCCAGACTTGTAAGGGCCTCAGGGCCAACAGCCTAGTAACTTCCTCTGATCCCCTTCTTTATATTTAATACTGCTGTGTCAGTTGTGGAATCCTTCAAGTTTTTGGGATCTATAATCTCCTGGGATTTGAAGTGGGAGACCAATGTAGGGTCCATCATAAAAAAGGCAAAACAGAGAATGTACTTTCTGTGACAGCTGAGGAAGTTCAACCTCCCACAGGAACTTTTGATTTACTTCTATACAGCAGTTATTGAATCTGTTCTCATCTCATCCATAAAAGTGTGGTTTGGATCTGTGTCTAAACATGACAAAAATAGGTTACATTGAAGAGTCACGTCTGCTGAAAATATCATTGGTGCTAGTTTGCCATCCTTACAGGACTTGTACTATTCCAGAGTCATGAAAAAGGCAGGTAAAATCATCACTGACTCTTCACATCCACACCACCATCTTTTTGAACTGTTACCACTGGCCAGGCATTATAGATTAATATGCACCAAAACAAGCAGATATAAGAACAGTTTTTCCCCACAGGCCATCAAGTTCATAAACGGTTAACTCAGCTTATTTGGCTGGGGTATTCTTTTTCCCAAGCCTCCGAGGATTCTGCAGTACTGTTTACATATTGTTAATACTTCTTTCTTTCAGAGTTTATTTCAGTATTTCTTGCACTGAGTTGCACTTTGCACGTTGTATGTATATGTATATTTACTTTTCTGTCTTGTTCTTAATAGTTGCATGTATGTCATTTGTTTTGTTCTTAATAGCTGTATGTAAGTCATTTATGTAATTTATACATGGAGGGTCACTGAAACCGGAGTCAATTTCCTTGTATATGTGCATAAACGGCCAATAAATGTGATTCTGATAAATGTATCCCTGATCTGACACCTATATTTCTATCAGAGAGAGGAAGATTGTAAATGCTCAACCAATCATGTCTAAATCACATATAACCCATCACACACACACACACACACACACACACACACACACACACAAAAACCCATAGGACATATACCTATTTATTATTATTGGGTAGCATGCCTAGGCTTAAAAAGGTCGTTTAGGGTTGTTAGCCCTGTGGCAGTATAATATATATATACATACACACACATATATATATATATATATATATATATATATAGTTAACAAAATGTTTACATATATATCTCTTACTGGGAGCGCTACAGAATCCTGAAAGCCCAAAATCCTGAAGACCAAAATCCTGAAAACTCAAAATCCTGAAAACACACAGGATATCAACACTTACTATATTCCAGCACAAGTACATACAGAAACATATTACCCTTCAACTATATGCAGGGGCAAGCCAGCACCTCTACTTATATACATCAACTCCAAGATTGCACTTCACTACACTAAGTGCAATATTGGAGTTGATATACTTAAGTAGCAGGGGGTGTGGGCGGCACAGCTCCCCACACGGGGGGTGCAGGGTGGCCTGCCCCCCTGCTTACACTTAGAGAACAGTAATATAGTTTGTGTTTTATTTGTTTCTGTATGTACTTGTGCTGGAATATAGTAAGTGTTGGTATCCTGTGTGTTTTCAGCAGGTTTGTGTTTTATTTGTTTCTGTAAGTACTTGTGCTGGAATATAGTAAGTGTTGGTATCCTGTGTGTTTTCAGCAGTTTGAGTTTTCAAGATTTTGAATTTTCAGGATTTTGGGCTTTCAGGATTCTGTAGCCCTCCCCTCTTGCTACAATATTTGAGAGATACAATACTTACTATACAATACACGTCAGTACATATATTACTTTAATATATATATATATATATATATATATATATATCAAAAATACAGAACTTAATGTAGAACTCTGACCTTCAGTTCTGTACCTCTAAAAATCACCTAGCTAGTTAGTCCCCCCTCCTCTTCCTCCTCCTCTGCAGATCGATGTACTTGTTGTTGAAGACAGATGACCCCAGCTCTTGCCATAAGTCAGTTTTTTTTCCAAGTGCCACCTGCTTTGGTTTCATCGGGTATGACTCCTGCAGCAGGTAGCAGAGTATCTTGGTCTCTTTCTTGGATCAGCTTAGGGCACAATCCTGGACTTTAACAGCGCCCATCACCATGAAGTATCAACTTCAGAATGACATGCAGAAGTCTGAATCAAGGAGTACTAGGGTGTGACATCACTCTGCCCAGCCCATATAAATTCGTTACCTACTGAACAGATAAAAGTGGAAAATTTTCTATAACAGGTTATTTATCAGTACAGATCATGCCCACACCCACTTCAAAGGAGTGAACTTTTTTAACATAAATAAATGGCAATCTTTGTGGAATTTGATATGCTTGTGTTTTTAAGGGTGCTCACATGCAGAGAAAATGTTTTCTGCAGCAATAACAAGGAGGCTACAGAACTACTTCTGGATGAAAATTAGATGATACAGCTTCTGTTTGGTATGGACTGTGAGAATAGGGACAGCTGGTATCCCAACAGTCTGAGAGGGCGAGGGCTGTGCACAGACAAGCATATGGTATCCCAACAGTCTGAGAGGGCGAGGGCTGTGCACAGACAAGCATATGGTATCCCAACAGTCTGAGAGGGCGAGGGCTGTACACAGACAAGCATATGGTATCCCAACAGTCTGAGAGGGTGAGGGCTGTACACAGACAAGCATATGAATGCATATATGCTATACACAACGTATAACATGCTGAAATTCAACTGAGAAGAAAATGGCAGCCACATGCATTCATAGGCAAATCGCTGCTCATCCACATCAAACTGAATGCAGCTACACTAATAAACGTGGCTTCACATGTGCATTGCAGCACAATTCATACAGCTTAGTGAGGCTGAGACTCATTTGCCAATCAACTTATGCCAATCCACTTTTCTAAGCATCAGTAGGCTCTGCATTTCCACAGAAGATGATGAATACTGCAAACAAATTAAAAAAAGGTTTACTAAAAGCAAGGATAACCTTGAATTATTAGGAAAAGGAATCATCGGTGTAATACAGTGGGACTTGATCAAGTTCAGCTGTATGTATTGGTAAGACATGAAATATTGCAATATTTGTCTGATTACATATAAAACACATGGGGATTTCTAAGGAGCCATTTTAATTGCTGCCCATATCTGTGAAGTGGTGTACTGCAGAAAATGGTCTCTGACAATGCGTAATGCCCAGGACCATACTACAGGCTGTGTTCATTAAACTAAGGAGTGATATACATGAGCAATTATTTAATATATTCTGTACCACACCCTCACAGCAAACAGTTATAGGTATACATCTCACTACGGCAGTAGAGGAATGTATAATACAGACACTAACGCAAAGGCAATTTAAACCAGAATTCAATGAATGCTTCACAGTGCACGTCAAGCTTTTTTTATTATGTAGTGGCATGCATGATTCATAACTGATTAAAGTTACTTACATGTGAAGGAGGTGTAATGTGCTTGCAGGTTAGAAAATGTTGCAGCAGCAGGGAACAATTTCAAAAACTCTGATCCTGCAGAGAATCACATCTTCATGGATACATTGAGGAAATATGGGAAATGTCTTTTCGGAGAAGGAGGGCCAAAAAAGGTAGACAGAGTTAAGGTGTGACATAAATGCTGTAGAGGGAAGTAACTGCACTTTGGCACAGTGTAGTGAAAGAATGAATGACATGGTCAAACGTACCAGGACAAAAGCTAGGCAAAATGCAGTTGCCTGTAGCAGCATGTGTGGTAACCCTTCCATACTTCAATATTTAACATGGGATAAGGAGCACCTTGTCTCCCTAAGGGGCAATTACTGTGGTGCAGTTGAGGAAGCTGCTGGATTCATCAGAGATGGCATGAATACCAGACTGGTGCAGCAACCACAGTCAGACAGTCTGGAAGATTAATATGTAGCTGCTTTTACTAAAGTATGCTGATTGCAGTTGGCAAGACACCTGCACATATAACCCTTACATGTTTCATTATCAGGTACGCCATCAACATCAGGTACACCACAAACTCTACAGGCAATGCATGGTAAGAGTGAGCATCGTACACTTACCTTTAGGAAAAAATCATTCCACCTACCACAAGTCACATTAACCACATCTTGACATACTTCTTTACAGGGTCAGCACCAGAAATAGCCACATTCTACGTTTCAGCACAGCAGGCTTCAATGATGAAGACATAACTCTCATACTCATGACATAGCCTGAGGACTTTGACACACAGCTGAAAAATGTACTGGCAGGTTTCCCTGTTTCACAACAGATGTATAACTCTGCAGGTGGTGACACAGGTTCACACACTCAGCGAAATGAAAAAATGTCTGCTGTACAGTGTAAGCTGACCATGCATCGATCAGCAAAGATAACACTGCATGTATCAAGTATTTTATGTGTAGCTTCACACTGCTACAAAGTGAATGTCGTGGCCCACATCTGTGTACTAAATGACACTTCTTTGCCTATAGATATATACTGTGCACAAGCATTCCAGAGGGATTACAGTGATGCTGCCATTGGCTGATCACTGCCACTACTGTCACTGGTATAAGAAATGATAGAGGGAGCTGCACTGTCACTATTGGTGACTGACTGTGGCAGTTGCATACTAGACCAATGCATTAGCATGTTATGTAGAATGCGGCAAGCAGTAAACATTCTACATGCAGTAGCAGGGGCATTCTGAAAAGCTTTCAATTCATGCAGGAAATGAGTTTTGAGTAGGCGAAGCGCTTGCTCTATGACTATCCATGTTTATGACTGAACAGTTTTGAAGCATTCAACATGTTACTCATGTTGGTTAAAACCAGTCACAGACTGATGGCATCAGCCTAGTTTCAAGTGAGTACCCTGCATCACACAGAAAAAAACAAACTACGGAGAGGACACACACAACAATAAAGTGGGGAGCAATTATGCAATACTACCTTTGTTACTCTATAGCTAAAGAAAAGTCTGTGACAAAATAGGAAGACCAAACTGTCAATTTATTTAAACAGATAACTTCTTCAGAAAACAGTATACAAACTTCAGTTCAAATCTCATAATAAAAATAGTGTCAGGTGGTCACAGTAACCAATCCTGACATAACCTCATAACATCCAGCTTGAAAATGTGAAGGCAAACTCCTTCACAAAGATACAGCCAGCAGTAAAACTGAAAAACATCAAGTAATTTCAAGATTTCATGTGCTAGTGTAACATTAATATGGTATTGAAAATCATTCTGACTCTCCTAGTACAACATACACAACATAGTACTTGACTAATCTAATTATCGTACTATTTAAGTCAACATTATTACTACTAAATATAAAACATCATCATCCATTATACACACAATCATCTCTGTAAACTCTTCAGCTTTAAAATGCAGCTAATGGAACAAGTTTCATTTAACCCTGGAAAATTATAAGCATTAAGCTTGATTTGCCAGGACAATTCTAATTCCTAATATCCTGCAGGACCTGATCAATAACCATATACTTAAATTTATATTCTTTGTTGGCCTGAATATGTTTAGCTAGGGCGTTATGGATTTTCCCTTTGGAAATTGCATACTGATGTTCATAAACTCTGTCTCTGTTTTGCCAATGTAAAATACAGAACAACATTGGCACCTAGCTAAATAAACCACATATTTGGAGTTACAATTGAACCTCAATTTAAGTTTGTAGCGGGGTGCCACTGATGATTACAGTTGGAGGAATTAGAATAGTCCTGGCAACCAATAATGCTTATATTTTTTTTCAGTTAAATGAAACTTGTTCCATTAGCTGCATTTTAAAGCTGAAGAGTTTACAGAGATGATTGTGTGTATAATGGATGAGCTATAGTCCGCCTTTTTTAAGTACTTTTTATTTAGTGTGGAGGAATTAGATAGTCCTGGCAAATCAAAAGCAAGTACTATGTTGTGTATGTTGTACTAGGAGAGTTAGAATGATTTTCAATATCATATTAATGTTACACTAGCACATGAAATCTTGAAATTACTTGGTGTTTTTCAGTTTTACTGCTGGCTGTATGTTTGTGAAGGAGTTTGCCTTTAAATTTTCAAGCTGGATGTTATGAGGTTATGTCAGGATTGGCTACTGTGACCACCTGACACTATTTTTAACATGAGATTTGAACTGATGTTTGTATACTGTTTTCTGAAGAAGTTTGCTAGGGAAGCAAACGAAAAGCGCTTCAACTACCTGTTTAAATAAATTGACAGTTTGGTCTTTGGATGTTGGTAGCTCGCTGTGACAGAGTTTTTTTTGTTTTTAAAGAAAAGTCTATGTTTGCAAACAGTATTAATAGTTTGGACTTACCAACTACTTGACTATAAGGAATCCTATCGAGCAAGAAGTATAGTGAGCTTGTATGCCAAATATGGGAATTGTGGGTACTGTTAAAATGCCGGGCTGACACACTGGTGATGCACCTCTGTACTTCACATACTACCTGGCAGCTGATGGAATGGTAGCCTTTCCTGTAATGTTACCGAGCACCTCAGGAAAGCATGCCATTGCACAGAAGGCAATCACGGTACTAACCTGAACCTCAGGCATCACTGGAAAATAAATATATGATTCACATGTCCTAGAAGTATGTCATGGAAATGCTGAAGCATCCATGAGACAGAAGACTGTGAGATATGAAAAGTGTCATCAGCATATCTCTGGAAGGTCGCTGTTCCAAGTATAGCAAGGGCTATACATCCCTTGGTATAAAACAAGTATAGGAAGGCCATTCTTCTCCTCAGTCAGGCATACAAACTCACCAAAGCCTGTCCTATGCACTTTCCCATTCTAAACCTGTTCAAGATTTCCTGATCAGCAAAATTCACACGAGTTAGCCTTTGTCTATATCTTTGACTTTTTCCCCACTGAGAACAACTGGTTTTGAAGCAGCTGAAATGAGCACCCCCTTTAGAGACATCTAATCTGGCAATGAACACAAGCATCTTTGTGGATAGCAAGGTGGATGAAAAAATGTACGTCTTCGCTTCTTATATGTCTTATGCAGATCATTCACTTGCCTCTTTGAAAGCGACTATGAATCGCTCAAAGGCAACAATAGCTCCTTGTTTGCATAACATAGTCACAGATTTTAACACATTTCTCAATGACATCTCATTATTACCTCATTTGCATAAGACTTTGTCTAACTGATTCAAACAGCTGCACATAGCACAACAACGGTCTCTGAATTGCACCTTGGCTGTGCTTAGTCAAAGCATGTGCAGATACCTGCACCTAAGTGTAACAACTATGAATAAGTCTCCATGGATCCAGTTATGAAGTGTAGCTCATCACTCACATTTACACTCTAGTTCTGTGTGAATAAACTTGGCTCCTGCTCTTACCCCTTCAGCCAACACTTCATTACCTCTAAGGACATTACAGTGTTTCCTAATAAAATACTTAAGTGTGTGACTATTAACAAAAGGTGGGCAACATTGAAAGTATTTTGGAGAGGAAGGATAAGAGAGATAATATCAGAAAAGTAACACAAAAGTCCCTGAATATTTCCATGTTTTGGCTGCAGGCAATGTAAGGAATTATTGAAGAGTTACTATTAGATTTACTTGAGAGACTATCCAAGCAGCATTAAAAATAAGAATAAAAACTGCACTTTTTAGGCATTGCGCGTTTACACTAATTTTAAGCGTTTTAATTTTTTCATATTTGAAAGGATGGAAATGATTTTAGTGTTGGAGATGTTGACGCTCTGTTGTTAAGATAATTAATTTGGCAATTTCATTTTAGTGCCTTAAAAAACAGGCTTGAATGGTGTTATTAATTTAGTTTGTTTTATTGTGGAATGGAAGTTGCATTACTTAGGGGTCTTTGGCTTTCCCAGTCATGTTTGTTTTAGTTACACTTTTTAAACTGCATGAATGTTGGTCTCTGTGGCCTGAAGAAGTCCCTAGTATATTATTTGTAACAAAAGTGCTTACCATTTTACTATTTTTACAACAAAAGGGTTTACAGGTGGATATTGGTCACTACTTGGCACATTTTTTTTTTTCATTTTCATTTCTTAGCTCATCAGTTAATCTACAAGGCACCTCCTTTGGTTGGTCTAAAACTGGATTTATGCCAACTTTCATTCCAGTTCTGCTTTTTGTTTTATCTGAAGCTTCCAGGTTTGGGGGTACACCCTAAAAACCCTCTGCCCATGCAAACTTTGATGCCATACGCTACACAAGAAAAGTGTGTTTCATCCCTCAGCCTGCCAGTTCACTTCCAGCTACTGAGTGGACTCACTTCCTGGAAATCAAGAAACAAAATGAAGATTTGACAACTCTACTGTTACAAGGATATATAAAGATATGTTTAGCTGCTCACAGGGAAGATCAAAAGCAGCCAGCGGATGAAGGAGTCACCTAAGCCAGACAGGCATGGTTGAATAGTATAATGTGACTATTCAAGGATGTCCCCTCAGCTTACCTCATATTGTAAGGACATAAGTGTTACATCTAATAGTGGGGATCCTTGTTTATATGTCTACAGATGGAAAACCTCCAAAGCAGTAAATATCCCCCAGTAGGGGGGGCTGGTAAATACCCCCAGCCAAAGTACATCCAAAAGCTGAAAGCTCAGAAGGCTGTCTTGAAAATACTGAAGGAGGAGAGGTTTCATTATCTATCTCACAGATACAGATCTCTATATCCTTTGACTCCCTCCATGACACAGGAGGAGAGTGAGAACCTAAGCCTCCCTCAGTTCCAGCATGTACATGCTCATGCATGGTCAATGTGGGGTGAGCTTGTGATTGGAGGGACCTGTGTACAGTGAAATGTTGGTGGCACAGAGAGTAGAGAGGTCCAAACATGTGGCACATGCTCATGCATGGTCAGTGTGGGGTGAGCTTGTGATTGGGGGGGACACTGGGTAGCTAGGGACCTGTGTACAGTGGAATGTTGGTGGCACAGGGAGTAGAGAGATCCAAACACGTGGCACAGTGTTGGCTTCAGGCCATGTTTCCTAAAACTGTAATTCTACACCTGAAAAGACAAGTCTTATCAGATTTCAAACAGCTGTATGAACTGTAGACCTGGATAAGCAAGAACCTGATGCTTCCTCAGTTCAAGTGACTTGTCACAGCTGGAATATACAGAGGACCTGAGGAGAAAACTCTTCAGTCTTAAGCATGAAAACTAACTAAAACTCCAGCTACAGAATTCAGAGACTGTTCCATAGCAAAAGGACAGTTACCAGTATACTCTGGTTATTCAAAGGGAGCTGGGTAATGCCTACAATCTGGGAAAAACAACTCCGAAGCAGCTATTGCAAGTGCAACTTTCCTGGCCCCCTTATTACCCACCACAAAAGAAAACAAACATAAGCTTGTGTCCTTACTTACAAAGGGCAAAGAAACATGCAGACCAGCAGACTATCTTAAGGATGGGTTTATTTCCAAAAGGGTATGACTGATGCCTGCCCTCTGCTTCTTTAGTCCTTTGATGGTGCTGAAGTACTTGTCTGGCAGCTGCAAAATTCAAAGTCCTGCCCATCTCTACAAAAGGTGCACACAGCCTCTGCCATTCCCCAGAGAAGTAAAGTAGGGCAGGAGCTTCTACTTTCTACATATGTTGGTGGCTCTACTACATTTCTGGCAATTATGATGGTGTTTCACATTATGTCCCTTTGCCAAACAACACAGCCAGTATCATCCTGGGTCCTGGCTCATGATTTAGTGGCCACATACTCATGGCTTAAGTGTTTCAGGCATCAAATACAGGAGCTTTTCTAGGATGAGTCAGGATCATAATCTGAAATGTCGAAGCAGGAGGAAAGAAATGGTGAGGTCAAGGGATAGGTATGCTGTTTTCCTAATGTGGAGCATGATGTCTTGAAGTGCACTACTGGAAAGTGCATATACTCCTCACCATGGCAACTTGGGAGAAAAAGAGGTGGAGTGGAATAAATAATAAAACAAAATCCATCAAAAACAGTCCTGGATGTTCAATCAGAAAAAAATGTTACCAAAAAAGTTTGCTGACAAACTGATAAAACACTAACACAAACTATTACTAATATGACTTGTGTATTTGTTTTCCATATTTTTTAAAGATGTTTTAGAACATGTGAAGTCTGACACTGGGATATTAGAAGAACTCTGAATCACTAAAGATAAAATGATAAATGCACAAGTCTGAGGCAGAACACTTTAAGTAATTTTCATTATTAAATAAAATGGGGAGCAAATCTTACTTATAACATATAAAATGTACCATTAATTTACAGTAAGCAAATGTAGTACACCTACTTTGGGCAACAGCAGTTGTGCCAGTCAGGAACTGAGCGCAGAGGTGAATTTCCCTTCCCAGTAAATGATTCCACTTTGGGCAGCAGTACAGGTAGGTCTTCACAGGGCACTGGCACTGTGCCACAGGACTTACAGTGGATTACAGGAATAGGTGTGCCCCAGTAGCGTTGCCTTGATATCAACCAGTCTCTCAGTGTAGGACTTGTAAAGTATCCACCAACTCCCATATTTCTGGCTCGCTGCATGACTGCACTGACAGCTACTTGCCGATTCAGCCCTGTAAACTATCCAAACAACAATACAGTAATTCAGCACATAACTGCAACAGACACACAGTTTCTTGTTTTTTATTATAAACTATAAAATGTATCTGAAAAGCAGAAATTCTCAGTTATTTAAAAAGTGTGGTGACTTTCCTTATTAGATCATCAAAGGTGACTAATGTAGTTTTAAATCATGTAAAAAAAAATAATCTTTATATAATCAAAATTCCCTACCATCAGTACCCTAGTACGCTAAACTGTATTCTTCATGTTATACACACCTGCTACTTGATACAGGAAAGCCTTCCAGCTACTCCCTTTAAAGAAATGTACTTTAAATAATAAATATACAAATATGAATTTAAGCTGTTATTTCTTGGATATCGTACTCAGATACTTAATTATACAAGATAAAATGGAAGGCAGAATTAATTAACATAATACACAATGTAAAGGGGCAATATGCTGTAAAATGCCCTTAAAGAGAGAAAACATGATTCACAAGTAAAACAATATTAGAGCAAAGAGACATTTTCCTGTGCACTAGAATAGTCCATGGTGGACAGGGCATATGCAAATGATTCAAGTTACATGAGCATTCAGCCATACTGAGTACCACCACTGTGATATTACAGACTCATTGCAAACTATGCATATAATACAGTGGCCTTACAACTAACCCAGATCATTAGAGATCCTTCAGTCCCACAAACCTCATTTGCAAAGCCATGAAATGTAGTACAACTGACCACATTAAGTACAATATCAAGTATGGCTCTCTGAAGAGTAGATCCTGTCTACTGAATCTGGTAATCTTCTTTAAAATGGAAGTCTATGTTCAGTGGCTATTTGAACACAAGACATATCTTGACATGGTCAAGGCCTTCAACACCATTCCCCAAGATGGCATCATACAGAAGGCAACTGCATTAAAAAAACCAATCCATGTACGGTGAGATGGTAAAAAACTGAACCCACACAGTGCAAGCTGCAGGACCCTTATCAGAATATATGAAAGTGACCAGTGGTATTCCTCTGGACTCTCTGTTGAGATCACACTTTTTTAGTCATTACTTTTCAGATCTTCAAGTAAAGAAAAATGAACTTTGGCTAACAAAATTCGCAAACAAATAAAAACCGAAGGGTTGTTAAGTCATCTTATGACACTCAAACTCTCCAGCATGAACTATCCCTTGCAAGTGTTAGGTGTACTAAAATGGCTTTAAATTAAATGGGAAAAAGTGTAGTAATATTACTTTTGACAGATAATACCTGACCTCCTCATACTGCAGAGACAACATACCACTATAAAATGAAAATGTAGTCAGAGACCTAGGAAACTGGGCTGATAATTCCCTCTTTTTTTGATCATTTGACAGTGGTTGCCAGGAAATCCATTTATTTAGCACAGCTAATTACCAAAGGAATGCCTACAAGGCCTGAAGAGGTACCTGCTCCCTTACACTCAGTACTTATCTAACCAACTACTGTGTACAATGTACCCTTTGGGATGCATCTCACTAAACATATCAAATGTGGGAAAGACTCCAAAGATTCCTAACCAAAAAGATCACAGGCCTAAAGTCCCTGAGCTATGCTGACAAGTCGGAAGCTAAATCCCTTTATTCAGTATCTTATAGGCTTTTGAGAGGAGACTTCGGTCTTGTTTATCATGCTCTAAGATAACAAAGTGTCTTGAGCCTCTCACAAGTCTAAGGCTCCATCAATACTAGAACCAAAGTCTTAAATCTTCACCAAAGGATAAATAAAACATGGTGGAAGGACAGTTTAGAAATCAGCACCACCCAAACCTCTGGAATAAGCTTTCCTTGCATGTTCAGCAGAAACACTCACTATCTTCCTTTAAACATAACCTAAATGACTGGCTGGATATTCACAAATTTACTGCAGGATTTACTAATCCTCTTGAAGAAAGGAGGTGTGGCCTGATGAACATTACTTGCAATGTGTAAATTGTCATAAGATGAAATAGCCCCGGAATATCTTGGAATTTATTTTACATTTGTTTACCGGGGATGTCCGACTGGCCCAGAGGCCTGTTTTCATTGGAGGCCTAGGGAGAAAAGGTCCTTTAAAAAAAATTACATGCAAATTTATGCAATACAATACCTGAAATACATAACAATTTTACAATACAATACCAAGAACACACAACAATTTTACAATACAATACAAGAAACCACATTGCAGGATAATACAAAAAATACAGGCAGCAAGTAACCTAAACAACTAATTGACAAAAACAAACAGATATCTAACAAAACATACAATACAGAATAATAATATAAGAAATCATTAAGGAGGCAACTCTGCTACCCCAGAGATCAAATTATGACAGTAACTGGAGATAATAGTGGAACTATACCTTGCGCCAAATGTAAGCTCTGCAGGTTCATTGATCCAAAGATAGTCTTTCAACATCCAGATACTGGAGAGGTTTACACTTTAAAAAACAGTGCCAACTGTAATTCATCTCATGTGGTTTACCTGGCAACTTGCCAGATTTGCCACAAATTTTATGTTGGCAAAACTGATAGATATCTAAAAGACAGGATCAGGGAACACATTTACCATATAAAAAAGGGCAGTATGTTCAATGCTCTAGCAAAGCATATCAAAGAGACTAATGTACAACATACTTTTTTAGAGTACTAGGTAAATGCAATGAGTTTTCAAGGGGAGGGGATATCAGAATCTGTACTGAGAATTTAGAAACCAAATGGATTCTGAAATTAAGAACAAATATTTGTCATGGTTTAAATGACTGTATACCATTGAAACCTGTTTTAAAGAATAGACCACTTCGAAGGTAATATTGTGTGTTTCTATTATGGCATATTTACTTATTTATGTATTTCTTAGTTGTGTAGAATTTTTTAGACAGTTACATATGTGTATATATATTCTCTTACATATTTTTACACATTTTTTATACAGTATTAGTTTTTTACATTGTTTCTTATATAGTTTGTGTTCATGCTATGGCCCTTGCCACTGTCTCTTTAAGATGATTACCATTAGAACATGTGATTTAATGATTATTAGTATAAAGATAGGTGTGTTTGTATCTTGTTTCATACACCTGAAGAAGCCTTGATGGTGAAAGCACTTGTGTTTTTACAATAAAGTTACTTTGAGAGCCTGGAGTCTTACCTTGGTATTGTTTCCTTGCTAAACAACTAATTGACAAAAACAAACAGATATCTAACAAAACATACAATACAGAATAATAATACTCTGACAAGAAAAAAAATGCTAATTAGCAATCAGACAAATAGAAGTAGATTGTACCATCATAGGAAAATGGTAGACTTTTTAGGTGAAATGTAATGGTATAGGAGAAAAATATTACTAAAAGTATATTTTATAGAAGGCAAAAAAAAAATAGATGATATGTTAGTGGCAAATATACTTAAAACAGTGACAACAAGGTGGTGTGGAGGTGAGTTGATAAGAAGGGAAAGAACATGCATTCAGACAGCTATAAAGTACAGTTTTGTACCTACCATAAATGTAGATGTCCGATAGACATGCGACTGCAGTCATAACATGTGTGCCTCAGGCAGCCCTCGGTCGGCCAGATTCCAAAGTCTGGGTCCGACGTCGGCTGATGTCGCATTTCTCTCCGACGTCAGAGCGGCTGGAGTACATAAGCATCAGCCGACGCCATTTTCTTCAGTGTTTCTTGCCCCAGATGTCAGGTGCCCTCCAAGGAAGGCTGTAATCAAATTGGAAGACAAAAACAGGATTCCAAACAAATAAATGAGCAATAAAACAAATACACCATAACAGATATCCCCAGCTAAGAGTAACAGGGAGAGGGGTGGACCCTAGGCATAGAGGGGTATGGAGGGTGGGAAAATCCGACTGCAGTTGCATGTCTATCGGACATCTACATTTATGGTAGGTACAAAACTGTACTATGTCCTTCAAGAATGCAACTGCAGTCATAACAAATGGGTAGAATACCATAGCTTAGCTGGGGGAGGAGGAATGCTCTAGGAAAAAGATGGTGTGGCAATCAAACCCTGCAGGACTGCCGAAGCAAAGCCTGCTCTGGATCTGGAGTATAGAGGGAGATTGTAGTGTTTGGAGAATGTATGCACGGAGCTCCATGTAGCAGCTTCTAGAATGTCCTTAGTAGGCACCCCTCTTAAGAATGCTGTAGAGGTGGCTGTATTTCTGGTGGAATGTGGTCTGACATTGGCTGGAACAGTCTTTCCATGAAAGGAATAACAGAATCTGATGCAATGTCCAATCCATTTTGAAATAGTCTGTTTTGAAATTGCTTTTCCTTGGACTGCAGGGGCGTAAGCTACAAAAAGTTCTTCAGACTTCCTACTGGCCTTGGTTCTGTCCAGGTAGTAACGAAGTTGTCTGTGAATGTCCAAGGTATGCAACAGTCTTTCCCCCTTATTCTCAGGATTGGGGAAGAAAGCAGGCAGATGAATGGCTTGATTTAAAGAAACCCTGAGACCACCTTTGGCATAAAAGTAGGGTTGGTCCTTAATGAAACCCTGTCTCTGTGAAAAATAATAAAGGGTGGTATTGCCATTAGGGCCTGTAGCTCCGAAACCCTTCTTGCTGATGTAATTGCCAACAGTAAAGCTGTCTTCCATGAGAAAAATTGCAAGTCAACTGAAGCTGCTGGCTCAAATGGAGGTAGAGTCAGTTTTTCTAGGACAAAATTGAGGTCCCAGGCTGGCACTGGGGCCTTTCTTGGTGGCTTAATGTTCTTGATTCCCCTGAGGAATTGCCTTAGTAAAGGGTGTGAAAAAACAGGAGGATCAGTGTTGTATCTTGCTGAAATAGCAGATGCATGTATCTTTATGGAAGAATATGAGAGGCCGTTCTTTAACATATCTGCCAAATATTCCAAGAAGAGTGGGATGTTCAACAATGATGCATCATGTCCCTTGCTGGTATTCCAATTGCTGAATCTTTTCCACTTTGCTAAGTAAACCTTTCTGGTGGATGGTCTTCAAGCCTCTGTTAGTATCCGCTGAACTTCCATGGAGAGAGATAGGCTGAAGTTATTTATGGGATCTCCCAGGCTGTTAGCTGCAGTGTCTGAAGATTTGGATGCACTGTTTCGAAGTTGTGTTGAGTCAGAAGTAGAGGCCATTGGGGAAGGGCCCACCTCCTGGAGTGACATATGCTCCGTAGTAGTGGGTACCAGTGTTGTCTTGGCCAGTCCGGAGCTATTATGATTCCCTTGGGTCTCTGCTTTGATCTTTAGTAATACTGAGGTCATCAGTGGCAGAGGTGGGAATGCATAGATTGTTAGGAAGTTCCAGTTGAATGAGAGGGCATCTATTTTCCAAGCTTTTGGATGGTATGTCCTTGTGCAGAATTTTGGTAGAAGATGGTTGAGGTGAGAGGCAAATAGGTCCACTTCTGGCTTGCCCCATGTCGAAATGAGTTGTCTGAAGGCCTTCGGATGTAACCTTCACTCGTGTGAATCTGTGAAATTCCTGCTTAGGCTGTCCGCCAACACATTGTCTTTTCCTGGAACAAACTGGGATTGTAACTGGATGTTTAGGCTCAGTGATTTCTCCCAAAGATGCACTGTCAGTCTGCAAAGGGGGTAAGAGTGGGTGCCCCCTTGCTTGTTTATGTACCACATCAAAGTGGTGTTGTCTGTCCGTATCAGTAAATGGCCTTGCTGGAGATGGTGTCGAAAAGCCTCGATGGCATGCATTACTGCCAGCATTTCCTTTTGGTTTATATGCAGATGTGTTTCCTTTGGAGACCATTGTCCTTGTATACACCTGCCTTCCATGTGCGCCCCCCATCCAAGGTCTGAGGCGTCTGTGGTCATGGTCTGTGTTATGTGTGGTTTTTTGAATGACATACCTGTGTTTGCCTGGCTCACCGAGGCCCACCATATGAATTCCTTTTGTAGGCATGGAATGAGCGGTATGATTGTCTCCAAGTTGTTGCTGTGTTGAGACCATAAATGCTTTTAGGTACCATTGAAGCTTTCTCATGTGTAGTCTTGCTAATGGAACCAGGAGAATGCAGGATGCCATGTAACCCAGGGCCTGTAGGAATCTCCTTGCAGTCATCTGGGTGAGTTTTGTTAAACCTTTGAAGTAATGAGTTAACTTCTCTTGTTTGTCTTCTGTCCGGTAAGCCATCTGAGAGGCTGTGTCTAGTTTGGCTCCTAAGAAGATTATTTGCTGGGATGGCTGCAGTCTTGACTTTTGGAAGTTGACTGTGTATCCCAGAGCTTGCAATGTAGGTGACATAATCCAGGTTTTTGTCAACATCAATTTGTCATCCGCTTGTATGCAGGCAGTCGTCCAGGTATGGTAAATTTGTATCCCTGGAGCCTCCAAAGAGCAATTACTGAAGTCAGGCATTTTGTGAATACTCTGGGCGCAGTAGATAAGCCAAATGGCAATGCTGAGAATTGATAATGCTCTGGCCCTGTAAGAAATCTGAGGTATCTTCTGCAGCTGTGTCTGATAGGGACATGCAGGTATGCCTCCTTGAGGTCCAGAGTAATCAGCCAAGACTCCTTGCCCAGCATGGGAAGGAGTTGCTGTAGAGTCAGCATTTTGAACTTTGGTACTATGAGAAAGGTGTTTAATGCGGACAAGTCCAGTATTGGTCTCCACTGAGATTCTTTTCTTGGAACAAGGAACAGTCTTGAGTAAAACCCTGGTCTTGTTCTTGTTGTGGAACTCTTTCTATTGCTTTCATCCGAGTCAGCAGAGTGATTTGCTTGATAGCCTCTGCCCTCTGGTTTTGTGGTAGGTTTGGCATGCCTTGTTTTCTTGGTAAGGTATGAAAATGAAACCTGTACCCTCGGTCTATAATGTCCAAAATCCATTTGTCCTTTGTCAGTCTGTGCCAATTTTCTGCAAACAGACATAATTTCTGCCTAAGGGAGCTTCTATTTGTTCCCTGGTAGGCGGTAGTAGAGCCAAGTCATTGAGATTGTGGTTGTGGGGCAGGTGAAACCCCTGCGTCACTTCTTTGGTTTCCTGGCTGCCATTGTCGTCCCCTGTAAAGGCCTCTGTATTGGCCTCTTCCTCTTGGCCTATTTCTGCCCCTTTGAAACTTTTCTGTATTAGGAAAGGAACAGTTTTTAGAAGGCCAATTCCTACTGAATCTGGGGGTTTGAACTTGGAGGAAATCTTTCACCGTCTGAACTGATTTTGCTTTTTCTTCAATGGTCTTTAACACATCCTTAGCATTCGCACCAAAAAGCTTGTTCTTTTCCAAAGGTGCATCCAGAAGTTTTGCTTTTACATGATCTGGTAGAGGTTGATCTTTTAACCAAGCATGCCTTCTGATGACTGCCCCTGTCATAGCTGCCCTACATGAAGCTTCCAGTGCATCATATCCACACTGCAGGAAGTGATTGCTTACTTGCTGAGTGTTATGTACAGCTTCTTGCAAAGTCTTCCTGTCTAAAGGATCAGGAGTGGCTAAAGTTTTTTGTAAATCTTCTAAAAGGTAATCCTGATATTGTAACATATGAAAAAGGCAATTTAAAGCTCTCATAGATAAGGTAGTGGATGTGTAAACCTTTTTGCCCCATCTCTCTAATGACCTAGCTTCCCTGTTGGAGGGCAATGGATTTTTAGAGGTGGAGGCTGAAACTCCTTTAGGCCCCTGTGAAATAGTTTCCAAATCAGCAGAATGGGCCCTAAATAAATGGGAATGAGTTTCTGGGACCCTGTAATACCTGTCTGGCTTGGCTGGAGCAGGAGGAAGAGAATCAGGGGTAGCACTAGAGTCAGAATATAAATCATCCAGAACATCAAGTACAGGAGGAATAGCTAAGGGCCTGTGCTGGGGCTTCTTAAGGAAAGTCCTGAGCGTTTCCTCGAATCAGAATATTCCTGACCTTGCCACTTGAAATGTTCCCTCATGGTGTGCAGAACTTCCCTAAAGAAATATCCTCAGGAGGGAGGCAGAGGGGATGGAATCTTCTGCATCCGAGTCCTCATAGGTCTGGAAGAGCTCTTCCTGGCTATCAGAGTGGACAGAGCCCTCAGAATCTTCATCAGAAGGAATAGGTTCAGAGGGTTCAACCTAGGCCTCTTATCAGAAGGAGGCTGGGATCCTCTCTCAGGATGGGCCTGCGAACCTCTAATCATGGAAATTAAATCAGCAGCCATGGACATAATTTGTGTTTCTGGAGTAGGCTGAAGTAAGGATTTAGAAGTAATATGCTTTGTTTTGCTGGCTGCCTTAGCCCTAGTGTAGGCCTTAATAGACATGGCCATAGGAGGCCTGGCAGCTCCACGTGCAGGAGTGACCTTGTCTACAGCAATGGTCTCGGGCATTTCCTCGGTTTCGGTATCCGGAGGAAAATCGATTACTGGCGTCGGAGTGATGTCCGGAGGCCTCGACTGCAGGAGGAATGTCTTCGGCGAAGGAAGAACCGAGACCTTCTCAGAGGGAACCGGAGCACTCGCGCTAGGTTTTGGCGTGGAGTCGGTGGTAGAAGCGGGCTGAGGATGTCGGTCCCAGTCTTTTCACTTTTTGGGAGTTTGCGATGTCGGAAGATCCGACGGTATGGTGTAAGCAAATTTATCGGCAAAAAAGTCTTCAGCGAACTCCGCCCGGCGCCTGAGAGTGCGCTTGTTGAAGCGAGCACAGGCTACACAGGCCGAGACGTCGTGGTCTGGGCCAGGCAAGGAAGACAGTAAGAGTGGAAATCCTTATGAGGTATTTGTTTACCACAAGAAAGACAATTGTTAACTTTTTCAGTAATTTCTGACATCAGCTGAGGCAAGAAAAGTTCCCCAATGGGGTACTTAGCTTTTTTGATGACTTCGGTATCGAAGAATACAGGAGCTGACCGACCGGCACTTGCGAACTGCTTCTGCTTGGGCACCTTGCGGCAAGAAAGACCGAAGAAAATGGCGTCGGCTGATGCTTATGTACTCCAATCAACAGTAGCTGGCGTCGGGAGAATGCGACATCAGCCGGCCAGGCCCAGACTTTGGAATCCGGCTGACCGAGGGCTGCCTGAGGCAGGACAACCCACATGTTATGACTGCAGTTGCATTCTTGAAGGACATCGTGATTAAAGGAGTAGTAAATTAGCAGTAGGTAGAGAGAAGGTGAAATTCAGTGGGTGCTGAAAAAAGCAGCTTAGAATATAAAAAGAAATAAGATAATTATGGTTGAAAGAAAAGGGATGGACAGAATATATCAGCCTGGTTTAGTGCAGGAGCAGAGCCACGCGTTAGGTAGTTGCTCCTTAAGCAGTGTTTTAAATCTGGATGTATTGCTAGTGTTTAGTATCATTTGAGGTATGGAATTCCAGGACCTGGATATTTGGTAGGAGAATAGAGAACTGCCATGATAGTTATTAGGTTTAGTTACTGTAAGTAGTAATTTGTTGGAGGATCTTAGTGTTCTGTTGTTTCAGTAGGGCTGAAGTAAGTTCTTAAGTGATGGGACAGTAGTCTGGATGGTGTAAGATACAATGAACAATGTTAGTTGCTTGAGAGATAGGAGGTGAGGTAGTGCGATCCAATTTAGTTTGTGAAGTGCTGTGCAGTGATGTGATCTGTGAGGGAGGTTAGTAGCAAATTTTGCGATTTTGTTATAACAGAACTCCAGCTTGTAAGTCAGATTTTCTTAGGTTAGTGAATATTGGTGAGGTATAAAGGAGGATGGAGTAGATGAGTCCTTTCTGTGGAACGTCTAGTGGCATCGGTTAGGTAAGGCTTGACCCTGTACAGCGAACCAAGCTTAATGTGGACTTTCTGATAGCTAGAGTGAGGTGCTTGTCAAATTTTAAATTGTCTATTGTAACTCCAAGCAGTTTGGTGTACTGGACAGGGTCTATTTTAGTGTTACTGGCTGAGTAGATAGTGAAAGGGGTATAGCTATCAGGTGCTTTACTATTATTGAACAGCATAAGCTTTATGAATATTGATTACCTGTATTAGCTAATTAATATTCATAAAGCATGAAAGATAAGCTTGTTAAGTTCTGTCCTAGCATGAGACCCGATCTTAGGAGTGCTTAGCAAAAGTTTGTTAAGGACACCTATGTGCTGTTAAGACCACATCTCACGCTAAGGATACAGCCATCTGGCAAAGAACAGTAGCAGAAGGTAAAACAGCCTTTAAAAGTGGTTGGAACTTCATTTTGCAAAACTTACAAACAGAAAATGTGGCAGAACAAAGTGACAACAATTTTTAAAGCACTTCATTCTTCAGAGGGACATCTCCTTTTGACCCGATGTCTCAAATGATCTGAAAGGTGGTAAAACACTTTGCACTCCTACAATTCTTTTTCTGTAACTGGTAGCACAATGAGCAGATAAACTCATTGCGCTACAAGACTGTCTCTCTGATCATAACCAGCTACGGTTCCCGACATAGATTGCTAGATTTACCTGCCAAGCTTTAATCTCAAAGTGAATTTCTTGGCATCCATGTCTCAAACACATAATATTCTAGTTATAATTAGAAGCTGAAACAGAGGAAATTATTTAAATAAATAAATCAAGTAAAAGCAATCCCTATTCTTAAAACATGAAAATTCTTAGAACACAGGACTTTCAGTCTCTTGATGACATATAGCAGTAAAGAAAGGATAGCATTCTTTTTTTTAACTTTTATACCAAAGTATAATTCAAGATGAAACTGATTGTATTCCACAAATGATAGACATTCCTCTACAAGAACCCACTGATAGAAAAAATAAGCCAAAACCAAAACATAGACCAAAAATCCCATTAACAATAAAGTAGGAGTACAGAGATGGGCCAGAAGTGAATCATGTAGACAACTGTATACATGCCAAATTATATAATGGAAAATCAGCAGCAGAATAGCAAAGAATACGCCATCAGAGCAAGATACAGAAAAATGCACAGGTAGAGAAGGAAATACAAGCAATGAAAAAGACTGAAGCAGTTCAAAGTACTACTTGAGTAAAACAACATTAAATCAAGGCCAGCAAAGTTATAAAAAAAAAAAAAAATTTTTATATATATATATATATATATATATATATATATATATATACACACATATACATACACACAAACGTATATATATATATATATATATATGGATCCCATTCTGAACATCAAATATAATTGAAACTTATTTTCACGAGACGAAAATCCCAAAATCTTGAATACCTGTAAGGTGAATTTTTCCCAGCTTAAGTAAATGCTTGCTGAACATGCTCTTTTCTCCACTACAGTGCGATCCCGGAGTTGGTGTATATAGTTAGGGAGGGTGGGGGGGTTGTAGCCCCCCCCCCCACCTAGGTGTGTTTTACTTACTACATTGTGTGCTTTGTTTAAGTTTGGGAAAGTGTTTTCTTACCTTGGGAAAAAATTTGCCATTTGGGTATTCAAGGTTTCGTAATTTTCGTCTAGGAAAAATGAGTTACGATTAGATGGGATTTCGAGGTTTAGAAATAGATCCATATATATATATATATATATATATATATATATATATACATATGTATGTATATATATATATATATATATATATATATATATATATATATATATATATATATGTAGGTCTACTTTGTTTCACTGAAAACACACTTCACTGAAACTCATTTCATTGAAAACTCATTTCACTGAAAATCAGTTTCCTGAGCACAATTCACTGAAAACGTATTTGCCTGAAACTCATTTCTTTGAAAGGTATATGTCTTATTCTCCACTGTAGTGTGATCCTAGAGTTAGCATATATAGTAAGGGGGTGGGGGGCACAGCCCCACACCTATTTTAAACGTTGGAAACCATGGACATGGATACTTACAAGTTGAATGAATAACTCTTTCCAGAAGATAATATATACCCAAACTATATTTATATATACATATAGATATATAGAAAGATATATAGATATATGAATTAATATGAATTATCAAAAGAAGGGTATGCAAAATTACCCACATTTCTCAAAAAGTTTCAGGCCAGCATCCAAAGCAAGAAGGACTGAGAAATGTAACAAAAGGAAGATTCATTTCAAAAGTAAAGGAAGACATGAAGTAACTAGGCCTAGAGTCACCTGCAATCAGAGCAGTTAAGTGAATGGTATCCCTCAGGTAGGTAATAACTGCGACAAACATCTAGACAAACTCTTTATGGTATTCCGAAGGCTATTCTGGTAGCCTTACAATCTGAATAGTCAAACTCATTATGTAATGAGAGAGACAGCAGGTCTGTGACAAAGGAGATCCTGCCAGCACAGCTAGCTGGAATTTTCTTAAATAATTATGTCATTTGTGAATATCAAAAAAATGTATATAAAATGCTTGTGTTACACATGTATTAGAACTGTATGTCCTATAATACGCTTGTGATACAAGAACTGTATGCCATGTGTATATCAAACTGTTCTGTACAGATGTTTGCGCTGAAAAGGTAAATTATAAAGTGCTTGTGCTTAAAATGTAATCAGTGTTCCCTACTGGAAGAGAACAGAAATGTACATGCACTATTGTAACTGTTTAAATGTATATATTTTAACAGCGGAAACTGGAATACAGAAAGTTAACTTCAATCCAGTAAACTTTAGAAAAATATTTGGAATTAAATTACTTTATCGGCTAGGCCATAAAAGAGGCTATCTGATAGGTTTCAATGCAGCCAGAGATATACTAGGAAGCTTTCTGTGTTGTCCTTGGAGTGATCTAATTGTTACTTTTGAATCATGAAGGAATGCAGTTGTTTTATGACTGCCAGCATCTGCCCAAGATCTGAGCAAAAGCCTTTGTCTGTATACTTTTACAAGTGGATGCAAAATGCTGCCAACTTCTAGCAATGGGTGTTTTGGCCTGGGAACTAGAAGTCAGATGACAAGAAATGATGTCATTCTGCAAGCTGTCCCTGCAGTAATATTTGAGAGATTATTTTGAGAAGTCTCTTAGTGAGACAGACCATTCTGTATTCTGTCTTGGACCTGACAAGAACCATTCACCACAACATCTGCCTTGCTCTATTAATAAGTTCTTAGGTTATAGTATAATTCTGTTAAATATATTCAGGAATATAGTGAAGCTTAGGGTAGATATTTTTCTTTATTTATTTGAAACCACCCTGCAATGTTGTTTTAAATATTTCCTGAACTCTGATGTCACTGTGAATATATATTTAATATTTTCTTCTTCTTTTATTAATTATTAAATATATATTTAAACCTTTCATTGTGGCTGATCTGTGTAGAGATATTTAAGTTTTGAGAGTACTTGCATATTTATTTGGTGACACTGTGTGGGCAGACACCCTTTGTTAAGGGCCTTAAGGCAGCCGACAGGAGTTACTGGTGACAAGGAAAACTACCTTATAGTCTGAGCAGAAGGGGGCATAGCGAGTAAAGCTGTGTCTGTCTTTCTCAGGTGTGTGTGTATAAATCCAACCTTAAAGAGGGTGTGTCTCAGCTACTTGGGCAGGGACACAAAGCACCGCCTGGACAGAGAGGGTGCTGGAGGTCTTAGCTTGGTCACTCAGCTGAGATCTCAACTCTATAGCGGTGCCAGGGGGTAGTCTTACAGGGGATCTGAAGGAAGAGGGAGAAAACAGCCCTGGACTGACTGTGGTCTCTGTGTGCTCTTAAGGGAAATTGCACCTGATGCAAAGAGCTGCATCTGGAAATACTGTGTGCGTACCTGACATCCTCTTAGTGAATGTCCCCCCACAGTTGCCAGTGGTGAGGACTGAGGCTCCTTGATCACTGGTCCAGTGATGGGTCGTCACAAGATCCAACAGAGAAAAAGGCACAGACTCCTAGTTTAGTGTTTGTTACAAGTCTCCTTACGTTATGTCCTCATTGTTCAATCTTAGTGCAGAAGGTTACTTACTGACTTGCAATGTTAGATGCAAGAGAAAAATATAATTTAAAGTTAGAAGTATGAAAATAAAAAGTCAGTTAACAATATTAGTCCACCCTACCATGGGCAATCATCCCATTCCCATCTGCACAGTGTAGCTGTGCCTGGGTGGTAGAACAGAATGAATATATCATTTTTCTAACTAGGACATGAGGCATTTTATTAGGTTTGGTTGATGCAGTGCTAATTAAAAGGAGGCTATTTTCTACTTGGAGAAAAAGCACACATTTACCAAGTGCTTCCTTAGCTTCTGGGTACTGGAATCTAGAGACCCTATAGCAGAGGTTCAAATATCCTTAATTAAGATGGAGTTGTTGGCCTAAAACATATAGAAAGATCAAGTTATACTCCAAGATGACTTGAGTTAATAATTATCTACAGGGCAATCGAGTTGTGGCAGCAGATACTCCATCTACTAGGACTCTGGGTTAGTCTGCTTGAGGTCTCCAACAAAACACTCTTGGTCTTAATCAGAATGAGGGTAAGTTTGTGGGTGCTGAAATGGTTGCATAGCTTTTCCAAATTCCTTTCCAGCACTCTCTTGATGGGTATTCAAAAATTAGAAATTCCTAGCCTCACCAGGTTACTAGTATAAATGAAGATATGCAGGAAAAAGTCAACAGAAGGGCTGGCAACTGCCTACAGTCTGAACCCTAACACACTCTGAAGATGGCATATGCATTGTTGGCAGTCAACGTATCTCTCATACTAAATAAAAGCCCATCCAAACAGGCTTTGTAAAATCTGTATGGGACACAGGCAATTTGATGTTTACTAATTTCTCGAATCAGCAGCTTATGATCCATGGAATCGAACACTTTGATAAATTTAACAACCATGGCATCAATAAGAATTACTTTGTCTATTTCAAGATGATAAATCTGACAGCAAGCCAAACATTAGTCACTGGGCTATATCACTGCCTCAGTCTTTGCTTGTTCCTGGATAGGAGCCTAGTACTTTAAACTGCTTTGTAAATAAATTTTTGTTGCAAATTTCTAGCATTAAAATACATGCAGTTCAGCCATTACCTGCTGTTTATGCATGTATGTAGAATGCAGAGAATGTTGGGCATGTTTCCCTTTGGAGCTGTTGGTAACTAAAGCTCAGTAAGTGTACACACTGTCTATGGCCGATGATGACAAGGCCTGAAAAAACATTATGCATCATCAAGCATGTGCAATGAACATGGGACTAGAATATGCATACACAGCAAAATGTACAACTCATTTCACAAAGGCACACAAAATAAGTCAACAACTGAACCACTACAGGACTTCCAAGATGGCTGCACATTGAGTAACAGCTTAGTTCTAGCTCTCCCAGTGTGAAAACAGAAGCTCAGCAGAGAAGGCCAGTAGACTTGTGTTTATGGGTTCAGTAACTGGCTAGTAAGTGTACTGCCTGGATGTTACGAAAAAAGAAACAGAGGACCTTGAAAAATCAGCTACAAAAATTGAGAAAGAAACATCGACTGGGGAAAGTTCTGCAGCTGTTCAGCAAAAAGGAATGCAACCACCAGACATGAATTCCAGTAACCTACAGGAAGATACAAGACAACTGCACAGAGACCTGGTTAAAATAAACAAAACACTGATGAAGTATATCAACACAAGCAACAAAAGGCTGGGAAAAAAATGGAAGAAGCTTTAAACAAATAATCAGATGAGGTGATAAAGCTTCAAAAATCAGAGGTCAAAATGAAGAAAAAGCTGGCTGAATAAGATACTGCTCAGGAAGAGATGTTTAAAAAAATAACAGAATTAAAGGACAGTGCATGTAGGGTAAACTTGAGATTTACAGCTATACCAGAAAAGCTGGAAGGAACAGACTGCATAAATTTTATGAAAGCACAAATAACTAACTGGGCTGATATTCCACGGCAGGAGATGTTAGTTGAAAGGGCACAGCTTGTGTGTGCTTCAACGTGGCTATGAGAAAGCAACCTAGACCTTTAATAGTAAAGATGCAATCCTACCAACAGAAGGAGTTGATTTTGACAAAACTGTGAAAGAAGGACAAACTACTAAAAGTGGGAGACAGCACAGTGTTTATGGAGAATGGTTACTCACTATTCACCAGGAAGAAGACAAGCAAATTTATTTCATTATTCAGGGAATGTCAAGAAGAAGCTGTGAGATACACACTTCTGTACCCAACTGTCTTCAAACGTATTTTTCCCTGGAGGGATAAAATCATTTTTTTGATGAAGTACACGCTATACATGCACAGGCTGCACCATGCATCTTAGCATGTTTAACCTCTCTTTTAAGTTAACTCAAGTCTGTAAGTGTGGCTGTAAGTTTTGGACTTCTGTTCTTAACAGAAGGTTAAAACGTCAGTATTTGAAGATGTACATAGTTTTGTGAGTTAATATTCAGTTAACAGGTTTTAGGGGGGTACTGAGGTGTGTTTTTATTTTTTTTTGAGGGTTTTCAATAAAACAAAAAGTTTGTAAAATGTGACATAGGCTCAGATGGATATGACAAGAAACAACTGTATAAAAGTTCAACCTGTCAAACAATGTATGCATGTAACACAAAAGCTAGAAATAGACATTTAACAAAAAAGGTGTTATACATAAAAGTGGAGATAATAACTTTTTAATGCAATGATGTTTTCTGTAATTTCTTTAAATGTCAATGGTCTCACAAACTAATACAAAAAAGAAAGAGTTGTGAACTATATTAAAAAATAGAGTGCAAACAGCTATGTTACAAGAGACATACTTAGAACTGAACATGAGAATTTGATGAAGAAAGGTTTTCTGGATGGTTATTCAGTGGAAAACCTGGGACAAAGGAAAAGAGGAGTACTTACATTAATTGCAAAAGGAGCTTCAATAGTGATAGAAGAGGATAAAAAAAGATAACAGCATATTTGTAGTTATAAGGGGCTAATGGCAAGGGAGGATGATTACACTGGCATGTATTTATATTCACCTAAAACTGCTACAATGGAGCTTAAGAAAATTCTGGGAGAAATAATCAGTTTTCAGCAAGGAATATTACTATAGGTGGGGAGTGGAATGTTTTTTGCAACAGTAAAGATGTGATCTGGGGGCCCCAAAAGGGAAAGTATAACAAAGGGGGTAGATTTTTGAAGAAATTTATGAAGATATTTGGCATGAAAGATGTGAATTCATTAACAGGAGTTTGGAATGAATTTATATATTGTTCCCCAAGATATAAAAACTGGGCTAGGCTACAGAGAATTTACATTTCACAGGAACATGTGCATTTAGGTCTTGATACGCACCCAATAACTATCTCAGATCATGTGCCAATAATAACTAAAATAAAAACACAGGGTAATGAAATAAAAATGAGACATTGGCTCCTTCCCACCTATCGGTCGAAAAGAGAGGACTTTAAGGAATAGCTAGTATAGATTATTCAGGAGCTATTCGAGAGGATATACATTTCTTCTGAATATATACCTAGGGAGTAGAATAAAATTAAGATGGAGTTTAAAAATAGGGTGGAAATAAAAGAAAGGGAGCTATGGTTAAGAAGTAAAAGAACTATTTAGAGGGACTGACAAATGTTAAATTATTGCAGAATAGGGGGAATCTCACAGAACAAGAGGAGGATCAACTGCAGAATGCTAAGCAGAAAATAAGGGATTACCTCGGTAATATGCACGACTTTACAAAAACTGCTGTTAAACAACTGTTCCTTTTTTTGATAACAGTAGAGCACAAAAACTTTTAGCACAACAACTCAGGCAACAGAAAGTATAAAGGGCTGTCACCAAGCTTAGGAAGCCTATAACAAGGAAGGTAACAAGAGATTCTGTAGAGGTATTAGGAATATTTTGGAAATTCTATGAATGTCTATATAAAGCAGAGAAATATGGAAATCAAGAAAAGATACAAATGGAAATGTTTGTGGAAGAATTAAATATGCCAAGATTAGAGGTGGATGAGGCTCAATTATTAATGGTTAGGACAGGAGGAGATGAAATAAAAATTGTGATGTATAGCCAATCTACAGGAAAGTCACCAGGAATAGATGGTATCCCTGTGGAAGTTTGGAAGCTAGGAGAGAAAAAAATGATAAAGATCTGGAAGCTTTTGTTTAACAGTATTTTAAGAGTAGGAGAGGAGAAGTACCAACATCCTGGAAGAAAGCAGTGGTAGCTGTAATACCTAAAGAGGGTAAAGGTCCATCAGATCCAGCTTCACACAGGCCCATTTCAACACTAAACCATGATTATAAAGTGTTCATGTACAACGGCTAAAAGAATGACAAAAGTAATGCCAAAATTGATGGATATGGATCAATGTGATTTTGTGGAGGGGAGGCAACACCGATGATCCACAGGGAAGCAGAATGTAACAAAATACCATTGCTGTTAGTGGGTCTTGATGCAGAGAAATCATGTGAAAGAGTAAGCTTGGTCTTTATGAGCAGGGCAATGGAAGCATTTGCATTTCCTGGAAAAATTATAAAGTTGATTAGGAGGATATATGAGGGATCGGAGGTGAAAATTAAAGTGGGTGGGGTCCTCTCTGATAATTTCTGCTTGAGCAGAGGAACCAGGCAGTGGTGTCCTCTTTCCCCTTTGTTATTTGCATTATATTTAGAACAACTGGCAAAGAAACTAAGGGACTCAGAAATTCAAGGCTATAACTGGTGTGGTAGTCAAGAAAAGCTGGCTTTATTTGCAGATGATATTATTTTATACCTGCCAAAACCAAAAAGAGACATTACAGTGTTGTGCAACATTTTGAGACCGTTTTAAATCTTTTCTGGATACAAAAGTAATGAAGCTAAAACAAAGGCAATAGCTGTAAAATATGTACCTACACATAAATTGGTTCAGCAATATCTGTATTTATGGGGACATGATAAAATGAAATATTTAGGAGTATGGATTAAAAATGATTTTGGTGTTGCAGCTAAGGGTATATGGGAATAGACTAAACTAAAGATAACATAAAAACTAAGAAAATGGAAGCTTTGTTATATGGATATGGATAGTAAGATACAATCAGTCAAAATGTTTTTAGTCCCTTTAGTCTTAAACACAGGTCAGGCATATTTTTACCAACCAGAGGAGAAGTTGTGGATAGCATATAATAAACAGCTGAAGGACTTTATCTGGGAGGGGAGGACGGCAAGAGTCAAATGGGATAAGGTGATTCTTACAGCAGAACAGGGGGGATTGGGATTACCCAATTTGAAGCGGTTATTTCACAGAGCTACAGAGTTAAGGCTCCTATATATAGTACAAGCAGAAAACTATAATTCTAAGTGGAAAGGGATGACAAAACATGGGGGAAGCTCAAGAAAGAAGGAATTCTGGATGCAGGCCTTTAGGAGAATAACAATAATCAACATAATATTATATCCAAAAAGTAGCAGAAAGTATTCTAAGAACAAAACTAACACGGGAATGGAAAAAAGAAATTCTGCCGATAGGGATGACTGCAATTAGGGATGCAAACAATATGCAAGAGGGAGTTGGAATTTATTGGACAAAAACTGGCAAAGGATCCAAGGTATTGGGAGCAAATAACTAGAGAGGGAAAGATGATAGAATGGGAAGATGCCAAGAATCTATCTGAACTGCAGGTTAGAGATTGCCTTCCCTATCAGGGATTGGTATCGCAGTATAGACAAAGAGAAAGAAATGGGTTGGGGGGGTCATAATTGAAAGACCAGCACTGGTAGAGTTTTTAATAAAATCTATAAGAAGTTACCATTAAAAAAGGAATAATTAGTATAGCATATAAAATATTGTATGATAACTATAAGAATCAATCACAGGAGGTTAGAAAGGATTTGGAAGAACAAAGCAATCCACAAAGAAACAATGGGAGGATATATGTATGTATCCCACGTATGCAATAAAATCTAGAAGATTTAGGATTTTTGCCTGGAAATATTTACAGAGACATTTTTATATCCCAAGCAGACTCCAGAGAATTTTTTCCTCAGGCAGACAGTACATGTTGGCGTTATGAAGGGGGAAGAAATAGGTAATTGGGAAGATATTTTCTGAGAGTGCAGTGAGTTGGTGGACTTCAAGGATTCCCTGCAAAATGCACTGTTGGAAATGATGGGTGGGCAGATTGGTCTAACAAGGAAGATGCTTTTTGTGAGCTATGGCACAGAATCGGAATTGCCTAGACCAGGTAAAGCCTTACTGTGTTTAATAATGCTAGCTGCCAAAAAAGCAATTACTAGAAAATGGAAATCAAAATCTAAACCAACTATACTGGAAGTAGTGAATATAGTAACAGAGATGAAACAAATGGAATTGAGATCTTTAGAAAAGGGCAGGAGCAAACTACATAGGAAAAAATGGGAATTGTGGGAACAATACATACAAGGAAGGAATGAAATCTAAAAGGTGGCGGGACTTAAATGAGCTATGTAATCTTTGAGTGAGAAAGATTGGGCAGATAAGTGATGTACAATGTTTCCAACCAGGGGTGCATCCGTAGGGTTTATGATGAAAAACAATACACAACTAAAACAAAATAAAATAAAATAAACAACCAAAAGACCAGTAACCCAGTAGAATCCAAAAGTATTTTATTCACTCTCTGACATCTCGGTTGCAATGCCTTCAAAGGAGAAAACACATCCAAAAAAACACTCCATATAAATAGCACAATCAATTATTCAATAAAAATTCAATTAAAGAAAATCACAAGCATAATTAAAGGAGAACTCTCCAATTAAGTTCAGAATTCATACCATTAGGTACAACAGTATCAAATTTAAGAATATAGATGGCTTCTTTATATAAAAGTTTAACCTTAAAATAAGTGTCAGTAAATTCACAATTATTACCATTCACTTTTTCTAAAATGGTGCCTTTTAAACCCACAGATGAACGCTGATGTGCTTGGTGAAAATGAACTGCCACAGAACTAGTTTCTTTAAAGTTTTCTATCTCTCTTACATGCTCAAGAAGTCTTACTTTGAATGCTCTCTGAGACTGACCAATTTAAATTTGTTACATGGACATTTAAGGGTGTAGATTATACCAGTGGCATCACATTTGAAATATATGCAAATATATAACAGAGAAAGATTGGGCAGATTACAAGTGATGTATAATGTTTCCAACTGGGGGTGCGTCAGTAGGGTTTATGATGAAAAATGATTGCAACTAGGATTGTTTCGGTGTGGTTTGTTTTCATTTATATAAATGTATGATTGCCTATGTAGTAAGTAATGGTTTAATAAAGATGTTTCTTGTTTACAAAAAGGCAGGAATTGAATAATTGATGTAATATTGCTTTAGCAGTTGTTGTTGTGTCTTTCGGCTTTTCCCGGTTAGGGGTCGCCACAGCGGAACTCCGGTCCGTTAATGATTGGCAGTAGATTTTTATGTGCCAAGTTGCCAGCTCTGATACACAACCTTCAACGAAGGTACGGCCATTCACGCATGTCTCCAGACAGAAGACGCTCTAGCTGAGAATCGAACGGGACAACGTCTTACTGTCAGGCGACAGCGCTAACGCAGCACCACCACCGCAGTAAAAGTGGAATATAATGTTTATGTTAATATAGTTTGATTACTTTGATATAAATGTAAATTTGCCTGTGTCACACATGCTAATTCAATAAAGGTGTTTGGGGAAAAGAAAAAAAGAACAAAAAAAAGAAATGGCTTTATAAATCCAAGAAGAAATAGTCTGGTTGGACACAGACATTCATAAGGACCAAAGATGAAAGGAAACAAAGAGCTGATCAGATTTCCTAAAAGTTTTAGTCTTATCCAAATAAAATCTGAGTTGTCTATGCACATCCAATGTATGCAGCACCTTCTCACTGGCAGATTGCGGAGAAGGGGAAAAAAAGAGAGCAAATGAATAGACTGATTAGGGAAAAACTCATTCAGCACCTTGGGCATAAAAGAAGAATTAGTATGCAGGGACACCATGTCCTTATGAAACACCAAAAAAGGAGGACAAGCCATAAGGGCTTCGCGTTCAGACACCTGTCTCCCAGAAGTAAGGGCTAATAAAAGTACAGTCTTCCAAGAGCAATGTTGCAAGAAGTTGAAACTGCAGGTTCAAAAGGAGCCTAGGTCACTTTTTCTAAAACAAAATTAAGATAACAGGGAAGAAGAACAAGGTTCCTGGCAGGTCTAATATGAAGGACAGCTTTAAATAATTGTTTAGCTTCAAATCTTGAAGCTAATGGAGGTGATAAAGGCAGACAAGCAGAGATAGCTGATAAGTGGGCCTTAACAGAAGCCAACCCAGCACTGACCAATTCACACAGATAAGAGAGAACCACAGGAACATCTACAGAAAGTGGATCCAGGATATGAGAAAGACAAAACAGAAAACCTCTTCCATTTGGATAAGTAGGATTTCCTAGTATTAGGCTACCTGGCCTCAAGCAGGACTCTTAGTATCTCCCCAGAAAAAGGGTGTCTATGGGGAATCAAAATCCTATCATCCACAGTGTCAGCTGAAGAGTGTACAGATGGAGATGGATGAGAGATCCCTTGTCTTGTGTGAGTAGGTCCACCCTGTGAAGTAACTTGTGATAATTGCCCATGGTTAAATGCAGAAGAGTGAAACCAGTGCTGTCTCGGCCAAAAGGGAGTCACCAACAAGATTTTGGGAGCATCCTGTTGAATTTCGAACAGGACTTTTGAATGAGTGGAAGGGGAGGGAAGGCATAAAGAAACATCCCCTTCCAAGAAAAAGATAGGACATCCACCTTCCAAACCAGAGGACATGGGACTATGGCACAAAATAGAGGACGTTGTCTGTTCAGAGGGGAGGCACAAAAGATCTGTTTGAGGAGAACCCCACTGGTGGACAATGTCCAGAAACACATCTCCATGAAGCATCCATTCATGGGATTCAATTATGGACCTGCTCAATGAATCTGCTACAATACTTTGACCCGAGGGAGTGTAAACTAGATGAAGAGTCACTTGATACTGGATAGTAAGTTCCCACACTACGAGTGACAACCGGCAAAGAAGAAGATAAGCCCTTGACCCCCCCCGTTTGTTGACATACCACATCACTGTGCTATTGTCTATAAACACCTTGAGAGATCCTGAGGAAAAGAGAGGATGACAAGCTTGAACAGCCAGCAGAAAAGCTCTCATCCCTTTGACACTGACATGTTCTTTCTGTTGATAAGGCAACTAGATTCCCTGTAGCTTTAGGGAGACAAATGCTGCTCCCGCTCCCATGTCTGAAACATCTCCTGGGAGGGAAGAAGTGGATGAAAAGGTTGCCCTGGATTTACAGTCAACTGTTGAATCCGCCACTGAAATTCCTTCTTGAGGCAAGGCAGAAGAGGAACTACAAATTCGAGGGGATGAGCATGTTGAAACCAAAATGACTTCAGAAACCACTGAAACTTTGTCATGTGGAGTTTGGCCAGAGAACCCCAGAGCTCTCAGAAATTCACTGGCTGTTTGAAAAAAAAAGAAATGAGAGTTAAGGCCTTGGAAGGAGGCAGGGATGCCAGCATTGGCACAGTCTGGATCCTGCACCCCAGAATGACATGATCCTAAGGAGGAGTCAGAAAAGACTTTTTGAAATTTATAGTGAACCCCAGGCTTTGCAAAAGGAAAATGGCAAAATGGAGATTTTGCAATAAGATCTCTGAACAGAATGCCTAAAACAGCAGGCCATCCAAGTAACGGAAAACTTGGATTGGCTTTAGCCTGAAAAAGGCAATCACAGGGCTGACGCATTTGATGAACACTCTTAGGGCAGTAGCAAGGCCAAAGGGCAAAGCAGAGAACTGAAAATGCCAAGCAGCAACAAATGTTTGTTGTTGTTCTTTCGGCTTTTCCCGGTTAGGGGTCACCACAGCGGAACTCCAGTCCGCTAATGATTGGCAGTATATTTTTATGGTGCCGAGGTGCCAGCTCGACGCCCAACCTTCAACAAAGGCACGCCCATTCACGCATATCTTTCAAACGCTACTCGACCATAGGGAGGGCATGCAGACTCCACACAGAAGGCACTCCAGACGAGAATCAAACGGGAGAAGAAACATAAAAAACTTCCTGAAAAGGGGATGAATTAGGATATGGAGATAAGCATCCTTGAAGTCCAGAGATACCATACAAGCCTGAGGAAGCAGAGGGAAAAAAGTCTAAAGGTACAACATTCAAAAAGAGAGAACCTTCAGAAACATATTTAGATGAGAGAATATGTTTAGATGAGATAGGTCTAGAATTGGTCTCCAAGTACCCTCTTTCCTGGGCACTAGAAACATTCTAGAGAAACCCCCTGCCACTTCGGGATACTGGAACTTCTTGAATACTACCCGGAGTCAAGAGATCTTAAAGCACCCCTGGAAAAAAAGTACAGCTGTCCCTGAGGGGGCTGAGGAATTCCCATAAAAGGGGGAAGAGCTTTCCAGACCATGAAATACCCTTGGTGGATAATGGACAGAACCCATGAGTCTTCAGTAATCTTTAACCAAACAGGAAGTGTAAGAGAAAGGCAAAGAGAAAGAAGAAAGTAGCTGAGAAGAATAGGATAGCCAAACAGTACCTGGTTTATCAAGAAACAGAAGTGTGAGTAGCCTTAGCAGGAGGAATCCGCTTTCCACCTTTTTTACCCTTGGGGGGAGGGCAAGACAGCTTATGAACAAAGGCTGGCTTATTGGGGTAATTTCTCTGAAATTTAGGTACAGGACAAAAAAAAACATGCTTAAGTTCCTGTAAAGCCTTGCCCTTACCATGAACAGATTTAAACAAAGCAGCAGCAGCTTCTCCAAATAAGCGTTTATTATCTAGAGGAGCATCCATTAACTTAGTCTTAATATCATCAGGCAAAGGTTGAAGCTGAAGTCAAGAACATCTCCTCATCACAGACCCAAAAGTAGCAGCCCTAGAAGAAGCATCTGCTGTGTCATAACTACACTTGATGTAATGAGGAGCCACCTGGGAGGAAGTCCCTAACAGGGAAAGGGCAGAAGTTTTTCCTTCAATGTCTGAAAGATTAGAAATAACCTGACAGGCCTGGGAAAGAACAGCTAACAACTATCTGGACATATGGGTCTGATAATTGACAGCCCTAAAAGCTACGGTAGCAGAGGTATAAACCTTTTTACCTAACCTTTCCATAGTTCTGGTATCTTTATCAGAAGGAAGTAAAATAGGAGAAGGAAGCAAATACGATGGCTTGTCAGAAAGCACAGGCACCACCGAGGGGTCAGAGAAAGGGCACTTATACAGAAATTTACAGTCCTCAGGCACCCTATAAAACCTATCAGGTTTCTTGGGGACAGGGATCTGGGGTTCAGAAGTCTTAGAAGCATTAGAAAAGGCATCCAGCAAAGCGGCCAAGACAGGAGGGACAATAGAACAATAGAAGGTCTGAGAGAATCCATCTGCAGGAGCTCCTAATACCTTTTTGTGTTCCTCAGAAACATGAGCACAATCCCCATTTAAAAAAACTCCATCATTCTAGAGAATGTGTCCCAAAAATAAATCTTCTCAAAAGGCTTATCAAGGCTAGTAGATTCCTCTTCCTCAGACCCATAATCTAAAGGAGAGGGAATCTGACTGCAGTAAGTAAGGGATTCCTCATCTGAATCTGCCTCCTCCTCCTTCTCAGAAGAATCCCGTTCTCTGGGTCTCTTAAGGGGAGTAGAGGACTAAGGGGGGGGGCTGGAACAAAAACTCCCTGAGGAGGTTTGAAAGCCATCAAAGCACTAAACATGAGTGAATGACTGCCATTCACTGTGTGGGTACTTAGGGGCTGTAAAAATATGCTTATTTTTCTGCTTTTTCTTTAAGGATATGTCCACATTATAAAACTTAGAAGGCCTCAACCCCGGATGGCATTCAATAACTTCTCTGATCAAAATTTGAGGAACACCCCTAGGCCCTCAGAGATAATCAGTTGCAGCTCCCCCTGAACGTCCAATGCGGACATCTGCATTGCCTCCAAAGACATGCTTAAAGTCGGATCCCTGCCGGCCTCCAAAACGGTTCCAACAGAAGAATCCAATGATGGAGCCAGGTGATCCTCCAGGCTTTCACTCACTTTGGGAAAGATGTCCAGCAGAGGCTGTACAACAGAAGAATCCGGCCTAGATTTCTTGGCCTTCTTCATGGATGGCTGTCCCTCGAAGTGGGAAGCTCCCTCCATTGCAACTTTAGCTAGGATCTTGATTTTCCAGATAAAAAGCCAAAGAAGAAAGCTTATGAAGGGTTTTAGGAACAAAAGCCTGACAAAATGAACAGGACGTATGCTCATGGGAAGCACCAGTCTTTATGGGGAATCTGTCTCCCACACTGGCATTTACCCTTCTAGGATGACATGAAACCCAATAAGCAACAAAAAAGTAAAAGATAGATAACATAAAAAACCCCAATGGGGCACTTATCTGCAACAGCTTGGTGAGCCAGCAATGGAACGGGCGTTCAGACTGACAATGAAGTGATGGCATTTGGACTGGCAGTAAAGAAGTTCTGAGGATGTCACCTTTATGCCCTATGTTACACAAGGAGCATACGTGTGACTTATGGTGTACCTTAAAGGGATTTGCAGGTTTTTGGTATACTGGTCGGCTGTTGGGCTGCTCTTGGCAGGGGATTCCTACTGTAATGAATACTGCAACAGTGAAATGGAAGGACATCTCCTCTTATTATTGCTTACATTCCTGTATTTTTTGTTTGTGAAATGTTTTGTATTTCATCCGGGCTGAGCCTAAAATTGGTCAATATTGATCAGTGCACTACCCTGGTTAAAAAAAAAAAAAAATATATATATATATATATATATATATATATACACATACACACACACACATGTACACATATACAAATACACACACACGTACACATATAGACATAAATATATAAATGGATGCATAAACTTTGAATGCTAATCAGCTAACTACAAAAATATACATGTCTTGTGGTATCTTCTAGAAACTTGGCTGTAGATACAGACTATGTTGGTTACACTGTATCCACATTGTCTCTGTTTTACTGATTCAGTATCCAGATGCATACTCTTCATGGATCACAAGACTTCAGTCTTCTTTTGAAGGTCTATGATGATCTCCCACAAAGGATCTCCAAAGACGACCAGAGGACCTCCCCTGAAGAGCAGCATCTAAAATGGCACAGACAGATTCTCATAAAAGGAAGAGAGCTATAATG
Source organism: Protopterus annectens (assembly GCF_019279795.1). Classification (NCBI taxonomy): domain Eukaryota; kingdom Metazoa; phylum Chordata; order Ceratodontiformes; family Protopteridae; genus Protopterus; species Protopterus annectens. Next base: position 112,440,974 of record NC_056734.1, read on the forward strand.
ATTAGTTATTTTTATGTCAAGTTTGTCTAAAGCTGTTAATTGTGCATGCTTTCTTTAGCACACTGTAATTTTGTAGTGACTGAAATGGGCCATTTGGCCTAGATTACCTACTAAAATAAAAAAATCCATCCTCTTTAGACAAGTGCCTACAGCTGCAGCACTTGCCACAACATAAGTGGCAGCCATGTGAATCACATTTCAGATGTAAAACATTTAGTCTCACAACGGATAGTTTCCATGAATATTAGTATTCTAAATTGGTTATAGTGAAACTCAGTTTTGTGTAATTCTGGCAATATTTAATAAAAGAGGGAGTTTTGTAAGTGTTTACTGTCCTCCCTTAACATTTTGTAGCTGACAGCAAAGTATGAGAATTTCAGGCAAGGATTATAAATGTGAATATGAGTCAGAAAGGCCATGTTATCTGGCATGTGTGTGCATTTGTCTGCATGTGTACAAATTTGGGATGTAGAATGCTCATTTCAGAGTGGTGTGATATGGAATGAGGGTAAGAGCACAGGTGACTTCTCACGGACTGCCTGAGATATAAGTAAATAAATTCAAGGAGCCCTGCTAACACCAGATACACTAGGGAAGAGAACGTGACAGATGGGACAGAAAATTAAGCAACCAACATAAAGATACCGGAAAAGTAAACTTTTTTTCCCAAAAAGTGTCTAACACTTTGATCTTTGACATACGAAGGTTTGTCAGAAGCTGGGTTCTAGTGCACCTCTGTTGGACTATGGAATTTATAAAAGAAGCCAGAAAAAAATTATTTAAAAAAATGACTGACCACTCCAGTGTGAGTGCATACAGGATGTGCAGCTTCTTGGAACAGAATGCCCATTATCTGGGTGTCTGTGGGCTTGCAGAGTTCCATTCTACAGGACTGGTTCTAATACATGACAACTGGAGTTTCCTCCTGATACTTTCCCTGACAGAGTTTAAGTTTCTTCTGAGGAAAAGTATGACAGGCCAGTCTGTGGAGGGCAATATTAAATATATAATACCACCAAAGGGATTATTCAATACAGAGCTATCCAAGGAGGAAGACTTGTTATCCTTGTCTACATCAGAGGCAGAGACCCTGGTTCATTCCTATTTAGCCATAATTAACCACAACAGAAAACTGAAGCAGAATGAGGGTATCTTCTAGTCAGCTGCTACAGAACCACATCAGAACTACTCAGACACGGACACTGAAAGATACTAAATGAATATTCAGCATGTGTGACAAGACTCTAGAAAAAGACTGTCTGAGAGGCCTGCACGAGGTTAGGGAGGGTATCAACATAAGACTGTAGAATACCATTCACCAGAAACAATTTGGTAATAGCTTTCAATATGGTGAAGAAACCGCAGCTCCTGGATAGGACTGGAGAAGTATTTTAAAGTGTCTTAACAGCTCAATCACTTCCCCAGAAATGCAAACTATGGAAACAGTTATGCACCTGACTATGGTCCAGTGCCACATGCAGACTGCCTCACTACTCAGTCAGCAAGTTATTTTCTTCCTGAAATTGCTGTGTTAAAATGACATTACATATAATGAAATGCCCAAAAGAGGTTAACTTTAAAGAAGCTGTTTAAGCGGCTTAAAAGAAACAGCCATACTGAGGGAAAAAAGTTTAAAAATGATCACTTCCTCAGCCTAGACTAACCATTGACATGCAGCTATCTCTTGACCAGAAGGTTATGCTTCTGTTTCCTAAATTGTGAATGCTTGCCAGTTAAGAAGAGAAATCTAAACCACAATAAAGCAGCTGCCAGTTACAGATCATTTATCAAGCTTCCTAGCTCTGGAAAGATAAAAAGCATACAATTTCTTTCTGTATTTTCAGATGACACTGTTCTCAATTCTTTTTCAGCCTGATTGAACAAAAACAAGTCAGAGCTACTGACCTCTTCTGAGTTGATCAGCTTTTCTTCCCCATCAGGGAGAACTTCGATCACATGTGGGCACTCGAGACCCAGTTTCTGAGCCACTGCTTTATCCTGTAGGCTAATATTAGGGATACCTTTTAGAGAAGAAAATATTTACTAGTTAATTCAATATCTTAAGAGATGTCCAGCTTTGTAATATATTGTTTATTATTTTTAAACCGAAGTTCATTTACCTACTTAAGCAGCCAATATGTAAACCTAGATGTACCTAAAAAGAAACACTGCTAAACAAAGGCATAGGAAAAATGAATTGTTTTTCTTCCCATAAATACAGATGCCAACATTAAGCATATAAATTCATAGTTAATTACTGAAAATAGACATAAGCAACAATGTATGTGAAAGCAGTGCTGTTCAACAAAGTAAAAAAAAAAAATAGCTAGACCAAGGTTTATGCATAAAGTTACTTTCTCTCACATCATTAATGTCTTTATTTAGTACTAATTAATTACCTGTCAAAGTTGAATAACATGAACTGATCCTAACGGATGCTTTTTGCTATAACCTGAACCATAAAATCAAATGCAGAGAGTACATGAATTAACCATCTAGAGAAAGACTTATTAACCTAGGTAGTATGTACTTGGAAAGTGGCAAGAAACATGACTACCCAGAGGAAACCCATACAGACATAAGGAGACATGTACATTATACAAAGGTAGCAACGGAAGGTCAGGACAAAGGTATAGATCCTGCAGTTCTGAAAAAGTACCATTAACCACTGTAGCACTGTGCTGCACATGTGTACCTGACACCTATAACATTCTTTTATGCTTAAATGTATATTACACTGACCGCATACCATATGTACACTTTCCTTTGTTGTGAATGTTTTTTTTCCTGAAGAATTGCATGTACAAGTAAGGCCTTTACACATAATATCAACATAACTAAACCCATTATATAATGACAGCAGTTATCACCAAGATCCTCTGACCATTACTGCTGTTCAAAACTGACAATCTTCAACAGAAACACAGTACAAGTTCAACAAAGGCATCATTGCAGCAGCTACAGCATTATAAAGTACAGCTGTGTTAGGAAGTTACTATAATTGTAGATATCCATATACGTTCACTGTTGCAGCAGTGACAGCATCTAGGGATTCTCTGCTGCAGACGGCTTGAATCTGTCTTGACTTCCAGAGCTTTTTAAGCAGCACATCTTTGGTATAACAGGGATGTCCATCGGCCCCATCTTTAAATTGCTCTAGCCCTTGTCAGCTCCAAGAATTTGAGCTGAGACTAGGGGATGAATATTCACATCAAAAGGGCTACCTTGTCTATGGAATAAACTTCCCATCTTCATAAAACAAAGTACGTCCCTTATTCTCTTCAAAACGAATTTGAATAAAAGGATGGGGAACCATAAATTCACTCCTGGGGTATTGTCCATGTCCCTTATGGATACAGGCAGTCTGTAAAATGACTCAGGGCTCCAACACCCAAAGACCCACTACCCTGATACTACCCCAACCCATATCTGAAAAATTGAGATATAATATTGTCATATCCCGGGTATTATTGGTTAGGCTTGTAACAGCTCTTGTGCCATTAGCCTAGTAATCACCTATGAACCTATGAGTTGCCTGGGTAACGTACTCCCAAGGATGGCGGCTCAAAATGAAAGACTACCAAAGGTACCTCTTACACACTAGGTCAACCTGAGGAGGGGGTAGCTTATAGTTGATAGGCTGAGAATGCAGACACATGTACCTTCACTGAGACATAACACCATTCTGATTTGGAAAGATATGACAGGTATTTGAGTATCAAGGACACTGAACTTGGGTTAGGGTTCAGACCCATCTTATGCCACAAAAAGGAGACTCCCTTCCACTTTACTATGTCTGAATTCCTTGTATTTGGAGTCATAAGATAGAATGTCCTCAGAAAGCATACACCTAGGGGCGTGGCCAAGGATGAACACAGGATAGCAGCAGATTTCTTCAGCTCCACCAATTTCATTACACTGACAGGAATTAATTACTTAAAAAATTAATTTTTGAAGTAATTTTCTTTCTAAATATGTTTGTTTTATATAGTTCTTGAACTATATCTAAAAAAGAAAGGAAATTTTAACAATATTCCTGTCAGAAATCACATTGGAAATTTTCCTGTCAGTTTATCAGTCTGAAATGAGTTTCAGTAAGACAAATTCTCAAGACTCCAGCATCAAGAAAGAACTTCAGTCTCTGATAACTATAATCCAGCAACTTACTGCTAAGATGGATAAAATGGATACTGAAATTGATACCCTCATAGAAAAAACTACAAAACAAATAGACTTGTTACATATAGACCTGCAACAACAGAAGATCCAGATGACAGGCATAGAAGAAGCTGTAAATGACATGGAAAATAGAATCCAAGAAGAGGAAATCAACATTGAGTTTCTGCTGAAACAAAATACACATTTACAAACAAAGCTGGATGACTTGGAAAATAGATCTAGGCGCAATAACATTAGGATTTTTGGACTGCCAGAAAATATTGAAGGTAACAATATTACTTCTTTTTTAACAACATGGCTCCCTAAAACTTTAGACTTACCAGAAGCATTCTCTTTTGGTATCGAAAGAGCACATAGATCTATAGCTAATGCTAACTCTAACAAAAACTATCCTAGATCAGTTATAGTTAGATTTCTATCATCTTTTGATAAAGAGATGGTTCTTAAATCTAGTGTAAAACAAGAAATTGGTCTCTGCCACGATGTAACAAATGAGAAACGAAATGTCTCAGAAATTCCAAATAATCCACTAGGTCATGTAGTAAGCATAAAAACCTTTTTATTCAGAACAAGTGGGAAGATGGATACAACCACGCTTCTTCAAATAACATTTACACCCACAAGCAATCATTAAATAGCAAAGTAATAAGAATACCATTAATTGCTTAATGAACTCAATTAACAGTTAAAGGTATAACTGCTAGGTAACTTAAAAACAAGAATAAGTTGACGCATGGGAAATATATACATTGTGCATAAGTTCTAAACAATATTAAAACTCACAGAACATAAATATGGATATAATACCCGCTTTAAAATGTTGTGTTAGAAAATATAATCAATATTAATATTAAAATCTGGGACAATGTTATACACGTGTGAGGACTATATGAAAAATGTATATAAAAAAAATATATATATATAAAAATATATATATAAAAAAGTGTAATATAATATATATAAAAAAATATATATAAAAAATATATATATAAAAATGTATAAATATACATACAAACAATGCAATGAATGAAAGCACAAAGTATATTATAAAACCTAATGTAAGGCATAGATAATAATGAATTAAGTAGACCAAATAAACTATCTTGGAAACCTAACTAACAATATATGCTTAGTATAACTTAATAATAGGGTGAGACTTATAACAAAAGACTGTGAAAAAATATATATAGATAATTAAGTAAACAAAAATCTTACTATTTATTAAGTATACACAAAAAAGTATTAAACCACAAGACAAACCTGAAAATCTCTGAAATAAGTTAATAACCAAACATAACTAGATATCTACGATGTAGATGAAAAAAGTATATTGTAAAATTAGCGTTTCCTACCATCTAAAATAGGTTTTATAGAGACAGAGGTATTTAAACCAGGGTAGCTTTGTGCATTAAATCTCAAAATCCACTTTAACTCAGCTGCAGCAAGGCGATTACCCATATCACCTCCCCTTAAGTACATCGGAATTATCTCTAGAACCCTAAAAAGAAAACCATGATCTGTCTGTTCTTTAATATGTAGTGCCAAGGCATTAGTATCATTGGATCTTTTTATTTCATAGAGGTGATCATAAATTCTATCAGAAAGCCTTCTTTTAGTGAGGCCTATGTAGAATGCGGTGCATTTTGTGCAAGTTGCTAGCTATACCAAATTCTTCGAGGAGCATGTGGCAAAAAACCTCGGATAGAATGCAAAATTCAGGGTAGGGTGAATAAAGGGGTGAGTAGTGCAAATATATGAACATCTATTACATTTTCTGCAAGGGAAGGTCCCTAGTCTCTGACTAGCATTAACATTGTAATTACTCATCATATGATGTTCCTTGCAAAGAATTTGTTTAAGGTTTGCACAATTCTTATATAGAAAACTAGGGTATTCCCCCACCAAACGTACCACTGACTCATCAGTAGTTAGGATATTCCAGTTTTTTCGTATTATTTGCTCTAAACTCTTCACATCACTTGTATATTTAATGACATAACAAAGTTTCCTAACTTTGTTGGGTACATTAGCATTCTTAAACCTTAGTTGTGTTACATAGTTGTTAGACCCTACTACACAACTATCTGTCTCTGAGATACCCAAAACACTTTGTTTGATGCTCTTAACGAGATTACTGTTATATCCTCTATCTATAAATAGAGTTTCTAGCTTGTCTGCCTCCATCATTAGTGAGTGACCAGCCTGACATAGCCTAGTAATTCTGACGAATTGACTCTTGATGATACCTGGGAAAATGTGCCTAGGGTGCATGCTATTCCTATATAGGGATGAAATAACTGTTCCCTGTTCTGTAAGTGTAAGTGAGACATCAAGGAAGCTGATATTGTTCTGGGAGGTGTCCATAGTAAATCTCAAATAGGAGGAGGTAGACTCCAGAAATTTCAAAAACTGCTCAAAGTCTAATTTTGTACCCTCCCATATAACCAGGACGTCATCAACAAAACGCTTATAGAATTTGACTCTTTTGAAAGTGGGGTGATCAAATAAGAACTTTCTTTCCCAATTTAGAACCACTAAATTTAAATGCGTGTTACAAGACAGGGGTGCCATGGCTACCCCCCATGTCTGTAAATAGGTCTTATCATTAAACATAAATATATTATTACTAAGTACCAGGTCTAATAATTGACAGATTAAAATAATGTTATCACCATTAAACAAGGTATCACTAGCAAGCAACTCCCTAATAGCTTCCAACCCAATATCATTGGGAATAGACGTGAACAGATTTTTTACGTCTAAAGTCACCAATAGATAGTTATTGTTTTTAAGGTCAAGGCTTATTTCATTCAGATTCTCCAACAACTGGTAGGTGTCTTTCAAAATCGATGGAACAGCATCTACCACAGGTCTAAGGAGCCGTTCAACAAGTGTAGAAATAGTAGCAGTAACCCAGTTACTTCCTGATACTATAGGGCGCAAGGGTATAGGTACAACATTTTTGTGGATTTTAGGCAGGCCTTTTATAACTGGGATAAGTGGAAACTCTATGTATAAATAGTCATACAGATCAGGACTGATTTGTCTGCACATAAGAAGATCATACAATACCTCATGTACATTAACAACAATCTTATTTACTTCATGTGAAGAAATAGTTCTGTAAGTGGCAGAATCTGAAAGCATATCTAACATAAGTGAGGAATAGTCAGATGTATTTAATATTACTATTCCGCCACCTTTATCTGCAGGTTTAAAAGTTACATCATTTAGTCTTCTAAGTTTAGTTAAGGATTTAAATTCATCAGTGGTTAAATTCACAAATGCTATTCTCTTGATGTTACTAGAGAACAGAGAATAAAAATCCCTTTCACATGCCTTTTGGAAGCAATCTACACTAAAAGGCAAAGTAGGAGTAAAATTACTTCTACGTTTTGAATGAAGCGGATTGCTCTCAATAGGGGCTCTAGCTTCAGAGTCTTTAAAGAACATCTTTAAAGAAATACTTCTACAAAAAAGACGTAGATCACATAAAGTATCTGTAAGGTTGCTACACTGTGCAGGGATGAAACTTAGACCTCTGGTTCTTAAATCTGCTTGGGCTAAAGCTCCTGTTAAGATTAATGAGACAACTGTGTGTTTTGACAATGACTATTCTTCCTTGGTAATAGCTAAAAGAAAAGTTTTTCTGCCACTAATAAGGGAGCTTAAAAAAGCACAGTTTAAAACATACCTTCTGTTTCCTGCCAAGCTAAAAATCCTCCTTCCTGATGGTCCTAAAATCTTTGATGACTTAGACTCTGCTTTACTGTTTATCAAAAAAAATAAGATTTTGGATAAAATAGAGGAAATGGAATGGGCTAGTCCTTCATTAAAGAGACTGGCAACTGAAACTTCGTGGAAGACTTCAGAGAAGAAGAAGAGACTAAAGAACAAATGATTTGTTCTATGTTTTTCTTTTTTCTCTCATCATTTTACTTCATTATTAATCTTTTTAAATATAGTTCCTGCATTTCCAGAAAGCCACAAATGTTCTGAAAAAGATTTAATCAAAGTTATTCTCTGTGTGCAAAGAAATGTTTTGTTTCATAACCAGTCAAAATATCTGAGGAACTAATAACAAGCTATCATTCAATTTGTTTCTCTTTCTGAAAAGAGAAGTAAGGTCAGTAATTTGATACATTTTTTTCTCTTTTTCTCCTTCTTCTTTTCTTTGTTTAAACAATGACATTCTATTTAGATTATGTAGTGGGTAAAGGGTGGGGAGGGCAGGAGAGAAGAGTAATGAAAATATGATAAATGGAATAATAACATATTTATTCCTTGTAAAAAGTTTATATGTTCTTCAAATGCTATTCCTAATTATACTTTCTTGATTATACTGCTTATGCTAGTATGTAAATAATCTGTCATGCTTTAACTAATAATAATTAGAACTAAATAATAGTAAATAATATGTTTTATTTTTAACTCTATTAATATAAACAGTAAGTAATATTCCATTGTATATACTTCTTATAGCTTTCTCTTACATTTTTTTATTTCTGCTTTACACTCTTATTTTCTACTCTCTTTTCTTTTCTTTATTCTTTCTCTTTATTTTTTTCTCATATTAATATATAGAAATGCTTTTGATCATATAGACTCAGTAAATAATAAGATTTGCATAAAAATTGAGTTGGGATAAAAATATTGAGTTTTATTACTTATTAATAACTTTGGGCTTAATTTCACTTACATACAGGCTGTAATAACCTGTAAAATACATAGGTTTTGTCATGTTTAGATGCATTTACACTGCTAAATGAATGTTTGTCACTAGTTTTTAACAAGTTTCCCGCCAAAATGTTAAGGGAGACAATCTGGGATGTGGGCTACCTCATGCACAGTGTCCATGAGCTGTTTCAAAAGCTTCAACTCTCAGAATTCTGACAGAGAAGCTGAAAGCAGTCAATCTGACCTTTGACCCAGATATCACACTGACACAGCACAGATTCAGGAAGAACACTCTACCAGGAAGTAGAACTGATGCAAATGCGACTATGTGAAGGAAAATGAACTCTTTGACATTTAAATGTGAGTTATTTTATATAATTACTTAAATATCTATGTTATAATTCATAAAATATGTCAGTTATAATGATTTTAAATGATGCAGTTTCTTGTAGTAAGTAAATGTCTTATTTTACAAGGCATAGACAATGAAACTTATTCAAGTGTTTTTGAAAATCTACTTGACTGATGCATACTAATCTGTGTTGAAAACTTATGTTCCAAACATATACATTACTATAACTCATTTAATTCATCTGATTGACAAGCATAAATAACTTTATAACTCTATACTGGAAGAAATTGTCATGTGATATATTTTAAAGCAGTAGTATAGACATACAAAATACAGATGTTTTTTACAATAATTTAAGTGTTTCTGAGAACTTGCATAACTATGCAGTATGATTTATAACAATTTCTATAAATATAATATTTTATTCTATTGACAATAATGAGTATGAGTAAAATGCTCATATACAAGCAATTCAAGGTTTTTTTTTGGAAGCTGTTGACTGCATTTACATGACAGAAAATAGATGCAGCTTAATATATGTAATGTCTGAACCATATTAGCCAAAGTTTTTGATTTAAATGAATGTTAGAACTTATTTTTACATACTTTGAATAAATTAATATGTAAATATGCCTTCCTTTTTTTTTTTATCTCTTTCTTTCACTCTCTCTCCCTCTTTCACGTCTTTTATTTCTCTCTCTCCTCTTGGTTCCTAATATCAAGTTTGCTTGAATGCTATTTGAATACAAGTGTATTATATTACATAGATGTATACAGTAGTATAAATAGTTTTTTAAAAAAAAGTTTATTTTAGTTTATATGATGCTGTTTTATCAAATGTGTAGTCTTGTCTTGCTAGATAATTGAATTGAAAGCTGTTAATTTAAGTTAAATATAACCAGTATTAAATTGATAAGGTGGTAGCTGAGGTACTGCTGCTTAGGGTAGGGGGTTAACTTGAGTGGTAAATACTACTCTAAGTTGGAGTTTTAACTCCAGGCTGGATGCAAGGTTTAATCCTTACATTATTTTCACTTGTTCATTGTTATATGTATATAGTTTTGACATCCACAATATATTTTGTACACTCATTGTCACTACAAACAAAATTGAATCCTATACAAAATCCCATAAGAGATTCAATAAATACAGCTATATTTAAAGGTACACCTAAAGGAGGAGATGCAACATTACTTATGTTGTTATTTGTTATTTTGATCATAAGATTCTTAAGTTTTAAAAATACCAAATGACATCTTTAAAAGGAATTTCTTTAAACATTAATGAATTGAATAATCCGTGTAAAAGGGCAAGCCTAATAAGATACATTAATTTACATAAGGCCAACTTAGTCTTCCTGCAAGAAACCCATCTCTTGAAAAAAGATATTGATAAACTAGTCACAAACAAATATACAGTATTGGTTAGTTCAGAGCACACTCAGAAAAAAAGAGGAGTGGCTATTTTATGGAATAAAAGTATGTCCATTCCTAAAACCATTAAGTCTTATCAGGATGACAAAGGAATGTTTTGTATGGTTACAATACAAATTAATGGGAAGACTTACACTTTAATTAATGTATATTGGATACCTGGAATTGGTATTAATACAGTGAAACATCATCTTGAGAAGATCATATCATTCTCTATAGGAGATATTATTTTAGCTGGTGACTTTAATTGTATACTACATGAAAGTGATACTACCACTATAGGAAAAGAAGAATTACATCTAATGCAAAACATTTAAATGATTTTGCTAATTCTTATCATTTGAATGATATTAATAATCAGATAGATTCAACATCATTACCATACACCTTTTTTTCTAACAGATACAAAACTTATTCAAAAATAGATAAGGTCTTTATTTCTAACCAGATGGTAACAGATTTAATTAATTCCAAAATCATTTCATGTCCTATATCTGATCATAATTCAATTGTTTTTGAATTCATGATAAAAAATACTCATAATGTTCAGATCAAAAGGATACCAGCATACTTAACTCAACTAAAAGACTATAAAGAATATATACTTTCAGAAGTACAACATTTTCTAGACATAAATAATACTCCTGAAGTCTCCATTGTCTATGTTTGGGATGCCTTAAAATCATATCTATAGGGACAAAGTATAAGATGGTATATTAATAAAAGGAAATCTTGGGATAAGGAATTGTTAGATATTCAAAGTAAATTAGACTCTTATAAACATAATAATAAAGAAAATATTATGGATAAGAAAGTCATTGAAGAAATAAACAAACTAAATGAGAAATACAAAGAAATTTTAACTCATAAAGTTAAAATAACTCTAGAGAAATACAAGTTTTTGTCTTACTCAATAAGCCCCAAATACTTACATAGACTTAAAAATAAAACAAAAAGGTTGAATAAACAAAACCATATCAAAGAAGAATGTTTCTAGTCTACCAGAAATATTAGATGAATTTAGAAATCACTTTCACAATATTAACAATAATAACATTAACATGGAACCTAAAGATAAAATAAAGGAGTTTATAACCACAAACATGAATAAAAAGCTTAATAAACAACAGATTAAACTATTGGACAAAAGTATTTCATATACAAAGGTTATTACACAAATAAATAAGCTTAAATCAAACAAAGCACCAGGTAATGATGGTATTATACCAGAGATATATAAAATCCTTTCTAAAAGTACATATTCATTAATACATAAGGTTTTATTTTGGCCCAAACTGAGTTAATAACCCCCCCATCTTGGCAATATACATTTATTTCGCCAATTTTAAAACCTAATAAAGATCCAACTAGCTGTACTTTATATCGGCCCATCTCATTACTTAATGTTGATTATAAAATGTTTATGAGTATTTTTGCTGATAGATTGAAGACAATCATTCCTGGCATTATAGATATAGATCAGACAGGCTTCATTGTAAATAGAAATACTTTTGATATATAAGAAGAACTTTAACATTAATTGATTTTGCAAATAGGAAAAAGAAAGATTTAACACTTATTAGTCTTGATATAAGTTCAGCATTTGATTCAGTAAGTTGGGACTATCTGTTTACCTTACTGAAGTGCACAAACTTCTCTGATGCATTTGTAAATCTAATTGAGCTTTTATACAAAGGAACGTTGGCTTATATTAAGGTAGGAACATATGTTTCACAAAAAATACCCATTCTTAAAGGTACAAAACAAGGATGTCCACTTTCTCCACTATTATTCACTTTAGTAATGGAGCCTTGGGCTAATTTGATCAGAAACAGTACTGACATAGAGGGTTTTGAAATAGATGAAAATAGAACATCCAAAATTCAACTTTTCGCAGATGATGTTCTAATTACATCAGCAGGATCTAATTCTTCTATGCACACTCTATTTGATAAAATGATGAATTTTAAAAGTATTTCTGGTTTAATATTCAATGAAGAAAAAACTAAAATACTACCTATATATACACGAAAAAATATTCTCATTAGTGATTTTACTAAATATGTACCCAATTCAGGTCAGATAACTTATTTAGGTATAATACTATCTAAATATATTAAATCTATTATATATAATAATTATAATACCTGTTTTCTTAATATACAAAATCTTTTAATACCTGGAATAATATGTTTTTACTATGGAGGAGAGACTTACAATTATTAAAATGATAATATTCCCCAAGATTTTATACTTAATACAATCAATAATACTTCCACCTACAAAAATAATTATCAAGAAACTGAATACACTAATGTTAAATTTCCTATGGGCACCTAATAGACCTAGGATTGCATTAAAGAAACATACTAATAGCTGGTCTCAAGGGGTATTTCTTTTCCAGACTTTAATTTATATACTATCTCTTCTATTGTAAAAGTTATTACTTTATTAATAGATCAGTCATATGTTGCAAAATGGAAAGATTATTGGGAGCTAATTAGTATGCACTTCATGAAAATCTCCTTAACACATAAAAATATGATTGTAAATAACTCCATGTTATGGTTACTAAAGGAATTTTATACTTCACCTATTACACCTAAACATATGGTTTGTTACCCATTAAATATTATTATTAGCTATCGTAACTTTATATTCATGCACCCTAAGTATAGGGAATAGAATTTTATTATATTCCATATAATCTATACTCAGGGTATGCTTTTGTCATCTACTTCTGAAGGAACTCATTTAGCTATAGATAATGATCTAAAGTACTGGTATCAGTTGATATCTGATGATATAGTTAAAAATCTAGATTTCTTAAAACAAGAATTTGATCTAAGAGAAACTTGCTGGTTAGAGGTTCAGACCTTTAGACAACATCTCATTGATAGAATAGATCTAATGTCTATAACAGTTAAAGAATCTATTCCAACACTGATTGATTACTTGATATTAATTTTACAACATAAAGTTTCTGATAAAGGTAAACTTTCATACATACATAAAATTATCAGACAAGAAACTTTTTACAGTGTAGATACATACTGGAATTATTTCACTTCTATTAATGGGGACCCACCAAATCAACAAGATAAACAATGTATATTGGAATCTGCCTATAGAACTACGTCTTCCATTGTCTGGAGACTTTATACATGGAATTTTTTACATAGATCTTTTTATACACCTTTGATGATGAATAAAATAAATAATAAAGATAATCTATGTAAGAGATGTAATATAGAAATTAATGCTGACTGGGCTCATATGTTTTATGACTGTATAAAATTGAAAGAATACTGGAAGTCAGTTAATGAATTTTTGCAGGCTCTTTTACAGATAATTTCATTATTTCTAAATCTCTTATATTATTCAACACACCTGTACCTCAAAGTGTTAAAAGGTTAAGCTTCCCTTGTTAAGGTCTATACTTGCAGTAGCTAGTAAAGTAATACCCAGAAATTGGAAATCAGCTACACCTCCTTCGTTCAATGAATTTAAAATGTTATGAATATAGTGTGCCATATGGAAATAAACACAATTAGGTCAAGAACAACTAGAAAAACATCTTATTATATTGTATGGGATAATTTACAAAATTTGTTAAAAAAATCCTAATTTCAATAGCATGGTATTTTAGTTTAATTAATTGATCTGATTGTAGTGGATGTCTTTGTAAATACTTTAGTTGTTTTGTTGAATGTTATAATCATATCTATTTTTAATTACTTGTATAAAATTGTTATGATATTTCTCTTGTATGTTAAAACAATAAACCTGTTTTGAAAAAAAAAAAGAAAGCATACACCTTAAAGGGAATGACAGCAAGACTTTATTCATTTACTTATTTATTTACATTTGTTTACTGGGAAATTCTGACTGGACACAGGTCCTTTTTCAGTGGATGCCCGGGGAGAAAAGCCTCCACATCATCCAAGCTTTTAACCTTTGAGCCTTTAGTTTGGGGTGTATGAGTGATCAGCTGTTCCCCGTCAAGATGTTCACACTGTGAGATGAAAGAACAGGGCTCTGCAGTTACCATATTCTGTAGAAGGAAGAACCAGTGCTGTCTCAGACAAAGAAGCTATAAAGTACCATTTGTCCCATCTTTCTTTACCTTCTCACTTACTGTGAAGAGATGAGGAAAGGCATAGAGAAACAAACCTACCCAGTTTACTAAGAAGGCATCCGTTGTCCAGGTACATCTAGTTTGTGTCCTGGTGCAACATTTTCTGAACAGCATGTTTTCTGGAGAACCAAAGGGGTCTACTTCTGGCATGCCTCACCTGTGGGCCAAAGGAAAAAAGAAATACATCGTTGTTTTGTGGTATTTGAATAACACTGGAGAACCTTGGTCATTTTATGAACTGGAGCATGTACCTTTCCCAAGTATTCTTATGACAAAAGTGTCTGAAATGATTCTCTCTCCACTCTTTTACCAACAGTATTAGATGCCCTTCTATTTTTTCTGGGCTGGAATAAGTAATGGAGGTGGGTTTGGCAAGGGTGTGGGTTAGGACATGGTATGAGGGAACAGGGTAAGGAAGTGCTGTGCTGAGTTATAGCCGTCTCCTTGTGGGGTCTCAGCCCTTAGGGACTCAAAGCTTACTCTTTTGGTCAGTTTGCTATTTTCTCTCAAACTGTTCTTTCTTCCCATTTGGCTGATTGCATTTTTCTTGTTTTCAAGAGAATAAACTCTTGGTAGGGTAGTTTCTCCCACATTTGGAAGAGTAGGGTAAACTCTTGATAAGGTAGTTTCTACCATATTTGGAAGAGTAAGGTAAACTCTTGGTAGGGTAGTTTCTACCACATTTGGCAGAGAAGTAAAACTGCTGTTCCACAGACTGCACTGCCTTTCCTTTTTTCTTCCACCTTCTTAAACATCTGTTCATTAAGGGGCCCAAAAAGCAACTCCATTTTCTAATGGGGCATGAGGAGCTGCCCTTTTATATGGTCTGACTACACTGACAGAATAATACCTGTCCTGGGAGTTGAAGTTGCATACATCTGGCACCTTACTTCTCAGGCCCTTGTCCTCTATCTCCTTAGCCTGACCTTTCGTTGGGACATGAAGAGTTCCTTGGAACTTTAACATATTGATTTGGTAATTCAAAGCACTGATGGCCATGGTGGTAGAGGTGTACACATTCCTCCCAAAATAATTCAATACTTTACTTTTCCTGTCACTAGGAAGGAAGTTAGTGGTTGGAGCCCTAGTCGATCCCTTGCTGGAATTCACGAGCACAACTGGATAAACAGTTAGTTTCATGTACAGATACCAAAAGGAATCCACCATACTTTATGGTTGAGCTTCCAGAAAGCAGGGGGATGGAAGTCTAACTGCAAAGACAGACTGATGAATGTATCTCTAAGGCTTCAGTCATTGACAACACGGCTAGGAGTTTGGACTCTCTAAAAAAAACAATTTACTTATACCTCTTCTGTGCATCACAGTAATCCTTACATTCCCATGTAAAGAAAGACCTAATTTAATTGACAGTGTCTCCAAATGAGAAATCCCCTGGTATCGAAATGGAAGACTGGGTATCTGACTCAGAGGAAAGAGGACAAAATCTGGTCCATGTAAGCCAAACACCAGAGGCTTGAACACTTCAGCCCTACTTTTTTTTTTGGGGGGGGGGGTAATGGCCACCTTTGAGGTTTCCAGTTGTGATGATAACTTCAATGTTTGAGCTATAAACATCTTCATGTACCAGAACTGAGTAAATACCACCCTCACCCTCTATTTACTAGTGTTGAAACCAAACACCCATGGAGAGACATTCAGACTGGCCACCTGCTGCAATGTTTTGGTTTGGGAGGACATGCTATCATTCAGCTGCATGATATCCTCCTTAGGGACATCACCAGAGGTTACAGTCTTGGCAGACGCCCTTAGCCAGTCCAGGTGCTCTTAAGCCTATGGGGGCCTTAAGATTCAATGAGTATGTTATTGGCTTCCCAAGATTCCTGCTCTCTTGAATGTTTTTTAAAGTAGGGTGCCCACAGACAACTTGAGTGATGCCACAACAGTCCTGGACAAAGTGTGCTGCCTATTCTGATTCAGAAAGTCTTGGAGAGATTTGTTTCTGTAGTTAATGGTTGAACAAGATGGGGTATCATTCTCCATCCCTACACAGAATGAAAATTTAACTATGAAAGTCTTTGTGTGGAATTAGCTTCCTTCAAGTAATTAGGTTTTATATTTATGCAAATGAGAGCTGTTTGGTGTTCTTAAATGCTGACATCAGTCATTTGATTTAAAAGCAAATAGCAAATATGCACTGCTGCCTTCAACTATGAATTACTCTTCTCATTCTCAAAAAAGCTATGCCCTTTTCGATTAGACTGCACAAAGCCTTACAGTGTTATCTAAACCACCAATAAATGAAACTTGACTTTTCCAAGTTTAAGACCATACACACACATTCACACAGGAACACCCTCCCAGATGGGGCCGGCTGTATTTCTCTAGTTTTAGTACCCCTGATGCTGTTTCTGTGGTGCCTTGTTGTAACCACCAACTTGATTCTAGCATTCTAATCCAATCCCTCAGCTATAGGACATGCTTAAATATGCCAGTAGTACCGTTTTGGACTGTGGAAAACCTAGCAATTTTTTTTTTCTGTTTACAGGGAAGAAGCCAACTGTTCTACTTCACCAGATCTTGTTTAATAACCTTGAACATTGCAATAATCAGTAAGACACAACTTATATAGTGAAACACTATTGCTTAACAAATGTACTGAGGAGATATGCTTTTGGAAAGAAATATGAAAACAAATATTTAAAGCAAATTATTAAGAAAATCTATTTGCACTACAGATCAGGCCTATAAATAAATCCTAATTACAAAAGAACTTAAGCTGATCGAACACCAACTTACAATACCAAAGTTTATTTTACAACTTTAATCAGTGCACTTTAAACAGCCAAAATTACACAAATATATTTCTTACTGCTCATGGGAAGAGGCTTTTCCTCTCTCAATCTACGGGATTCAAACAATGTTCCATGCAAAAATTTCCACCAGGTTCATGAACTGCTGCTTCTCCCAAAGGTCAGATCAAGGACAGAAATCACTGTGCATCAGTGCCTTCTGTTGAAAATGGATCATTTAACTTGCTACACATTTAGAAGGCTGCACCAATATTAGTAGATGGTCATCTATGCCAGCCCCAATGTCCAGAATTATGTATGACATTTGGTTTAGTTGTCTTGTTCTTTTTACTCCCCCCTCCTGACAACCCAGTATTACAGTACACAAAACTTAAATTCTGCTTTTGTATGGTTAGATATCCTGCACCTACAGGAACATCTGCAGCTTCTTATGAGAAGGTAATTCATTTTTTTATCCATGAGCTAACTGCCCCTGGCCCGTGTGAGTGTGTGCTCACAGTCCCATTAATATTATTCTTGCTAAACTCTACACATGCCTTCATTGTGAAAGAGTTGTATTTACCTTGTTTCTTACATACACCTTCACAGAAGCAGAAGCCTGACTACCATCATAAGTGAAGGACTAGTACACTTAAAGGAAGTTCCTGTGGAAAACAAGTTGATAAAGTTATGTAATCCGCATATACAGAAGCGGGGGCCACTTTTTTTGAAAATGAAGCAGCAAGGTAATAAAGGAATCCATTTACATCGATGCAAAGGTGAGTCTACGAAGGCAGCCTCAAACTAATGACAAAAATGCTGTCATCTGGAACCAGGTCCTGTGGTACTTGTAGATGAAGCCACAGATGACTTGCATTCGATTAGTGGCATTGAAGATGGAGGGATTGGGCTAGGGAGATTGCAGCTAGCCACTTCTCACTAATCACAGGATGGGTGAGCCAGCATTGAATGCTATGTCTCACCGCTTGGGTAACACCTAGCTAGAGCACTGCATGCTGTACCACCAGGAATCAGCCTGCTGAGCGCACACTGCCTATGGTGTGCTTAGTCACCATACCAGGCAGCACCATGTGCAGCTCAAGAAGGCTGCTGTGGTGACTATTTATTTATTTTACATTTGTTGACCGGGCTAGTCCAACTGGATACATGTCCATTTTCAGCAGAGGCCTGGGGAGATGAGCTCCGTGCAGAAAAAAATAGCAAAATAAAACATTTTTACAAACAATGTTGTTACAGGTTAATACATAAATTATCATAGAGGTCTAAGTACCTCCCATTTTAAAATTCGAGTACAATACTAAAAATAGGTCTAATATTATACTATAGTCTGGGAGAAATAGGTTTGGGATAAGAGGAAAATAAAACCTTTATATTTACAGAGAGTATTAGAAGTTAGGCTGGAAAAATCAAAGAGGACAGAAATACATCACAGTGCCAAAGGCAGGTAGTGAACAAAATTACAGAGAGGACAGAAATACTTTGTAGTGCAGTAAGCAGGTACAGTTTAGATTGCAGATAGAATACAGAAAGTCAAAATAAAAGAGGCATGTGTGTCTTTTATATATATTAAAGAGTTTCCACAGTAAGAGTAAGCTTAGGGGATGAACAGAAGGGTAAGGGATAGCAAAAAGATAAAGTGGCAAGAAGGAAGGTAGAGCTAGTTATAGGGGAATAGTGGGTAGGGAGTACCTGTTATGAGTAGAAAAGGTAGAAAAACTGGTCAGTCAGGTTTAGTACAGGGGCATAGCCAGTGTGTTCTTAGGAAAAGTTTCAGTTTGTTTTTGAAAAGAGATGTGGAGGAAACTGAAGAAAGTTCACTGGGGAGAAGGTTCCAGGATTTTCCAACAGTGTTGCTGAAAGGAGAGTCCCCAGCCTTATTATTAGATTTAGAGGTGTTTACAAGAAGTTTGTGTGATGAGCGCAAGGATTTCAGATTCTTATAGGGATAGATGAGGTTAGCTAATATAGGAGTACTGGAAGGTTGGTAAAGAGTCTTATGGGCAATGGTTAGTTGGTGGAATTTAAGCAGATTCTGAATTTCTAACCATCCAAGCTGCTTAAGATTATAGCAGTGGTGGGTTTTGAATGGGTTGCCAGTAGCAAACCTGGCAATGTTATTGTAGGAAATATCCAGTTTGGCGAGGTTATTTTTAGATAAATTAGTAAATATGGCTGAGGTATAGAGGAGTGTAGAGATTAGATGGGTGTAAGCAAGAGTTTTTCTGACTGTTGGTGAAAGGAATGGTTTGATTCTGTAGAGAGAGCCTAGCTTTTTATTGACGGTTTTTATAGTATTGTTGATATGGGTGTCAAAGTTAAGATTGTTGTCTATGGTAATACCAAGAAGTTTAGTAGTTGGGTCAGGTGATATGGGAGTACCATTTGTGGATATTACTGAGAAATCTATTGGGACGGTTTTATGAGTAGGATTGAAAAGGAGAAGTTTTGTTTTTTTGGGGTTCAACAGAAGGCAATGTTGTGTAAACCACTGTTCTACTGTATTAAATACTTCTTGGGTAAGGGAGTGAAGTTTAGAAGTTGATGTGGCTGTATATACAAGTGTAGAATCATCAGCGCACTGAACACATGTAGCTTGGGGGATTGCTAGATGAAGGTCATTGATAAATATGGAGAAAAGAAGAGGACCTAATATGGACCCTTGAGGGACACCAATGTTAATGGGCAGGTGGGTAGATAGAGTGTTGTGCCAAAGTACTGCCTGTTGTCTGTTATCTAAATAGGATTGGAACCATTTAATAGTGAGTGTATCTAGTGAGAGGGAGTTGAGGATATTTATAAGTATTTGGTGATTAACCATATCAAATGCCTTGGACAGATCGATAAATAGTGCTGAGGAGAGCATATTGGCATTTCAGTTTTTGTTAATACAGTCAGTAAAGGAAAGGAGGGCAGTAGTAGTGCTGTGGGATGGTCTGAAACCATGCTGACAGCTGGAAAGTAAGTTATTTTGGATTAGGTGGTCTAGCAGTTGCTTATGGATGCATTTTTCCATTAGTTTTGCCAAAGGTGAAAGTAGGGCTATGGGACGGTAGTTGGAGAAATCAGTAGATTTTCCACCTTTATGAAGGGGGATAATATGGGAGACTTTCCAGATGCTAGGGATGTGTCCTTCACTAATGGTTCTGTTAATCAGAATGGAAATGGGATAGGCGATGGATTTGGCTGATTTCTGTAGATATTCAGCTGGTAATTGATCTGCTGAAGGAGAGCAAGGTTTAAGGTTTTGGATAATGGAAAGAATATATGTTGTAAGGACAGGTTGGAAGAGAAAAGGAGGGGGTGGAGTTGTGTTAGAGATAGGTAAAGTGAAATTATTAGGTGATAGGTGACTGGCAAGTGATTGAATGGCCTCAGTGAAAAAAGTATTAAAGGCATTGGCAGTGTGCTTTGGGTTCTCCTGGTCTGTGCCTTGTGGGTTAGGTGTAATGGAGTGACCTGGGTGTAATAGTTGGTCAATACTTGCCCAGAATTTTTGTGGGTTATTATGTTTAGTTTGCTGGAACTGTAAGTAGTAGTTTCTTTTATCAGACAGTATAGCTTTCTTAGTTTCATTTCTCAATTGTCTAAAGTTTTGATGGTCAGCCGAGATTTTAGTCATATGCCATTTGGCCCAGTATTTATTTCTAAGGTGGATTTTTTGTTTTGTTTCATTTGACAGCCATGGGGTAGATTTAGTTTTGATTCTAATAGAGCGGTTTGGTGCATGGTTATCTAGGATGGTGAGGAATTTGGAATTAAAGTATTTGACAGCTTCCTCCAATGGGAGGTGTCTTAAGGGAGACCAATTGCATGCTCTTAGTTCACTTTGGAAGAGGTCAGGGTTAAAGTTTTTCTTGGATCTAATGGAATTGACAGTGGGTGGAATGGTGGCATTGGTTTTATGCCTGATAATGTAGGTAAGTGAGTGGTCACTAATATCATCAGGGAGGGTTCCAGATTCATATATGTGGGGATGTTTTTTTATGAGTATCCAATCCAAGGTACTCTCTTTCTTATTGGGCTTGTTTATCCTGGTAGGGGAGGTAATGATTTGAGAGAAACCAAATAGGTTAATGAGGGTGGTAGGTTGGCTGCTGCAACAGCTGTTCCAATCTGTGTTAAAATCACCTGGGATAATGGTTTCTTGGGGCAGGTTTAGTGATAGCCAGCAGAGGATATCTTCTATGGTGGTATTGTTATTGCCAGGAGGTAGATAAATGCAGATAATATAGATGGATTTGTAGACTAGTAGACAGTAATTGTTGACTAGTAGACAATTCTGCTGGATCTGAAGCTGGTTCACTCCCTACCATGCGACTATCACCACAGAGGGAAAAACGGGCTGAGTAGGCACCCTGGGTAGGAACAAATGGATCACTAAATTCTTGTTTAATTCAGGGATGCATGCCGTCACCCCCAACAGAATCAACAAGGAATGAAATAGAGGAGCCATTAGGCAGGTTTAGTGGAGGTAGGGGATTAGGGGAACATTATGCCATTATGACAACTATGAACATTTTCCGGCCTGCTGTAAAACCTAAAGAACTTGCTGTGAAAACAGATACTTTAAAGAAATCAAAATATTAGCTCCTGTGCACAAAAATGCAGAGAGTGAATGTCTGATTAAAATATTTACAGCTCTTAAATTAGAAGATCCACGGCAGATTCAGAGAAGAGATGTTACACTTACAACACATAACACTTTATGGAAGAGGGAAACAGAACTGTCAAGAAATACTCAGTGCCACTTGAATGAGATAAGCTCTAACTTCCCTGGCTTTTAGTACAACTCTCTTCACTTTAAAAGAAACATAGCAACAATGTCATTAAGACCATCAAAGTCTTGGATAATGCATTCTGAGACTTAATGTGCAATTTCTGCAGTTTGGCATTTACCAAGGAGTTAAACAGATATCAAAACAGTATCCCTCATACTCTCAGATGGAACAGTTATTTAAGGCATAGATAAAACTGGTGACTTAGCAAAAGTATGCCCATACAATGGAATCAGGTACCAGAAGACAACACAATTAGATGAAAAGCTGAACCACTCTCAGAGAAAAAGCTAGAATCCATACTTGATTGGTTAACTTGCAAATATTATGCATTTGGATACTCCTTGTCCATTTATGTATCATGTTGCCAATGTGTTGTCTATGTTTACTTGCCAACTGCCTGGTAAAGAGTATCCTTCAAAAGCATTCAAGGTGAACAGAAGTGTCACTGTTATTTTGAGATTTATATAAAAGACTTGCTGGGAAGGGGGGGGGGGGTCAAATACCTTGAACTGCTAAGGTACTGAAATACAAGCTTGAGCCATGATCTAACATACTTATAATTAGAAAATTTGCATCTACCAGGAAAGATCATTAAAGGCTAGATCACAGCTAATTAGTAATAAACAAAATTAGGTTTGGATCCTCAAAATTCCTGAATTATTGCAGAAAATTCCCAGTTAAGACTGCAAATTAGGGGTTATACAATGCTGTTCATCTGGTAAAGTATTGCAAAAAGACATCTCTGTATAAAACCAAGTCAGAATAAAACTAAGACGCTGTAAGCCATCATTACGGAGAAAATCTTTCCACTAACGTGCATCTAGTAAGGTTTCCAGAATCACTTCTGTCTGGGAAAGAATCAAAGTCAGATTTAAGAAAACTGAATTAAAAAAAAACATGCAGATAACAGTGTTGCAGCAATCCTTCTAATGACGTCTATATTAAGAAGTGCTGACGTTGGTACAGCAGTCAGCACTACTGCTTCATTGCGCTTAGTTCTCAAGTTCCCAGTTGGTATGACATCTGTGTGATGCCTGTATGTCTTTCCAGTGCAGATGTGTTTTTTATCCCACATTCCAAATGCATGGCAAAGGTGAACTGGTAATCTTCTCAACTGTTTGCAGGTTTGTATGAGGATGTACATAAACATGTGCATCCAGCAATGAAGTGCCATCCAGTCCAGAATTAATTTCTCTGCCTTATACCTAATGAATGGTAAGAGAGGCTCTGTCAATCCCCATGAAGAATTGGATAGTACAGGCATCAGACAATGAAAAAGAAGGACTGTATTATGCAGTCACCTAAATAAGGAAAACAATGTATTTTAACCTTAGGTATGCTCACAGCTAGAGATGCACACTTTCCAAGAGGCTGGTGTGTTGTAGCCAGGCCAAAATGCAGTACTTTAAAATTAAACAGATATCTGTCACTGTAAAATCTCACCAGTCCTCTGTCGGGATTCATACGCATATTTACATCTATGGCAGCTGACCACAGTCTAAAGCAGTAGAGGTAAAATATTTTGTAATGTGATCATCTTGAAACTTCTCACGCTCACAGACTTGCTTACATTGACACCTCATGGGTCTTTTCAATGTTCTGTTTTCTCCTTTTGAAACCAAAAAGAAATTTTGAAAACAGAGGTTCCTTCTCTACCACACCCCAGTCAAACAGCTTAATGAAAGGGCCTCTTTACAGAAACACAAACAGGGGCATTTTGGGAAGAGTTTTAGGAAAAATTCTTTAATCAAATTTATTTAGTACTCTGAAGAAAGAACACTATGGACACACACTGAGTTAGCAAAATCTTTTCCTGGTTGTGACTTAAGCATGCAAGTCTTTCACACAGAGTCTGAAAACTAAATTATGAGGGAAAAGAATGCCACTGAATGGTGGAATCTGCAGTTATGAGGAAAAGTACCAAAGACGTTGCCACTTACCTAAATAAAGAAGTTATGTTCTTACCATAACAGTCCATCTGTGTTGTTGATCTTCATTCATTCTTGACAGTTGGGTTTCAGTTCTGTCCTCTGAACTGACTTGGCTGATACACCAAGCTCATGCCAGCCAAAAACTCTCGAGCTAAGGTTACCCATAATGCCTCTCTTCCTTTCCCTTCAAATAGAGTTTGCCTGTAGAATAATAAAGCGGAGTAAGGAGAGTGGGATGTCAAGAATGAATGAAGATTGACAAAACTGACTGAACGTTATGGTAAGAACATAACGTCTTTAACTGATGTTGTCAACCTTCATTCATTCATGAGAGATGAGACAGAGTCCCTAGCTACTTCATGTCCAGGGAGGCCCTATGGAAGGATATTCCTGAGCACTATTGAGCTAAAGGACACTCTCCCCCTGAAGATCATGTTCAATTTGTAATGAGTGATAAAAGTATGAGGGGGTAGCCTAAGTATCTCCTACGCATATGTCATCCATAGAGGCTCTGGAATGAAAGGCTACTGAAGTGGAAACTGACCTGGTGGAATGAGCCTTAACTTTTGCCGATAAACTCATTTGATTCTGTTGATAAACAAAGGTGATGTAGTCTCTCAACCATTTTGCCAAAGTGACTTTAGAAAACGACTTGCTCAATTTAGACCCTGAAAAAGACAGGAACAATTGGTCCGATTTTCTGAATGATTTAGTCCTGTCTAAGTAAAAATGTAATTGTCTATGTACATCCAACAAATGCAAACAGTATTCTCCTTTGTTTGAAAAGTTTGGGAAGAAAACTGGCAGGCCAATAGAGTGATTAATGTTTGAATCTGAGACAACTTTTGGCAGAAAGGAGGGATTAGTCCGGAGGGATACTCTCTCTTTGTGAAAAATTATATATGGGCGCTTTACACACAAGGTCTGTAATTCTAATATTCTCCTGGCTGAAGTGATGGCTACCAGGAATAAGGTCTTCCAAGACAAGAATTTTATATCACAGGTGGCTGCTGGCTCAAAGGGTTGGTGAATCAAAGTTTGAAGGACTAACGTCAAACTCCAAGGTTCAATGGGCTCATTAAAGGGTGGTTTTAAATGCATGACTCCCTTTAAAAAGGTTTTGCAGAAACGCTGAGATATTAAAGAAAAATCGTTGAAGCAATTATGGAAATTGGAAATACAGTAGCTGCTAAATGCACTCTGACAGTAGAAGCTGAGGCTCCTGAATGGAGTAAGGTTGACAAATATTCCAACACTTTATTAATCGGTGCTGAAAAGGGAGTTAAGTCCTTGTTCTTGAGACCAAATTATAAATCTGATCCACTTACTATGACAAATTTTCCTGGTGGACGGTTTATGGGAACCCAGACGTATCTTTTGTACTGGGGAAGATAGATGATTTTGCCTGGCAATTAATGGAAGTGGAGGTACCAAGCGGTCAGCTTAAGACTTGGAAGGCTAGTATGGACCAGCCCCTGTGGATGAGACAGTAGACCCGGAGTTGGGTCCAGAGTCCATGGGCGGTAAACTAGGTGAGGCCAAAGAAAAGGGAACCAGGCTAAGTGGTGCAGAGAGAATTGTCTCCTGACTGCTTTCAGAGTCAAGCAATTTGGCCGCTCTTCAGGAGTGCTGATAGGTCTGCCCAGAGAAGGAATCCCTGGAGCCCTGATTATGCTGGCCCCCTCTACCACGGGACAACATAAGATCATGTATTTTCTGCTAACAGCACCAATAGCAAGAGTGTTTTACACTTAAAGAACTTTTAACAAGTTCTCCCTCACTATGTTAATGTTGTGTTTTATTACACTTTTGAATGGTATTTTCTTATCTTCCCAGGTCACTTTAACAATATCAAGCAGACCTCTGGGAAGCATACCATACAAGAATTAAAAGACTATAAACCTCAATGATGTTTGTTATGATATCTTTTTTTGCTGCACACAACTAGGGTAATAACTGATCCCTGATTACCATTGGCTTTGATTACTTTTCTTAGCAACGCAAATTTCAATATTTTCCTGAACCTCGGTACTAAACCTCAATCTGTAAATGGTAAAAATGACATTTGTAACTGTTTAACCAGAAAAC
Organism: Protopterus annectens; assembly: GCF_019279795.1. Classification (NCBI taxonomy): domain Eukaryota; kingdom Metazoa; phylum Chordata; order Ceratodontiformes; family Protopteridae; genus Protopterus; species Protopterus annectens. The sequence continues at coordinate 112,467,321 of NC_056734.1, forward strand.
ATTGGCACATTTACTGCATAAACCTTACATAAATGGTGTGTCTTGGTCAGTATATCTATTTAGGATAGAACACCATTTCTCTGGCAATTAAAACACAGGACTAAATCTCAGAGCTGTTACTGAGCTGCTTCATATGCCCAGGGTGAAGGGCTCATTCCTTCCACCTTCATTTGCAAACTGTGCAACTCTCTATAAGACACTTTAATCAGGCAGTGCTCAAGGGCCACACCCTATAAATGGACAATTTTCCAAGTACAGTTGTATGACTAACAAGCGGGTAAAATAAGAAGATATGTACTCACCATAACGTTCCATGTTTGTTGCTCATCTCTCCTATATTCTTGCTGGTTGGGTTCAGAACTGAGCATCCGTTCCAACTCGGCCTAATACAAAAACTCGAGAGCTTCCACTGGCTCAAGGCTAACACCTATCCCATGATGCTTAGGGCAGAATACCCAGATCTTGTTTGTAAGCAAAAGCAGTACTATTGACTATTGACAATTATAACCCCAGCTTGTCTAGCTAAAGAAGGACATCAGAGACTCCAAAAAAAAATGTATTTATATCCATATATACATGCATATATTTATATAATATTATCCGCCCGATCCCCCAGGAGTGAAGGAGGGGGAAGGAGGGTGGGACGCAAGAATATAGGCGAGATGGACAACAAGCATGGAACGTTATGGTGAGTACATAACTTCTTAATGTTATGTTGTCCTATCTCGCCGTAATTCTTGTTGGTTGGGATAGTGTTCCTAGCACCTTCATCCCTGGGTGGCTCAGGAAAAAAAATACTCTTCAGTACAGTGGATCCAAAGGAAGACTTGTTCTGGGAGGCCACATCTACTTTGTAAAGAGTAATAAAGATATGAGGTCTTGCCCGTGTGGCAGCTGCACAAATAGAATCCATAGGAAGTTTAGCTTGAAAGGCTGATGAAGTTGCAACCTCCCTTGTGGAATGGCCTCTCACTTTGCCTGGTAACTTTATGTTAATACTGTTGTAAGAAAAGGAAATGCAATCTGTAAGCCATTTTGACAGAGTAATCCTTTCCTTTTACCTGAAAAGGAACACAAAAATCCGATCTGACTTTCTGAAATCTTTGGTCCCATGCAAGTAGAAGAGCAGCTGTCTGTGTACATCTAGTTGATGTAATCTATATTCTGCCTTGTTGCTAAAGTTAGGGAAGAACACATGGTAAACTCAATAGATTGGTTTAAATTACTCTCTGAACACACTTGGTAAGAAAGACGGATTAGTTCTTAAAGATACTCTGTCTTTATGGAAAACTGTACAAAGATGACAGATAGAGAGAGCTTGGAGCTCTGACACCTGTCTGGCAGATGTAATGGCTACTAAGAAGAGAGTTTTCCATGGCAAAAATTTTACATCACAAGATGATGCTGGCTCAAAGGGTGGCAAAACTAAGGCAGATTGAACAAAATTTAGGTCCCAAGCGGTTGGAGGTTCTCTGATTGGGGGTCTCGGTAGGAAGGTACCTTTCAAAAAGGCTTCGCATAGCTTGTGGAACATGACAGACATTCCCATTTCCCCAATATGGAAATTAGATATGGATGCTAGTTGTACCCTAATGGTAGCTGCTGCTGCGCCCTCATAAAAAAGTTTGGAGAGAAACTCTAGAACTGCTGTGATAGGAGCTGTAAAAGGATTTAAATTGTGCTTAACGGCCCAGTATGAAAATCTTTTCTGTTTACTGGAATATAGTTTTCTGGTAGAAAGTTTGTGGGAAGAGATCAAGATATGTTTAACTGCAGCAGAAAAATCAAAACACTTGGCTATATGTGGAATTGGAGCAGCCATGCTGTCAACGTAAGGGTTTGAATGGACAGATGGAACATTCCTGATGAGTGGGTCAAAAGGTCTGGAACTGGGTCCAGAGTCCATGGTTCCTCCATAATATGGGCCCATAGAAAGGGGAACCAAATTTGTTGAGGCCAGTAAGGTGCAATGAGTATCATAATGCTGTTCAATGTGCTGGCTTTCTGAAGTACTTGGGGTGTTAAGGGAAAGGGTGGAAAGCATACAGAAGTCCCGGTGGCCAACTGTGTACGAGTGCATCCCTTGGTGACTTCCGGGGGGGGGGGGGGGGTGACAGCAAAGTAGCTGCTGCATTTGGCATCCACGAAAGTGGCGTGAAGGCCGCAACAAGGCTGGTCCCATTTCTAGAAGAACTCTTCCGCAACTTCTTGCTTCAGCGACCACTCTTGAGGCAACAGAATCGCTCTGCTGAGTTTGTCCGCTATCACACTGGACTTGCCCGGAATGTATGTTGCTATCAGAAAATGTTAAGAAGTGACAGTCCATTGCCATACCCATTGTGCCTCTCAACATAGGCGATATGATTTGGTTTCTCCCTGTTGTTTATGTATCACACTACTGACATGTTGTCTGTTTGAATTGGAATCGTTTCTATCGAAAGAGAGTCCTGGAATGCCTGCAACACATCTCTAGGACATTGACATGCAAGTGGTTTTCATGTACTTGCTATAAACCTTGAACAGTCATTCCCAGATAATCCCCCCCACCTGATCTGGGAAGCATCCGTGGTCAGTACAGCCGTCAGTTGCGGAAATGCAAACGGGCGGTCCAAGGACAACTGGTTCATTTGAAGCCACCAGAGAAGATTTTTCTTGCATGAATCCATAATGATTATCTGATGTGACAGAGGTAGATCTTGCACAGACCATTGGGCAAAGAGTAACCATTGGAGGACCCTCATGTGCAGGCGTGCTAGAGGAACTAGAAGAATTGTCGCTGCCATGGTACCCAGAACCTGTAACACATGCCTCACCTGAACCTTTCTTCTTGACATCAAGGTCCTGATTTGATGGTGAAGGGACTGAATTCTCTTGGGGGTAAGTTTTGCCACCAATTCTGTTGAATCCAATTCTACACCTAAGAAAATAATATGCTGTGAAGGTGACAAGGCAGACTTTTTGAAATTTATTGTAATGCCTAGCTTGGAGCAAAGAAGTATTGTTTCATTCCTCGCTTGCAGTAGTAGATACTTGGTGGTGGCAGTCAGGAGACAGTCGTCTAGGTATGGAAAGACACAGAATCCTAGACATCTCAAGTGAGCCGTAACCGCTGCCATCCACTTGGTGAACACACTGGGGGCTGAAGTGAGACCAAAGGGTAGGGCTCGAAATTGGTAATGACTGGCTTCCAGCTGAAAGCGTAAGTGTCTCCTGGATCGCCTGTCCATCTTTATATGGTAGTATGCATCCTGGAGATCTATTGAGTACATCCAATCATCTTTCCCGAGAAAAGGGAATATAAACTGCAGTGTCACCATCCAGAACTTTGATTTTTTTTTACAGATCTGCTCAATCTGCTGAGATCCAAAATGGGCCTCCATTCCCCTGTCTTTTTTCGAACTAAAAAGAACCTTCAGTAAATTCTGCATCCAATTTTGTCTGTGGGAACCTCTTGGATGACTCTCTCTAGCAACTTGTGTATCTCTGATGTTGCATTGTCCCTCTGACCAGGTGGAATGCCTGGAATGGACTGATGGGAGGGTAGGTGGAAAAGGGAATGTAATAACCGCTAGATATGATTGTCTGTACCAATTTGTCTTCAGTGATTTCCAGCCAGGCATTTGGGTACAGTGACAAGCGTGCCCAGACTGCCTCCACAGAAGAACAGGCGGGCCTCCTTTCAGTAACTCTGGAAGGGCCTGCCAGAGAACGTATCTCTGTCGCCCTGATTCTTCGGACCCACTCTGCTGCAAGGTCATTGTCTTTCATTGTTACTTCCCCCTCTGCCCTGGGGGAAGTTTCACCACGTGCATTGGAAAAACCTTTTTGGGACTTGTGAAACCACATTTTTCCACCTTTCTGACCTTTGGGATAAGGTCTAGAGGGGGCAGAAAAACAGACTCCCATGGCAGACAAGGCTTTCCCTTCCTGTTCACACCTGGTCAAAGTTTCTTTCACCTTTGGTCCAAAAAGGGATGAACCATCAAAGGGGGCATTGGTGAAGGAAAACTTGAAGGGTTCGGCAAAATTCCATAAACGCATCCAAGAATGTCTCCTCAAGGAAATTCCTGTAGCTGCTGCCCTGCTCACTCCATCAGCTGCATATGAAATCAGTCACATGGAGGAGTTAACAACTGAATTGTGGGTGGAGAGCTGAGAGGATCCCCGAAGCTACAGTACCCTAAAGAGTATCTCCTAGCTCTTTCAGAAGATCCCTTTGAAGTCTCGCAAAATGGGTCAAGTAATTCAGGGACCGCTGGGTAAAGGCCGCTGATGAAAAGGCATGCTTTCCATATCTGTCCATAGTCTGTGACTCTTTATTTGGAGGATGGACAGATGAGGAGGTCTCTGACAACTCCTTCCTAGTGGCCACCGCTACCACCATTGCATCTACAGGGATGCCTTTAGTTAAGAACTCTTTCTCAGCAGGAGCATTGATAAATGTATTGGGCCTCTACGGAACAGGGCCCACTATATCAAGGAAATTCCAGGCCTTACTAGAGATCACATTCACTAATTCGTCATAAGGAGGAGACACCCAGGAGGTGGAAGGGCAAGACCCAAATGCCTCCAGGTATACCGATTCGTCCTCTGAATGGTTGGTGGGCTTCTGTTTCAGGATCTCATGGATGTCAGCAAAAGAGACATCCTCAGATGGGGACTGTGGGGACCCTTCCACATCATCCAGATTGGTATCTGACGTGACAGACTCAGGGGAGTCTATGTGCTTCCTCTTGCACAATCTCTTCCGAGGGACTTCCTCAGAAGGGTACTCTGGTGAAGTTTCAGAGGAAACGATGCCACCCACAGGGGCTTCCTGGGGCTCTGGGTCTCTACGCTTGGGAGGAGGAGGTGATGATGAGACCAACACAGGTGCCTGGGAGCGAAGAGAACCTAGGCCAGAGAGTGAAGCTGTCTAGGGTGACAGCACTCTCTCCATAAGCACAAAATCCCCCTTGCTCTGCCTCGAAGAGGTCCTTCGCTCAGGAGAGACAGATGACCAGCTCCGAGGCAGACCGGGTGGCTCCGAAGCTGATGTAGGAGCCAAGCTCATCCTCGCCGAGGGATAGAGTCGAACTGGACAACTGCCTGTGCAGACTCCCCTCCTGGGACCAGACAGGTGAACGTCAGCTCCAAGACTCCTCGAAATCCGATAGACCCAAAGAAGTCAGAGTAGATGCCAGAACCAACGATCCTAAAGAAGGTCCTGGTTTTGATGGTTCCACTACTATCAGACCCACGATCTCTGGCTCTGACACTACCAGTGGGGTCGGAGGAGGAATTGGTGATGGTGCCTTGGATGGTTCCGATTCCTTTGGGGCCTGAGACGATAACATTTTTGCCAGTGTTGGTGTTCGAAGCAGTCTCTTCAACACTGGCTCCACGCCATCATCAGATAAGCTCCTGGAGGAGCAGGAGGATAAGGAAGGAGATCGAGACCTCTCCAAAATGGGTGACCTCAATATTGGAGTAACCGGCTCCAAGATCGGGGACCATCTCCGATTAACTCTTCCGGCTCCGTGGTCACAGATGGAGCCGAAGAGGTAGACTTAGAATTGTCAGAGCCAGGAGCCCTTGGTTCCGAAACAACTATTTTTTTAGGTGGCTCCGAAGCTGGAGCAGCAATAGCAGACCTTTTGGACCCTTTTGCATGAGAAGAAGAGGGAGAAGATGGTTTGGAGCTCTGAGATCCCTCTAAAGATTCCTGGAAAGGACCTTTCAATAAGTCTCTAAGCATTAACTTATTCCTACGTTCCTGGAGAACCCTGGTATTAAAGCCATAACAAATTGTACAAGGGTTTTGCAAATGGATGGCATCAAAGCAATACACACAGTTAGTGTGTCCATACATGAGAGACATTTTTTGAGTACAGTGATCGCACTTTTTGAACCCCGATTGCCTGAGTTCTGTCTGTTCTTTTTCTTTAGACATGTTTACAAGCAAAAAGGAAAATACCAACAACATCTGCAATAAACAAAACTAGTCTAGCTTTCTGAAAAAAAGCTATCGAAACTACAAGCCTAGGTAACTATGTGAAAATTACAAAAAAAAAAGTCTCTAAACAAACAACGGAGCCAACTAACTATGAAAAACACCACATGCAAGAAAGTATATACATAAAATATAAATATAAATTTAAATATTAATGTAAAGGCTTTAACCCACCAAAAAAGGGCAGCCAACTAAACACGGACACACACCAGTATACCACACTAATAAACTAGAAGCCTATGAAATAAACTAATGGAAATCTTTAGGAAGAATCCTCCAACTCAAACAGATTCTCCTGAGCATAAAAGGAAGACAAACACATGTGGGGTAGGGGAGCAGCCCTCTAAATTAAAAGGGCCACTGAGAGCCCTCTAACTTAAATGGGTCTTGCAACAAAGAACAAAGGGGATTAAATGCACTAACTCATGAAAAGAGAACTAGAGACTATTCGCACACAACAGAAAGAGGTTTAAACTATGTTTTTCTAAAGTAAAACTAAGGATAATCCTGAAAAATGTAAATTGAAAACTACTTAGCCAACGAGCCAGTCAGAAGACATCCAGTCCCTTAGAGTGGCAAATGAGATCTGGGTATTCTGCCAGAAGCATCATGGGATAGGGGTTAGCCTCGAGCCAGTGGAAGCTCACGAGCTTTTGTATTAGGCCATGTCAGAACCGATGCCCGGTTCCGAACTCAACCAGCAAGAATTACGATGAGATAGGACAACATAACATAATAGCTTTACATAATGGCACAACTTCTGGAAACTTTGTGGCTTTGTCTGCTGCAACCAAGACATACTGATATCCACTGCTGTATCTCATCAAAGACCTGAAAGTGTTCAAATGGGACATGCATAGCATTCATTAAAATCAAGGTTTTCATGGATCTCAGGTTTGCGAGTGGTTTTATGACATTCTAGACAAGATGAACATTAAATTTTTTATCTCTTTTACAAGCCTGGCCAATAAAATCTAGCTAATACTCAAGCCTTAGTCTAATCAATTCCCATGTGACCTCCAAGTACATAAATATCCACAAGTTTCATAATTAACATTCTGACAGACTTTGGTACTTGTTTGTAATTGGTATACACACTCTTCTGTGTGGTTACTCACCCTATAGAAGGGATCATCTTTTAGTAAAGCTAAGAACTAAGTTCATCTTGTTCATCTCCTACTATTATTTATACAGTTTTTCTCACTCTCACTATGGTACCTTCTTCCCACTGAAAGTTTTTGATGTTAATATAACACACCTACAGGTCTGCTAAATACAGATCATTCGTATTTGTTTGCTTCAAACTGGAAACTTCGGCTTATTCTCCAACATACACTGTTATAAGTTCTTCAGGGTGCAATGCATCCTCTGCAAATGGTAACTCTAAACAAAAACTGTCTTTAGTTGTATTTTTTCTTCACTCACACCCACATTTCTTGCCTTCAGTCCACCTTTTTTCTTGAGTTTGCTATGTTAACCTAACAGAAATGGGTTTAAGATTCTGATCATGTTATGTTTCTTCCTCTTTACCAAACTAGTACCTTCTTTACTTTTGGCTAAACCCTCTTTTTTTAATACATACCTAACAGTTAGAAGTTTCCAGTTTTATGGCTTTCTGTTTCAGTTTGAGGGAAAGTTTACAATTCTGCTTGGATGTTAATTTTTCCAACACAGGTTCATAGGTTAGTACTAGGCTATCTGCTCTAGGGCCTATACAAGCCTAGCCATAACAATTCCCTGGATATTTCTTCCCACAATATTTACTTCTCTGGACCCCTGTCTAGCATGGCAACTGACATGATCCCCGGGGTGAATTTCCTATCTCCCATCCAATCATCACGGTTCCTTTTGAAGAGGGTCAAGGAGGCGCTCTGCTTGACATGTATGGGCAGTCTATTCCAGAGAATAGGGAATCTCTGGGTCAGGAACCTATCCCTCCAGCATGTTTTGTTCATTGTGATGACAAGGTTTAGACCCCTGGAGTGTGTGGCTCTGAGGGATTTGGATTTCATTAAGTGGAGCATGTCCAACGGCTCAAGGTTTGACATGGCCTTGTATGTTAAGCAGAGATTGCCTCTGAGTAGACTATATGCCACAGAGTATAGCTGGAGTTTTTTTTAGACGGTCAGCATATGGCATCTGCTTTAGGCCTGTGATTCTTTTAGTGAGGTATTTCTGTGGCTTTTTCAGCTGTTGCAGATGTCTTGTGGGGTACATACCAAACGGGGCATTATACTCTATAATGGGTCTAATGAGGGATGAGTACAGTGGGAAAATGACCTCCTTTTTCTGGATGAAAAGCCCTTAGTGATGAGATGTGCCACATAGAAGGATTTCCTGACTGTTGTGGCGATGTAATTATCGAAAGTGAGACCACTGTCCACCTGTGTTCCTAAGTCTCTCATCACACCTTCAATGTTTAGTGTACTGCCACTATGTGGAAATTCATGGGTACATGTTTTTTTCCAAAGGGGATAACTATACATTTCTTGGAATTAAGCTTGAACCCATGGCTCTGGCAACAGACATCCTAACTTAATTGCTTTGGAGTATGCACCTTTAGTAATAGAGCCATTCTCTTCAGTTCCTTTAGACATCTGTACTCCTTGCTCCGTAGCACCTGCAGGCTGTAATGTTTTCTTTTATGATTTTTTTTCTTTCTTAGGTTTTAAAACAATAAATAAACAAATCAGTTATAAAAAACAAATAACTATGTACATAGGTCCACAGCTTATCAATACAAAGTTATACATATCAACAATTAATATTTTTCAAGCAAGTCTTTAACTTTAAGCCAAGATTTATATGAATGTGTAATATTAGAAGTTCTCATCTTTATAGCATACAATTCATTACTTCAAACAATTTTTGCCCTACTAATAAATTCAACACTAGAGGGGCTAACTTTACTTTTCCAATTTTTAGTAATTACTTTTCTGGCTATAGCAATAACAGACCAAAGATGAGGCACTTGGTTTTTTGGAATTATCTCAGGAATTAGAATATCAAATAAAAAAAGAAGTTATGTACTCACCATAACATTCCATTTTAGTTGTTGCCTTTCATTGATCTTCAACCTGTGGGACATGAATCTGGGATGGATCTGACTCGGCCACATTTTTCAGCATCGGATCTGAGCTCCAAGTTCCTTCCCTACCCATAATGCCCCTGTCTCCCTTCTCCACCCAGATTGAGTTTGCTGCCAACCATAGCATCCCAACCTAACTTAAAACCTTACCCCTTGGCAAAAACACCCAGAGAGCACCACAGGAAAGAGCAAGTTATGCCAAAGTAAAGGCTATGTCTCTTCCGGCCAGTTAACCACACAGCCCACATAAGGCAGGGAGAAGGAGGGAGGGACAGTTGAAGACAAATGAAATGCGACAACTCAGATGGAAAGTTATGGTGAGTACAACAACTTCTTTATCTGAAGTTGTTTTCATTTGCTCTTTAACCTATGGGACAGAGTCTCCAGCTATCAAAATCCTGGGAGGCTCTCATGGAAGGATATTCCAGAGCATGATGGAGCCAAAGGATGCTCTGCTTCTGGATAGAAGATCCAACTTGTAGTGTGAGATGAAAGTATGCGAAGATACCCATGTTGCCACAGAGCAAATGTCGTCCAAAGAAACTCTGGACCAGAAGGCAGCTGAAGTAGCCATAGACCTAGTAGAATGAACCTTGACTAAACCTGATGGAAATAGTCCTTTGGCTGAATATGCCAGAACTATGCATGGAGAGATCCAGCGAGCAATGGTGACCTTCAACACAGGTTTCTCTGAAAAGGGCTTACAGTACAAAACGAAAAGTTAATCAGACTTACGAAAGGACTTTGTTCTATGCAAATAAAAATTTAATTGCATATGAACATCTAAGCAGGTGCAATTTATCTTCTTCTTTTCGCTTTTACCAGTTGGGGGTCGCCACAGCGGATCATCTGTCCGCTCATGATTGGCAGGGAAGTTTTACGGTGTCGAGTTACCAGCCCGGCGCCCAACCTTCCACAGAAGGCACACACGCACACACTCACACCTAGGGCCAATTTAGAGTGACCAATCCACCTACTGCATATCTTTGGGATGTGGGAGGAAACCGGAGCACCTGGAGGAAACCCACGCGACCACAGAGAGGACATGCAGACTCCACACAGAAGGCACCCCAGCTGAGAATCAAACCGAGGAACCTCTTGCTATGAGGCAGCAACGCTAACCGCTGCACCACCGTGGCCGCCCTAAGCAGGTGCAATTTATACTCTCTCTTATTCTGAAAATTCGGAAAGAAAACAGGGAGATTGATAACCTGCTTAATGTTTGATTCCAAAGCCACTTTTGGAAGGAAAGAAGGGTTAGTGCGCAAGGACACCCTGTCTTTAAGGACAACCATATAAGGAGGCTTAATCGATAAGGCTTGAATCTCCGACACTCTTTTGGCTGAAGTAATGGCAATCAGAAAGCTGTCTTCCACGACAGAAACTGCAGATCTATCAAAGCTGCGGATTCAAAGGGGGAAAAAAACTAAGGCCTGAAGGACCAGAGTAAGATCCCAAGGTGGCATTGAGTCCTTGATTGGAGGTCTAAGTAAAAAGGTACCCTTCAAAAAGGCTTTACAAAGCTTAGAAGAAGCCAAATTATCTCCTATGTGGAAGTTAGAGATAGCTGCCAGCTGAACCATAACTGTAGAAAAGCTGGCACCCTGTTGAAAAATACTTGCGAAAAACTCTAAGATAGCAGGAACTGGGGCAGTAAAGGGATCCGAATCACGTTGAGATGCCCAAATCAAAAAACATTTCCACTTACTAAAATAAAACTTCCTAGTGGAAGACTTCCGAGCCACTACCAAAATCTTCTTAACTGGAGAAGATAGCCCAGGAGTCTTAACTATCATGGGAACTGGAGCAGCCAAGCTGTAAGTTTCAGACTGGACAGATCTGGGTGTGGAATCCCTGAGGGATGTGAAATCAGATCCGGAACTGGATCCAACGTCCAGGGAGGACACACTACATGAGACTACAGAGTAGGGAATCATACTTGGAGAGGCCAGAATGGGGCAATGAGGACGAGTGAGCTCCCCAGCCATTAAGCTTTCCAAATAAACGTTGGAATCAGAGGAAGTGGGTGATAAACATACAGAAGACTAGAGGGCCAAGCATGAACCAAAGCATCTCTGGGGGCCTCTCCTGGTGGAGGGTTCAGAGTGAAAAACTTGTTGCACTTTGTGTTGGAAGGAGAGGTGAAGAGATTGCAGCAAGGCTGATCCCACTTTAGAAAGATCTGTTTTGCTACTGAAGGATTCAGATACCATTTGTACGGCATCAGGATAGACCTGCTCAGCCTGTTCAACAGGATGTTGGTCCTTCCCGGAATGTGCGTTGCAACCAGAAAATGGACGGTGGAGCTCACCCAATCCACAATCTCATGGCTTTGCGACAAAGTGGATAAGAGATGGTTCTCCAATGTTTGCTGCTGTAGCAGACTACAGACATGTTGTCTGTCTGGATGGCAATCGTCCCTAGGGGAAGATGGGCATGAACAGCTTGCAACACCAAAAACACAGCCCTCATCTCCAGGACGTTGATATGCAGATGGGTCTCCAGGGAAGACCACATGCTTTGGACTGTCCTTCTGGAACAGTGATCTCCCACCCAAGTAGGAAGGCATCCGTGGTCACCGGGGTAGGAAGAATAAATGGGCAACCCCGACGCAGGTCTGGGGAAATAATCCACCAGAGAAGGAAAGCTCTGCAGGTTCAAGACAGATGAATATGGTGGGACAACCTAAGATCTAGTAATGACCACTGGCCACCAGGGTTCATTGAAGCACCCTCATGTGCAAGAAGGCTTTGGGGATGAGGGTGATTGTGGCCAACATGGATCCCAATGCCCATAGGACATATACCGTTGGGGGAATTTAGGCTTGACGAATGCACAGGATGTGATGCTTGAGAGATAGAAGCCTGTCTGAAGTTAGGAAAAACCTTGGTCTGAATGGTGTCTAACCATACTCCAATAAAATCCAGAACCTGAACCAGGTCTAACAGTGACTTGTTGAAATTTATGGTGATGCCCAATTTGTGGGCAGTTTGGAGAAGGAAATTCCTGGCTTGGCAGAATTGATGCCTGGGGGGAGTGGAAAGGAGCCAATCATCCAGGTAGGGGAAGACCTGGAACCCCCACAGCTTCAGGTGAGCCGCTTCCACAGGAGCTGCATAAGAGGTGCTGACAATGGAGATAAGGGCGGCTATCCAGGAGGGAAAAAAAACTTCTTTTCCTCCATCCACCAAACATGGACTTTAGGGCATACCCAGCAATCTCCTTGACCAGGTCTCACTGAAGCCTGATTACGTGTGCCATGTAGTTCAGCACATGAACATAGAACATTGCTGATGCGTTAATCTGCTTCTCAAAATGGTCCATGGTCCTAGACTCTCAGTCTGGCGGATGGACCATGGAGCTCTCCTGAGCGAGCTCCTCCTTGGTGGCTGCCGCCGCCACCACCATGGCATCAAACGGGAATCCCTTCAACCAGTACAGTTTGTCTGATGGGGCACTGAGGATCTTATCCGGGTGTTTAGGGATAGGCTCCACCATGTCAGGTTCCTTCCATGCTCAAAATGTAATCAGATCCACCTGTGGATCTGCAGGAGGGAACACCCCAGGAGGTAAAGAATCCTGCGCCAAAAGCCTCCAGGAACACTGACTAGTCAGAATTGCATTTTTGGGCAGACCCCCCACCCCACGCTGGTGAAGGATCTCCATGATGTCTCCAGAGGAGACATCCTCTGGGGGTGACAGAGGGGAACCCTCCCCTTCCCCCAAGTCGGTGTCCTTCATGAGAGACTCCAGTGGGGGATCTACGTGTCTCCTTTTATACCAGTGTTTCTGAGGAAACTCCTCAGGGGGTGTCTCTGGGAAGGACTCAAAAACTTCAGGCTGTTCCTGTAGGGGAACCCCCGGGGGGGGAAAGGAAACAGGCTGTCCTTGAGGGGGCAGGATGGTGGAATCTGGACCAAAGAGGGAGCCAGGACAGACTCCAAGGATGAAAGCATCAAGGGTCTTGATGGAACCGAGAGGACCCTCTCCACCATGTCGAAAGCAGAAGGAGAACGATCCCTGGAGATGGAACCAAGACCAGGTCCATAACCCACTGAGTCAATGGAGGAGCCAGAGATGAACCCCCAGGTACCGAAACTCAGAGTGGATGGCCTGGCTCGGAAAAACTCGGAGCTGACACCTCCCATTTGGATCCGGCACCGAGGCTACAGCTCCAAGACCCAGCAGCTCAGAGCTGGTTGGAGCTGACCCACTCAGGGCAATGGTCAGTGTAGGGGTACCCAGTAGCATCAGCGTCAACCCCTCGACGCCAAGGGGCCTTAGACCAAAGGACTCCAAAGTCGGGTTTCATATCGGAAAAGGAGTGATTGGCAAAAAGGTGAACTGCATGCCCCCAGCCCCAGACGGGGAGGGGGCAGGGAAGACTCCCATCTGAATGTGGATAAGTCTCTGCATCATCCTGTCCAACTTGGCTTGGGAAATGCTGTGGGTGGACCTGGTGGAGGAGGCTACAAACACCGGCTTAGAGAGGTAGTGGGGAGATGCCGACACAGGGGAACAGCCCCGAGAAACCTCTGGCTCCAGGGAAAAGCAGAGTGAACAGAGTTGAGGGGAACCAGAACTGACAGATGGGCAAAATTTCACTGGGGGCTCGGCCAAGGAAGTGCGGTCGAGGGACCACTTCCTAGGCCTGTCTTGGTCTCATTGTTTATTGTTCTCCCCATCCCTGATCCTCTTGGTAGGAGGGTGAGTGTTAGAGGCTGGGGAGGAGAAAGAAGTTGAAGTGGAAGCTGGGGCCTCTGACGTAGGAGGAGGAAGGAGGCCCTTAAGGATCAGCTTATTCCTCCTGTTGATCAAGGAACAGGGGGTTGAACCCCATGCACATCGAACAGGAGGACTCCAGGATTGGGACCCCTAAGCAGACCACACATAGTGTGTGGCCATTGGAGGGGAATGCATATTGCCACACACTGTGCACTTCCAGAACCCTGACTTTGGTGTCTCTGCCATGGTAGATGGAAAAAGAGGACCCACAAACACTCTCACATGCTCACCTAAAGAGAGGTAGAGAAAGGGAAATGAGAACATTTTTTTTTTTTGAGAAACTAAAATATGACGCCTGAGCGCGAGGGTAGAGAAAGGAGTAAAAGTAGAAAAGCAGATAGGAAAGATCAAAGGGGGAAAAAAAATCACAAAATTCACTCACCTAAAGCCTGGAGCAACGGATCTCAATGCTAGCAAACGAGAGGGGAGGAGGGAGACATAGGCATTATGGGTAGGGGGGAGCTTGGCACTCATATGTGATGTTGGAAAATGCAGCCGAGTCGGATCCATCCTGGATCAGTGTCCCATAGCTTTAAGAGCAAATGAAAACAACAACTTCAGATCTAAATATTTAGAAATACTGCATCTATCTGACTAAAGAGCTTGAATGAAGTTACTAATTTCTTTGCAAAAAGGATAGATACCTTCACATTTGTATACCACAGGTGTCTAATCAGCTATTATTTCAGAATCACATCTCCAGCATTTAACTCTAGTTGATTTATACATGATTGTAATTTTGTTAGGAGTGACAAAAGGCCTGTGTAAAAATTCTAAGTGAAAATTTTCCAGTATAATGAAGATGTGGTTTTATCTGTAGATTTTAATATTATTTTCTTGTATTCTTCACAGAAGTCATCATTATTAATTTTTGAGGAGTAGTTACTATAGGACTTGTCTAAATATGTGAAATCTAATGTAAGAATTTTATAAATTTATGACAATTATGATTTTTCATTGCATTATTATTGATATTTATTAAGAATTCCAATAATTTGGGGAGTGATTTCTTATCTAGGTTAAATATCTTAATCTCTGCATTCACAAAGTCTCTAATATTTGCAAAATTAACCAATTGTCAGAATCTTGACTGTATTCAGATCTTAAATTTTCAACAGCATATATATCAGTACCATTTAAGAATTGATGCCAGTAAAATAAGCTACTTTGTTGTTTCAATACTAGCATTTTGTTGGAGTTATGAGTTTCTAAGCAGTCATTTGTATATGCAGTTGGAAACAGAAAATATTAAGTCTCCAATACAATGGAAAATGGTTAGAATATGTAAACTTTTGGAAAGCGGAAATGATGTTACTTAAGTAGGGAATTTGAGAAGAGGGTGTACTTCCATTTATGCAAAAGTCTTTTAATAACCAGATAATACTATTATGGACTAATTGTTTATGACTGGTTGTGATATATTCATTATTTACTAATAGCATTTTTCTTATATTTGTTTCTATTTTGAATCATAAGATGAATTTATCCACATTATTTTTACACATCATTTTTACAACTGCTGAAGTAGCATACAACTGAATATCAGGAAATCCTATTCCACCATTATCCCAACCTTTTCTCTGCCAATCAAAGGAAACTCTTGGTTTATTAGGATGCCAAAAATTTTAAGTAGAATATTGTTTATCTTCTTCATCACTTTTTTGGTGGAGATAATACTAAAAATTGTAAGACAAACAATATTTTAGAGAGAATTACCACTTTAACAAGCATTAATCATAAAATAATTTGTTCCAATTTGTAACTAAACTTAAAATTTTATCAACAACCTTTTGAAAGTTTGTTTGTATCATTTCTTTATTGTCAGACATAATGTTTATACCAAGGTATTTCATTTGACTGCTATTCCAATTGAAGTTAGAATGTTTTTGCATGTTTTTATTTCTATTAATGTAGTTGTTTTATTATGATTAAATCTTAAGTTTGAGATTTCTTCAAACTGACTCACTGAACTAATTATATGTTCTAATGAATTCTCTATTATTTCCTATTGTTAGCAAAATATCATCAGCAAAGACTTGAATCGTTAGTTCGAAATCTTTTATTTTGATAACATTAATGTTCTTATAGGATCTAATACTATTAGAAAAGGGTTTTATAATTAATGCAAAACATAAAGGTGATAATGTACAGCCTTATTTCGTGTCTTTTTTTATTTAAAGAAATTAGAAAGAAAAGAGCACATTTTAACATAAGCACAAGAGTTATTGTATACTTAGTATTTAATGTAATTAGCTCAGGTGAGAAATTAAACTATTCTCTGTCTCATATAGCTTACTTAGAGGTAATCTCTGCTTGATTTATAAAGCCATGTCTGACCCAGCTCTGTTACAAATGCTACATCTAAAGAAATCCCAATCCCTCCGCACCACATGCTCCAGAAACCTCAACCTCATTACTACAATCAACAGAATGTGCTGGACAGGTTCATAACCCAGAGACTGCCCATGCTATGGAATAGACTTCCCATACATGCCAAACAGAGCACCCCACTGGCCCTCTTCAACAGAAATCTTGATGAGTGGATGTGAAATAGAAAATTCACCCCGGGGATCAATCCAGTGGCTCTGCTCGACAGAGGCACTGGAAACTAAGGTCGGGTGGCACATTGCCAGGGTAATCCTATGGGCTAGGCTTGTAAAGGCTCCAGGGCCATTAGCCTAGTACACACCTATGAACCTATAAACAGGTACAACCAATTAACTGAGTCAAAAGCCTTACATACATCGAGAATAATGATAGAAAGTTCTTTTTTATTTGCATAGTCTATTAATGCAAAACTCAGGCTGATCACTGTTAATTAGTTTAGGTATAACTAGGTTAATTCTGTTAGCTACAATGAACATGAACATCTTATAGCCCACATTTAAAAGTGAACTGGGACTGTATGATGAGCACATGGTAGGACTCTTATCTTGTTTTAAAATAGGTGATATAAGGGAATATTTCCATGATGGGGCGACTTCAGCAGCTTTTGTTTATTTGGTTTTATTTGTTTTTATTTCTCTATAGACCTTATCTAATATTTTAACTGCATCATCTGGTAGTATTTTATATAGTTCTGGTATAAGGCCATCTAAGCCAGATGCCTTATTTTTTTTACTTTTTTATTTGATCTTTTATTTCTGTTAAAGTGAACGGTTTATTTTTTTTTTTTTATTTGTTCACCTGTTATTTTATTATTTATATTTTCCCTTAGAAAAGTTTCAACTACATCACATTTTCTATGTTATTTTTATTACATTTTCCTAAAATATGTTAAAGCCCTCAAGAATACCTTTAATACCTGTTCTTTTTTATTACTTATATGTGTTAAAATTTATTTGATATGATTTAGTTTATTCATTTTCTTTGATCTAAGAGGAAGTTTATGAAAGCTTAAAGGGTTTGCTTAAAGGATTTACTGAATATGACTGAAGTTTAAGTTTTCCAGGTGTATTGAACTATATGATTTAGAATTGCAACATATTTAGTATTTAAATTTTTAAGTCCAGACTGACTGATAATGTCATTTGGTTTTTGGTTTTAGATTTAACTTTATTGTATCTATTTTGGCCTGCAGTGTATTCAATTCTTTGTCCCATTCTCTTGTTTTACTAATATACCAGCTTGTAACGCTTCCATTTAAGTAAGCCTTTAGTGAATCTCACAGGACAATGTCAGATACTTTACCATTCATGTTTATTTCTAGGAAATGTCTGATCTCTTTAACATACCTATCCTTGAATTCTTTAATTTTTAATGATGTATGCTGGTAATCTCCTGTGATGTATTAAACTGTCAGACTGTAAAATAATATTAAAGATTATAGCATTATAGTCCGATAATGGACATGAAAATATCAAAACTTCTCTGATATGTGATAACAGATTGTTTGAGACAAAAAAATGTATGCATATTTGTTTGTGTTCCATAAATATATGAATAATGGGTAAATTGAAGTGAGTTTGTTTTCCTTAGCTCATCCTTTACATCTATTAGATTTAAAACATTTGTTAAGATTTGGCTGAAGAGAACATTGCTGAAGCAATGACATTTTAGCATATGATTCAAAATATTATTCTCAGCTTTCTATCAGCAGTGGAATCTTTTTCTGATAAAATACAATCAAAATCCCCAGCCATTATGACTTCAGCTTTCATGTAATAGGCTACACAGTGTCTAAGTAATTTTTTGCATGTTTAGCCCTATCCCCTGGAATCCAATAAGAGTTCATCAATGTATATAGTTTTCTGTTTCACTCAATCATAACAATGCTTAACAAACCATTTTATCAATAGACATTACTGGTGAGTTCCTCCATAAAATGAGGATGCCTATTCTTTTGGCTTGAAAGCCAGAACCTGCTAAAACCAAATAATTATTTAATGAAAGTTTATTTGCATCTTTATTAAGTAAACGTGTTTCCTGTAGAAATACTATTTGAGCTTTATGTGACTGCAAGTATTTGAACAGATTTCCCCTCTTTACTAGATTACTCAATCCATTAATATTAACAGAAATGCCTTTAAAATCAGACATTTATATAAGAGAGAGAAAAACAAAGCATGTACAATGAAATCACATTTATGTACAGAACTTATTATATACTTTATATATAACAATATGAAATCTTCAGCTATGGACCAAACTTTTGAAGAAAACAAAAAAGTACCTAATGATACAACCATAAAACATTTTACCTAGGAATAAAGTATACCTAACTCGTTGAAAATGATGAACAAATTACTTGTCAACCCCTCCATTAGACTAACAATGCTTAGCACATGCTTCTGATTCATATAAGTGTGTTTCATATTTTCAGTATGCATTATCTTAAAAAGCCTGTCATTGAGTTATTATGAATAAGAAAAGTTAAACAGGTGTTCAAATCTTTATTACAAGTTGATCATACTGAATATATCTACAATTAGTTTTTCCTGTACCTCACATTATCTCTCTGATCTACTACAGGAAGGAAGTCAGTTATTTTCATATTTATTAATTTATATGTCAGATGATTTTACATTTTTTTCTATTTTATTTACTATGTGTAAAGATGTTCATAGGATTGCAACTTCATAAATTAGTGCTAGGCTAACACCTCTTGTGGGCCATTTCAATCCCAGTCAATTACCACATGTAAGAATCTAACCCTGCACTTTGTGCTTATAAGGTGAACACATTAACTACTATGCTAAACTCCCACCCTTGTAGACATATTGATATTCTTTAACTATATATACATACTTATTCTGATCTCTTTCTATTTCTGTTTGTATACTACGTCTTGGACAATTACTACATTCATAAGATTTATATTTTAGTTATAATCCTAGCCTAGATCATATAATAGAACATTTATATGCCCCCTTATATATTTGATATTCTTTAATGTAGTACTACTGTTAGAATCAGTCATATTTTTCCTTAAATGTTATGTCTAATAGTATCTGAACAAACATCTTAAAAAAATCTTCCCTTTTAAAATTCAAACTTTCCATAATAAATTGTTCTGAGATATTAAGTTTTATCATTAAAAACAGACACTAACAGAGAAACACAATCCTAAAACTTTATTTCTATAGGCTAGCATATAAACTATCCTTTTCGTATACTGTTTGCATTCAGAACTGTTTAATAACTGACAGTGGTTTAGAATGCAATTCAGTGTTTTTTGCTTATTAACTAACTTGTATGCATTGACATTTTAGCATATGATTCAAAATATTATGATTATTTGCGTTTAGACAGGAAGAAGTAACCTGGACAGTTTTTAGAATTTTAAGAACTCCCACAGCATCAAAGAAGTGCTCATGACTCTGATTAATCTGCTTCAAGCTGGTCGTCTTGACAATGGCTTGCAAATAAACAATTTATCAGCTACAATTCACACAAAAATGTTCACGAGTGAATCCAAGCCACCCTTACAGTATAGGTCAATCTCTTAAACCCTTTCAAACCACTAGAAAAACAAAAACAATTTCAAAGTATGTTAACCACTAAAAAGCTACTGTATGTAAAGAAATAGCATTTAATGATTCGGTAAGCACTATTTATATGAGATGTTTAAAATACAGCAGACTGTCATTTTCTAAAGGAGACATAGCATATGAACTTGCATTAAAAGAATGACAGTTATGCATGATCCAGGTTTAACTTGTAAAAGTGTGAATGTTACTCAGTTATTTGATAACATTCCAATGATAACTTTTATATATGTAAGACACTACATTTGTGTACTTTATAATTTCCTTGGTGCTATTCCATGTCAGGTATACTGTCAGTAGCAAGCATTCAGAATTATGTAATAACTGACTGTGGTTTAGAATGCAATTCACTGTCTTTTTGCTTATTATCCAACTTGTAATCTTTGACATCTTAGCACATGATTCAAAATATTATGATTATTTACTTTCAGACAGGAAGAAGTAACTTGGCCAGTTCTTAGAATATTCAGAACTCTCACAGCATCACAAAAGTGCTCATGACTCTAAGCTGTTTCAAACTGGTTTTTCATGACAAGGGCTTCAAAATGAACAGTCCATCAGTTACAATTCACATAAAGATGCTCACAAGTGAATCCAAGCCACCTCCACACAACATACCAATCCCTCAAACCCATCCAAACCACTGAAAAAACAACAAAAACATTTCAAAGTGTTTTAACTACTAAAAAGCTATTGTATTTAAAGAAATAACATTTAATGATTCTCAGTAAGCACTATTGGTATGAGATGATTAATATAAAGCAGACTGCCATTTTTTAAAAAAGACATAAACTTGCATCAAAAGAATGACAGTTATGTAGGATCCAGGTTTAACTTCTAAAAGTATGAATGTTACTCTAATTATATGATATCATTCCAAAAGTAACTTTTATATATGTACAAAGCTATATAGTTTTATACTTTGTAACACAGCATGTTTTTCATCAGTAGCACACTACTGCCATTTTAAGAATCCCGAATGCAACTTAACATGTCTCTTTAGTGCCATTTGTTGCATCTTGTATTATATTTAATAGTACAGTACTCACCTATGTCAATATAACAAAATATGTGCCACGTAACATAAGTTTCATCATAACCATGTTTAACTTTTTATACAATGAATAGATCAACTTTTAAACTTTAAATGAAAATAAGTAGCTTTAATTTCATATACTGATCAAACTCTTAAAATTTTAACAAGGAACTAGTAACCATTTGAAGTATGGAAAGAAAGAAAGGAATTATCTTGTAAAAAGTAATATTCAGCACCTGTTCATAAGTATTCAAGTACTTCTTTAAATTAATAAGAATTCATAACAATGAAATATATTGATTTTAATCTGTCCTTCACTTTTTTACTGTTTTTTTGTCCTTTATTAACTAACCATCTCTTGTTGCATTTCTCTTCAAAGAAGTTGATAGACTCCAGTCCATTTCTTCATTTTCTCTAGGATTTTATTTTTCTGTATAAAGTCCATTGCATCTTTCAAGGTGTTAAAAATGTTCTTTCCTTCTGGAAGGTGAATCTTTACTTTTGCTGGAAATGTGATTTGTGATTTAATATTGTTTTTCTTTAAGCTTTTAACAAGTGGCACACGTGCTTTTCTCCTTGACATCACTGATGTAGAATGGTCATTGTCATATCTTAAAGTATTTCTTTAATTTTAACTGGATAATTAATCCATGCAGCTTTTAAGACTAAATCCTTATCTTGACTTGAGAAAAATCTTACATTCATGGATGTTAGTGAAGGTGGGTTTTTTTTTCTATTTTTTTTTATATGGATGAGTTTGAAAGTGATCTATGTGTGCAGTCAATGCCAAAGGAAAAAGCTTCAGGCAGGTTCAATGTTTTAGGCAGCCAGGTATTAAGGAATTGAATCATACTGTCTCCCTCTTCTTTTTCAGGAATCCCGTAAATCTTGATGGTATTCCTTCTAGATCTGTTCTCTAACTCTTCTATTTGTTTTCCTGGAATAAGTTGTTTTGTTTCAGAAGAAATTCAGCATTATTCTCATTTTCAAGTAACCTTCCATCAAAATCAGACATTGCCTCTTCTATAATCCAGATTTGTGATGATTGTTTAAGAGATTCACTCAGCACATCAACTTTTTTTTTACATTCCTCTTTAAAATTGTCCATTTTGCTTTCTAATTTGTCTGTACAGATAACTCATTGATATGTATAGCCTGTATGTCTTTTTTCATTGTGCTGTCTTACATATTTGGCTTAGAGTCCCTCATTCTGAGACAATTAGTTCTTTCTAGTATTCTTGACAGGAAAAAACAAAAGAGTTTCAAACTTATTTTTTGTAGTAAATCTTTCATCAGATGTTTAACTACAAATCCATCAAGTTTTGAAACTAATCTTGTCAGACACGTTAAAATGAAGCAGCAATAAAAAAACAATTCTGTTAACTGCTCACCATCTTAGTCACACCCCTGGCTGTAATGTTTTCCAATACAGTCTCCTCCATCTACTGGCTCTATTATTGCAGGTTGCACTGCCACAGTACAACCATCTACTTTTTCTTCATGCAATTCCACTTCATTATCTAAAGTTTTACTTAAGTGACATTTTTCTTTCAAGTCCGTAAATGCATTTTTGTAATGGTAACTGCCTTGTGCTTAGTTCAGTTCCTTTCTCAGTGTTCTCTTTAGTACTAATGCTGAGAGCGCTATCTTAATACACAAAATATTCTGGTATTTTCTTATTCCAGGATTTTGCTAACTCATGGAGTTATTTTTATCATTTAGCCATACCCGTACAGTCATTCCCTTAGCAGATAATCGGCTAATTCCCTTTCTTTTGTTGTGATTTGATATTTCTAGGTGCCTCTCCAAATTACAGTTCAGTTCTAGCCCTTCCCTCATTTCATTCTGAGCTAATATGAAACTTGGTTGATTTATTTCTTCTTTGTTACAGCAGTTTCCTTCTGTTGTAAATCATTTAATTTTTTTCCATTCTTCAAATAATTTCTACAAAGCTTTAAACCAGGGAACATCTTTCCCAACAATAATATCATGGGTTATTCCATGTACAACTGCTACAACTTGTATTATTTTTTCCTAAAAGTGCTTGAAACTCTACAGATATAATGGGATATTCTACTTTTTTTGTCATTGTGAGCACAAACTATCTCTGCCTTCTACTTGTTATTAAGTTTATACATGAACAAACAGGGACTTTTAACTAAAGTAACCAATCCAAGAAAGCTTGTAGTTCCTTGCATTCCAAAAATAAAATGAATTCCGCTAATTTAATCATTGCAAAGTAACAGAATGTAGATTCTGTAAAAGAAATATCTATGTTATCCCTTTCTAAGAGTACTTCTTGCTTAGCATGCATTTCTGACATTGGTTTATTCTGAGCAGCAAAAAAAGTCCTTTTTAGTAATACAAACTCTGACTGATTCCTTTTCTTCCCATAAAAACAAGTTAGCACTGTAATGGCCACATTGTGACTTAAATACAATGCTGAGTTAGCTACTGGTTTAAGTTTAGATGCACACATTTCAGTTTTAAACAAAATGTCATTCACTAGAATATATTCAGCTGCAGTAATCGGTTTTATCTGAACTTTACAAATCATGTCTAAAGGCGCAAAACAAACTTTTCTTTTCACTCACAAAAGTGCTTGCATGTACCTTTAAAACTATTTTTTTTGTCAAACTGTTAATTTAACAGTTTGGCAATTACACAACTAATACATAATTACTTTATACATTAATCCAGCATCATTAGAGCTGGAACCCTTAGTGACATAAACACCTCCCACATGGCAGTTATTATTAATGCCATTAACACAACTCTGTATGTTTAGCCTTCTACATTTTGGAAGATATCTTTAAAACTGTAATTTTCTAAAGGCTGCAAAACAAACTTTTCTTTTCACACATGAAAGTGTTTGCATGCATCAAGATGCACTGGAACGCTCTTTTGTGTGAAAAGAAAAATTTGTTTCACTCCTTTAGTCGTGAGTTTTAAAGATCCATTCTGCTATTTTCACTTTCTCACACAAAAGAGGCAATGCGTTTTTAAAATCTATCCACAATAAGAAATTCAGTTCTTTCTGTTTTACTACTGGTATATGGTTCTAATCACAGTTTAACAAAAAAATAAGATCATGAATTTTAGCTCTTAGAGTCTTATATGCATTAAAAGTCCAATTGTAAAACTTAATAGCTTGCTTTTCTGTAGTAATACCCATTGCAGAAAAAGATCTTTGTTTTTTATGTTTCTCGTTGTCCAAGTAATCTATACCCTCCATGATCATGCATACCTTTAAAGCATCTAAAGTCGGTTATGAAGAGATCAAGCATTTTTACACCTTCATCTTTACTCCAGTTCTCTTGTGTAAGCATAATGTTCACAAGTACCTAAGTATGACTATCTATCATTTTCCTGAGACATCTTTTTTATGAGCAATGTTGTTTTGGGTGTCAAGGCACTGGCATTAAATTTCACTTGTGCCTTTATACTCATTGATTGTAGCCATACCTCTCTGACCCAAGGTTTCAATTTTTCCATAGTTTACTCTTAGTTCTTCAAATTTGTTACCTCACAGCAAGAGGTTCTCCCATTCGATTCGCGGCGTGGCTTGGGAGTGCCTTCTGTGTGGAGTCCGCATGTCCTCCCTGCGGTTGGGTAGCATTCGAAAGACATGCGTGCGTAAATGGGCGTGCCTTCGTTGAAAGTTGGGTGTCGAGCTGACACCTCAGCGTTTTGTAAAAATCTACAGCCAATCATTAGCGGACCAGAGTTCCGCTGTGGCGACCCCTTACCAGGAAAAAGCCGAAAGACAAACAACAACTCTAGTTCTGAAAATACTTCAGAAGAGCTTAGACACAGTTCTATAATTGGTAACTGCATTTTCAGTCTAAAAGATGCCAATTCACACAGGTCACTTCATGGATGATGTAGTTCATTTCCTGATAGCTTAGAATGTAACACAAATGCACAGACATAAATTTATCAGGAAAGAAAAAAATCAGTACTAGGAAATGTCAAGTTTTTCTTAAGCTTGACTTCTACTCTGGCAAACTCTTGAATGGCTCCTGGGAGCCCTGTGTTTGAATTCCTTCTACACTAAACACTGAAAGGCAGTCACTTCTGAATGCAGTGGAAACAGTCATTTGTTTCTTTTCTTTGTAGGTTTTTAGCACACACCTCTTCTTAGTAGGGTTTAGCAAAAACTGTGCAACACTCTCTTGCAGTGTGATTTAATGATACAGCATATTAGCACACGATACCACTACTTCTGAACTCCTGCTGACACAAAATTAGGTATTTAGAAGATACTGGACCCAGAAGTAACAGAAAATGCAAGCTTTTATTAAACTCAAAAGTTGTTGTATTCAAGACTGCAAAGCAAATTTGGAAGGTAAAAAAAATAAAGTCTTGCCAACGGAAGAATGCCCATTTAGAGATTTTTTTTCCATCATTTGAATGAAAGTCCAAATACACAGCTCTTCTGGTCCAGCTAAGATTAAGTTATTGCAAGCACTGAATGAACATACGTCCACAATATCTCAATCTAGTCCCACAATTATGCAATTTGTTTAGAGCCTCACACTCTAGGCAATAGGAGATACTTTTCCAGGGAATCCTTCTCCAGACATAAGGATCACCTCCAAATGAGGCACAATGATAGTCTCTGCTCAAACTGCAGTCAGTTTTCTGATACACAGAACAATGAGCCTCCACTATGAGACTCAAAGTGAACCTGCCCTAGCTTAGAACAGTCCCCTTTTATGCAAGAACACATCAGAGAATAGGTCTCAAAATTCCCATTAATCCAACATGAAGGAATTTCTCTTGCAGCTAATACATATTAACCGGATGCTCTTAAAAATATCATTAGTTTCATGATATTTAAATCACAACATGGCATTTGCAATGCTTTAATGCTCAAATACTTAGAAATGCTGACTTTGTTACAATATGTATAATACTTGCATCATTCAATACCCCAAAAATGCTACAGATGGGAATGACTTAAGCTAAAAAAAATTGACATGCATCAAAACATCTAGCAGTTTATAAGAAGTACAATAAAGTCAGATGAAAACCTAAAAATGCATTCCAAATTAAACACACCAATGTGTGCGGGTGTGTGACTGTGTGAAACATACAATACCAGTCCTGTTACTTTATTGACATTAGGACAATAAATTCACCAAGAAATCTCTTAAAAAAGCTAGGATACACTTGACAATGATTCATCCAACCATACTTGCCTTTGATGTGCTTTAATATTTGTAGATCAGAAGGCTGTAGGTTGTATTCTAACAAAAAGTACTATGATTTATTTTGCACTTCTAACACTGATACTGAGGTACCACTCCTGGGGTAATACATTACATCTCGGCCCCATCTGTCAGATGGACGTAAAATATTCCATGGCACTTATAGAAAAGAGTGTCAAAGTCCTATTCAAACTTTTTTTAGCTCATTCAAGCTTCTAGCACCCATAGTTCCTTATGGCGTCCAGACATTTTTTCAGTCTGATTTCTTTAACTAACTGACTTGCCAGGTAAAAATAAGCACTGATAAAAAGAGCAAGGACTTAACACAAATACACTAAGAATGTTAACCTACAATGTCCTGCAGTACAGAAATTAATCACTGTTTGCCACTTATTATTCATATTTTCACATATATATTTGTATTTTCATAACAGTGAGACCTACATGCTGTTGAGGGTTATGGTGTGAAATGCTATGGTGAGTGACAGGAAAATGAATTGTCAGTGTTCTGTATTATCACACTATTTCTATGTGTACTTAATATTTAAAAAAAAAAAAGGCTTACAAACTATAACATTGCATCAGGTGAAACCTTAGATGTTGAACAAAATGGTCACTGATATTTACACTACATGTCTACAGGTTGCACATCCTGAGAAATATTCAGTGTTATTTTTATTGCTAATTACATAATTAAGCATGTGCTTTCTTTCATATTTCTGCAAATATCTTGATAAATATGCAGTGAGAGTGGAATTTCTTGTGAAAGCTTATATCTGGTTAACAAACATGTTCTAAGAATATATATCTAGGTTGTATATCTTCCAAGATACAATATGTTTGTGAAAGTTTAGAAAAAAAAAATATATATATATATATATATATATATATATATATATATATATATATAAACACAATTCTGGGTTTGTGTCCATTATAATATATTATAGAATTGATGGAACACTTATTAATCCTCTATTATCTTTGTAAAGAATATATCTAACAGATAACATTGCTATTTGTACAGTTTTCATAGCTTTTATTATTCATAACGTATGTATATTTGTTTATACTTTTAAGCTGATTTTTCAGAAAGAGCTCTGGAATACAAGGCTGTGCATAGGCTGATAGAGGTGTTACCTCCCACACCGCATAGTTGTTAACAAACTAGACTGTATGAATAACAGTTTTGATTCACCCAAGATAACATGCCATATTGTATGGAATTAACCTAATTAGCAAAAGTAAATGAGATAGAGACAGTGCTTTCAACTGAACCTCCAGAGAATCATTTGTATGTAAAATATCAGCAATTGAACTCAACCACCTTGTTACCTCACAAAATGCTAAAGAGAAATAAAGGAAAAAGGTTCATCCTGTGTCCAAGACGGTATTCATTTTGAAATGCCCACATTTTATCTCATTCAGTATCACAAAAAAGCCACAGTGTATTCCCAGCACTCAGTGGGCACAAAGCAAAGAACTAGTCTGAGATGGAACATCAGTCATTTGCAATACACATGCTCACATGCTATAATACAGATAATTAAAATGGCTACCAAGATCACCTAAAATAATTCCTGTAACAGAGAATGGAAACACAGCATCCTGGTCAAAACCTACACAGATACAGGGAAGACCATACATACTCAACACAGATGGCACACTATCCAAGGAAGCAAACCAAAAGGCCAGAAGTCGTGAGGCACCGATGCTAACCGCTGCATAATTTTTCCTCTTTCTGGAGAGTGTAAAAAATTAAAAATATGTTTTGCTAAAAATGCTTACTTGCGAAATATAAGGTAACACAAAGATACACCAAAACATATACATAAATACAAAATTAGATACAAAGGGACAAGAAATCGTTATGTACATATTCGGTAACTATTTAGAAAAATACTTAGAACAGTTAGCTATAGTTCTTGCTATTCAAGAAACTGTCTTTTAAACATTTAACTTTACAGTACTCAAGAAATGAATTTATTTTACTAACAAAATTAACATATATTAATGTAAATTCTTCCATATGGTTGTAATACACCTTGGGAGTCAATAAATTCTGTGGATGTTCCATGCAGAGCCTGCATGCAGTGCATTCGCATATACGATACTGCACATTGGGCAGCATCACGCAGACTTGCTACATGGATATTAATGATGTGCAGCACATGTTGGCAAGGTATCGTGGCTTGCCCTGGTATTACTGGTTGTGAAACCTGTACATTGAATGTGGATCATTTCACTCAAACACTAAACTAATGAGAGAACAAAGGGCAAGCATCCATTTTCTGAAAGATGTAAAGTACGGAACAGAAATATATGTCATTATATATTGACTGCAATCTTC
Organism: Protopterus annectens; assembly: GCF_019279795.1. Lineage (NCBI taxonomy): Eukaryota > Metazoa > Chordata > Ceratodontiformes > Protopteridae > Protopterus > Protopterus annectens. Next base: position 112,495,772 of record NC_056734.1, read on the forward strand.
AGGGATTTCACAATAAACCACTCATGTTACAATGAATAGGCCAAACATATGATGCAGATATCTGGACAGTCTGCAAAACTGTGGACAGTCTGTGTTTTGTGTTTTAATTAATATTTTTTATCCTTTTTTTTTTATTGCCAGTGTTTGTACGATGCTCTACTTTGTATAAACATGTTTAGCTATGCTCTGCTTGTCTGCGTGAAGTACAGCAGCACACGAACTTGAGGAATGGACCACCCAGGTTGTAGACATGAGCCAGACATATGAACTGGATGCATTCAATTAATTATACTGTGCATTTCACAACCACAGTAAGTGGCATTGCACTATGATCAACAGCAGTGCGCACCAACATGAGGCAACAGTAAAGGGCAGCAATATAAGCAGATATATCTAAAGTATCATACACACTTGTAAAATTATTACTTCCACCCGTATTCAAACCTAGTACCATCTGCCTCCAATAACAATACATTAAAATTTGTTGCCACAGAGGCATTAAGACAGCAGATGTATTTAATGCATTCAATAGTAAGTGACACAGTTTAGGAAGAATTTCCCTTTGTACTTCCCCGTGCTTGCTCCCCATATCACTAATGTCATATCTTTTTCATTAAATTTCTATGAAGCAGCATTGCAAGATTCCCCTGTAATGTTTTATAAAGGATTATTGCGCAATACTCATTTAGTCTTGTGCTGCGGTAGCATTATCGCCTCACAGTAAGACGTTGTCCTGTTCGATTCTCAGCTAGCGCGTCTTCTGTGTGGAGACATGCATGAATGGGCGTACCTTCGTTGAAAGTTGTGTGTCAGGGCCGGCAACTCAGCACGTAAAAATCTACTGCCAATCATTAGCGGACCGGAGTTCTGCTGTGGCGACCCCTAACCGGGAAAAGCCAAAAGACACAACAACAACCAGTATTGTGGGATGATGCACGATAAGCAATGCTACTAACAAAATACTTTAATGTATTCCCTAAAGGAAAACCATTTACCACAAAAAGGAACTTATCCCTGCATGAAGTGCATTAATTCCTGCAGCCAAAGATTCAGTTAACTAGCAGGTGTACATAACAGAAGTTAAGTCTGCTATTTGCTATACATTCTCTAAAATATACCTGCTAATCAACTGTGTCTGTAGCACCACTTGTTTATGCAGTGATACATATATGTTTTTGATCAGATGGTACTTGGTTTGAATCCAGGTGCATGTTAACAGTGTCAAATAATTTTACATGTAAATTCAAATTCTGAAGGGTAATATTAGGTATGGAGTGTCTAAAATATGGCTTGATGGTACTGGTTTCCAATCCAACTATATAATACTTAGAACTGGTTATGCTGTTGCCACACATTAATGTGCGATGCGCACCATTGCACAATTATGCTTTAAAGAAAAGAAATTGGGAAGACAGAAAAGTGGTGAAATGGGGAGCAAACAGGGGAATGGACAAAGTAAAAACAAGGTATGAATGTACATGAAGGATGTAGGAAAGAACCATAGCTATCAATTTCTTCCAGAATAAAACATACAAATTTAGCTGAATGTGGACTGTCACCTCCAAAGAGAGAGGTGTTGTACAGAGAATTGGACAGAATCATGTGAGTCATGAAGACACATTTTTTTCTTTTTTCTTCTTTTTTTTTTTTATTGACAGAGACAGTGATGTTGGGGAAGGGCTGTAAAAATGTTTGGCTGAGGTAAATTGGGCAGGTCAGGAAGCAATTGCAGACAGACAAAACAAACAAAGACAAGAGACAGGGATGGTGAAGGACACATGAGGTGGGTGAACACCAAGGGTGGAGTGAGGGTGGAGACATTGCAAACCCATGGATGTCAAGTTGGGTGACAGTGAGAACAGAGTCCTCACCTAGTGGACTGTCATCACTCTCACTTCACTGCACCAATGGCTGCAGTGTCTGAAGTCTGCTTCTCCTTATGTTATTTAATACAACAATGGAGAGCAGTGTCTCCACCTGGCATAGGTGTGCACTAACAGAGAGGTGCACACTCCTACGCACCATCCCAGGCAGTTCATGATAAACTCACCCCCTCTGCCACTGCTCCCTGAGGGAGCCACAAGCCTATGCTCTGGGACAGAATTACCAGAGGGGCCAGTTAATGCAGGGCTGACAGAGGGGGTGCTACCAGGTACTGCACCAGATATGCTGGGTAGCAGTGGGGTAACCAGTGGAGTTGGGGGCAGGTGGATCCCTTGGGACAGTCCTATCCTGCTGTGCTTTGGGCAAAAGAAAAAATAAAAAGTAAACACACATAAACAAAAAAAAAATAATAATAATGCCCCCCCCCCCCCAAATAAAAAAGAGAGAAAAGTGTTGGGGTGAGAGAAAAAGGGAGAATATTTGTAACTTCATACATGACAAACAAAGCATTGATACAATTATTTTACTCTATTCTGTTACCTTTACTTTTAATACTACAAATTCCTAACAAATACTTTTGTTTACTGTTAAGACTACCTAGCTCCTAACAGATGCACAGCAAGCAATCTTTGATGTGTGCACACACTGCACATGTTTGGTCCAAATATATTGATTACAGTTTACAGCAAGCCAGGTGTGACACTGCTTTACAGCTCTGACATCACTTTGCCATACTGATGAAACCTTAACAGTATTGTATATTTGGGAAAGTGTGGATTTTGAAGGCACAACCTATGACTACTATGTAACAATTAACTGTTGTTTTGGCCTCCAGAGTAATATATGCATACTTCCCTATTACAGTTAAGAAATTAATGTTCAATTTGATGCAACTGTATAAGTAACAAATAAACGCATCATAACTTTTAATGATAAATAGCCCCACTGTTGGGAGGGTCTATATTATATAATTGAATGCTTAAAAAAACGAACGATGAATAATCGAACCCATGTAAGCGAAAGCTTACAATCTCGAAAGCTCAGAACAGCAATTTTTTTTCCCAAGGGAAAAAAATCGCTGTGTCAACAAAAAAATAAAGAAAAAGAAAAAAATTGAAATAATACATAAAGTGGAGGGCTTCGTCCCCCCACACCACCTAATGTGGAGGGGCTGTGTTCCCCATACCCTCCCTACTTAAATATACCAACTCCGAGATCGCACTACAGTGCCGAAAACGGCAAAGTAATGGAAGCAGCCAAGCAAATTCTTTCCCTGGGAAAGAATTCACTTAAAAGCCGCTTCACTATTTTGCGTTTTTGTTGTTTTAAGTTCGACCAAGACGCATTCGATATAATGCATCTTATGTCATCTAATAGGAACCCCTGTTGGGATGCATACATACCACATGTATCTTGAACCTGTGCCAATCTTGTAGAATGCATTTGTGCATTCAGTTCCTGGACTGTGTTGGCTGTGGAAAAAACCAGAACACAACAGAATACCATTAAGCATACCAATCCTGACTATATCCAAGCTTTTAACTCTGACAAGCAGTCTCTGTAAGTCAAACTTGCACATCTGTGGGGTGCCCCCAGTCCTACATTCCTTGATCCAACAGTCAAGGGTATCCCTCTTCCTCAGCCTTAGGTCTCTGCAGTGGTTCCTACATCATTCACCAGTGTGGGGGATACCAGTAAAATTGGTCAGATCCCAGACCAGACTGTTCTATGCCTCTGCATTGTAATCCGAGCCACGATTCTGCAACAGCCTGGGCCCATGTTCATTCACAAGGAGTCCAACAAACACTTTGGACTCCAGGACACCCCATTTTTGAGCACAGAATTAAAAACTCTCCAGGAACGCCAGCCATGCCTTTCACAGATCAAGACTGAAGTAGAATGATGCCTTCCCACCAGTTGCAGGTATCGCGCTTACTGGGAGTGTGCACTTTCTGGATTTGCAACATTTGAAAGTGTTGCATATTGCTTACCATCATGCAAACACACTGCGTGAGAGTAAGCACTGCTGGGAAATGTGCTGGCGTGATGGCCAAGTATTACTTGAATGTATCTGGTGTATGGTTTTGGATGTCTGGCTCCTGTCTGATACCTGGGTGGTCCATTCGTTTCTGCACTTCCACTCTTCTTGTAAATGAAATGCACATATCCAAAGGCATTTGTGATAAGAGCACATAGCGCAACAGTGGTCCCCCAAAAACAAGAAATTTAAAAAATGTATAAAACATGATTAATTTGTTGAAATGCGGTAAAATCAATCTATGACGTACACAGTAGAAAATGTTAGAACATAAGATGTGACTACATAGGTCTGTATCCAACTCTCACTGAAATGCACCATCACAAAACAGGAGGGGGGAATTATCCATCTGCCCCACAAACACCTTTGCAGGAAAGACATGACGTAATTTCTCACACAACCAAGTGCAACTGAATGTACCCATATATCATGGCATGACCTGTTATTTGTAAATGTATTCTATGTAATATATTTGGATGTAGTGCACTTACTCTTCACACAACCTGCTATGATTACTCCTTGCAAATATACAGCTGTGTTCTACCTTTCTGTGTCTCTTGGTCATTCATCACTTATCTGACCAGTACTCACAGACATGCAGTGTGTAAGCAAGTCTATATAATTTACCTTAAAATGTGTGAGGATAGTTACTGGGGCCAATACATGTAGTTACCATCAAATTAATGGAATGTTGGATGCCAAAAACAAGTACAGACTGCTGTTTTGGGGCTGGGGAGCAAAGGTGAGTTCCTGTCATGGTACATGCAAGGGTATAATGTTCTTCTGATGGAGTGGACACAGGCTGAACTACTGCTATGGCACAAACAAGGATATGTTGCTCATGTTACTCTCTTTGTTTTGCATCCTGCCCATTTGATCTTTTGATTGTGGTGAAGCTGGAAACTTGTTTGTGTCTCGTTACTTTCTAACTTCTCTCGGTTATGATTTCCCATTACAAACATGTGGTGCTAAACAGAGGGTAAACAGGGATCATCAGTACTTTTGGGAAGTATCAATGTGTGAATCTTTGTGGCCTGAGGCCTACTACTTGCTAAAGGACACATACAAGTCAAATAATTCTCTGCTGTCACATGTGACATTAATTTCTGTACAAATCTCCCCCTTGTAGTTGCTTACTGTACCAAGTGATGAAATACAATTACATGTCATAATATTATTATTATACAATACAGTACATGTTCAGGAATTACCTTATAAATTCAGCAACTGACACACGGTTAGTTCAGGACTGACTGTGATGTAAGCAGTACACAACCAATACATGTGGAGGTACAGGCTGTGGCTCTGAGCTGAGGTTTGCAGGGTTCCTGTATTGTGTTCCTGTCCACCCTGTAGCACTCTACAATTACCATGTCCTGAATGTTGTAATAAGTTAAATGTGGCCTGGAAACTCTTCCCTGTCTTGGCCTAGGCCTACTGGAAGCTGCAGCAGCATTATTTACAGCCTGTAGCACCTAAATATGGAGTTAAGCAGCAGCTCTTAGCATTCTGTCTGTGCAGACTTTGTGTCTGTAATCCATACTTTTGAAATACACAGGAAAAAAACAGCATGGAGTCTACATGGTTGCTTTATAACTTGTTGAATAGCTCCACCAGATTGGTTGATTAGGACGGAGTTCAATGCTATAATTAGTATCTCTGAAACACAGGCTAAGACAGATGCAATCCATTAATAATGTACTCCATTATAAAAAGGCAAATGTGTGGCTAGCCAAACTGATGGTGAGGACACTTGCTACACGTTCAGCAAAGCAAAATTATTCCCAAGCTATCGTTACAGATGAGTACTGAACTCCAGCAGCTATGCTGTCATTTTTTTTTACCTACCTAATGCATATGCTGGAATATATTAATGAATAATGTGAAGCAAAGCCTTTTACACTATCTGTATGCATTAGTTAAAGTGTACTGATGGCATGGCCGTGTTTGTCAAGCCATTTCAGAGGTACAAATGATTGCCAATACATGAAAATAGTAAGCTGTGTGATACATATGTATAAATGTTTTCAGGGAAAGCTCCTTTGACTGCATGTTTAGCATTTCAAATGTGTTTTATTAGCAAAATAGTTCATGTGCCTGTTCTTTTGTGGGTGGGAGAAGCAAAGTGAAGTTACTGTTATGTTACTGACTAGAAGTGGCTGTTCTTTTAGGGTGCAGCTATGTTGCCCTTGCTACTCTCCCTATTTTGCAACCTGTCTGTTGTTAGTATTTCACATATGCCATATGTGTTATGTTTTTCCAGTGGGTACTACTGACTGCCTACCTTAACTGTTTTATCTGGTAACAGTTACTTTGTAGTTATGTGATAGTTATGTGTATTACCATTCTGTTGTGTTTTAGGACTGAAAATGTCATTAAGGCACAAATCCCCCTTCAGTGATGCAGAAAACACAATAATAGTGGATGCGCTACATCAACATGGGGCTTTTCGTCTGGGAAGGAGCCATCCTAATATGCCAGAAAGGCTGAGGATATGACAGCAAATTGTTGCTAACATAAATGCTGTGGGCAGCCATGGCCATACTTATGACCAGGTGCACCACAGGGCCACTGACATGCTCACAACTGCACAGAGGCATGCATCTGCTGTTTCCCAAGATCAGAGGGTAACCAGAATGAGCCTGCTGCAGATCCACCTCTCACCACCAATGAGGAATTCTTGGTGAATCTTCTGACACAGGACAACTGACAGCAGAGTGGCCCACAATATGTCATTAATGTGGATGCAACTCTTTCTCAGTCCCAGGAAGAGCTTTCAGATAGGCTTTGTTATATAACCAGTTCAGTATTGTTGTATAGTAAAACAACTGAAATAAAAGTTACTTCTGTGCCACTTGTATTTTTTTGGGAGGGAGGGGGTTGAATATTAGTACAGTGATAAGTTCAGTTTGGAGTTGTCAGCCACGCTTTTGTTAAAGATTAAAGTAACATGTTCATGATGATTTAGAGGAGTACAAGTAGTACCTCCTGTCTTACTGTTAACTGTGATGATGTTGGCCTTACCTCATACTTAACTTATTTCAGGACCATCAGGAATGCAGCAATATAGGCCTCCTGCAGATGGGAAGCCAAATCAAGTTATTTCAGTACTGCAGATCAATTTCTACACATCTAATATGCCATTTTTGGCCTGTTGTGTGTATTGCTGTACTGTCTGTAACAGTGGAAGTACTGTTAGTTGTTTAGCATATACTGCACCATTGTAGTGCAGGTATTAATGTATGCCTCTGCTTCTCCCTTTTTATCACAGGTGATCATGACAGTGGGAGTGTGGGTCCTGTGCCACCTGATGTCAATGTCTCATCAGACGCTGATGATGGTGGCAAAACTGAGGCACAGTTGGGGGGGTGCAGAGGTTGAATCTGATACAGAGGTTGACATACAATACAACTACTCCCTTCTTTCCGGACACAGCTAGTAGGCCTACACCTACCCAGTCCACTCAGCTCACACATATAGGATATGTGGAGGGCGATGATATTGAGCAGGGAGGTGTAGCTACTAAATCTTCAGTGTCTGCTGAGTTTGGCCATAGCCAAAGTGTTGGCAAGGTGCCATGCAGGAGGTTTGATAGGGATGCTTGGAGGGGGCCTGCTGTCCTTCCTTCACCTGCTGCAGGTGTCTCTTCCTGTGTCACTCAACATATGTTTAGGACCATCATGGAGGCACAGGCACATTCACAAAGCTGCTCCAGCAAATGTTCAGGGTTGTGGATATGGCACAATCTGACAGAAGTGACTGCCTCCACCGTGTCGCCAATTCCCTGGATCAGATGAATGACAGGGAATGGGGGGGGGTTCTGTCATGGAACGAGCAATGTCTGTAATGGAATATCTGCTGGGAGGGGAATGGCTTCCTCATGGGGGTGGTCAGCCACAACATCTTCTGAGAGCCAATGTGGCCATTCCCAATCATGCTCCTGTAGTGGCAATACTTCTTGGTCCACTGGAGATTGTGCTGGCCACACCCAGACATGGAAGGCCATAGGGTCATCTTCTAGACTTTCCCATGAAGTGAGCATGTCCAGCAGACATCATTCACAGTTAGGTAGCAGCACTCCATTTCTCATTAGGCATGGCAGTACCAGTGCAACTCCTGGCACAGCCAGTTCCCATGGTTGGAAATGACAACATTGAAATGCCACCTCTACTGCACGGCTCACAGCTGTCCGACAGACCAAGACTTAGAGGTAGCACTGAACTTGGCCGTGTTCATGCAGACACACAGACACCACTTTCACATGGAGGACCTTGCAAACACACATACAGCCTGCTTATGTCACTTTATCTCTCACACACACTCACCAACATTTTGCGTCAAGCCTAGGCCTCCTGCCCCTCCCCCTCCCAGCATCCTGTGCAAGTGATAACTGTGCCATAGCCCTGTTTTCTCTCTTTTGGATTCAAGAATACAAAAGCTTTGTGTCTGATGCACAGGGTGCATAGCTACATTAGTGCCTAGTAGATCTATATTTGTGTTGTTAAACTGATAATTGTATCTGTCAGTTTTTATATTTGCCTTGCCAAATGATACAGTGGATAGCATCTCAGTGACAGTACTTTCTGGTGTATTCTCATGTAAGGGTTGTGAAGTCTGGAACTGCAATGTGTGTCATTACTTTATAACCTTTGTCTTTAATGTTTTCCAGTACATACTTATGGCGCACATCATAAGACATGCCATCACATTCACATCATAGGACTGTATGACAGCACTGTAGTCAAACTTATCAAAACAGTAATATAGTATAATGCTCTCTTTCACAAGAACCTCACCAGATACATGCAGCAGCTGGACAGATCACAGGGCTTTCTCATCATGATAACACAGGGCCTACTAACCACAACATGACGTCTGTAGGTAGATTAAAAGACATGTCACAGTCATCTGTCCAGTACCACATTTAAATTGTAACTGTTATTCTAAGCCTATTACGTTTGGTTTAAGCACTTGGGCTTCAGGCCAGTTGTCTTACATTAAGCAGGACTGCAGTCTACACTCTGGTTGTGGGCGAGGTAGACTCTGCTCTTCTGAGCTGGGAATTGTTGTTTGAATACTTATTGTGGCTGTTGCTCTAAGTCTCTTTGTTATGGTTTAAGCACTTAATCTCCACATTAGTTATTTTGCATTAGGTAGGTTTGTGGTGTAGACTCTTGTGGCAGGGGAGGATAGCTTTCACCCTTCTAAGCTGGAAACTGCTGGTTGAAGGCTTACTGTGTCTGTTATTCTGAATAAGTCTTAGTTCAGATTTAAGTACTTGTGTGTTCCAGACCACTTATTTCACACTAGGAAAGGTTTGCTGTCTACACTCTTTTTGGAGTATTCTACTGGACTGCTGCCTTATTTAAACTGTTCTTCTGTTGTGATTGTGATTTTCTGCACTTTGGCTTTCTAGTACTTCTGCATTTTATAGCACAGGCTCGATTCAGGCTTGCTGAATCTAGACTGTTTGGTATCATTGGATCACTAAAACCAGTCTTCTTACCATAGGAAGGCCCTGTGCATCCTTGTGGCAGAAATGTGCAGCCAAGAACCCATCTAACTTGGTAATTGCTTGAATAAGCCTCACTGCTGGTTTTTCCCTTATTTTTAACTTGTTTAAAAGAGATTAACTTCTCTTGTATTCCAGTCTTATGTTCTGGTGTTTTTGCACTCAGTTTACCACAGCTGCTCAGAGCTTGCACTGCTGCCCTGCAAGCAACTCAGTTGTGCATTGTGAAACATTGACACATTTTTGTAACCCTATCTATCCATAGAACAGACACATTTCGTTAGTCTTACACCAAAACCAGCTCCATCTAGCGCACTCCCCACTAGTTATTACAGTATATACCTTCCATAATGGACAGAAAGTTTTCCACCATGTGTCCAGGCAGCCTGATTTACATGGGCATCCTGAGGCAACACAGCAATTGCCGCATGTATACTGACAACCAGTTACTGCTAAAACAAACCAATATAACATGTGAGAGCTGCATTTATACTATGGATTTGGAATCAGTTCTCTCACATGACAATAAACCAGATATGAAACATGTTGTCAGCACACATAATCCATCTTTTGCCACATAAGCTCACAACACATAAACCCACATACGTGGAGGTACTCGCTAGAAACCTAACTAAAGATTGGAGATGTCTCAAGTGCAAACCTACTGCACACAGTGCACAGCCAAGAGAACCCACCACACATAATAATACACACACCATTATCTCAGCCAATAAACCCTCAGGCAAAACACCTCAAAAAATGTCTTGTTCATAATGAGGCACATAGATGTCTCTCTTGCCAGGCTGGATAAGGAGAAGATCACAGTCAGCTGTCTGTCAAGTGCCAGAGTCCGTGAGATCATGCACATACTCAAGTCTCTCAACAAGTACTGTTATGATTCTATCATAGTCCATGCTGCAGTGAATGACTGCAGCTGTACCTCACTGTACTATATGAAGATGCTTGCTTCCCCCATAGTGGCCTTTTTAGGTAATGTCAGAACTAAAGTCCCAATGTAAAAGAATCCACCACAGACAAATTGAAGGTTATGCTGCTAATGAAAGGAGTGTAAATCAGAACTGCACTCACTGGAAGAACTGAGTCCTTACCATGAAGATGTCCATGTCTATACAGTCACACTGACATGGTTCAAGGCTGCAGAAAGCACCCTGGCCATGCAGGGGTACACTGACTTTCACACGTTCACGCATCAAAATGAGCATGAAAGAACCAAAGGCGGAGATGTATACATCTTCATTAAAGACAAATATACCGCAAGAATGGTCAAAGAGTACGACTCTGTAGCACTGCTCCAAGTCCAACTGACTGTATGTCAAACCTCCTTCAATATCATTGATAGCTACAGGTCACCCACAATAAACCACGAATACCACTTTGCCTACTTGGACCTAATTCAGTCACTCACTAGACATCCAAACACCTTGGCCACGCGTGACTTCAACTATCCTTCTATCAATTTGGAGTCATATATGTGCTCAAACACACTTACCCAAAGATTCCTGGACTTTGTTAATACACGTGCTGTGTAAAAGATAGCATGCACTCTGACAATGGGATTGAATATCCTAGACTTAGTACTGACCAACAGGTTCTCTGCACTAACCCCTGTGTGTTGGCCCCCTGGTCAGGTCAGATCACAATTCAGTTTCCTTCACATTCACAGTCATACTGATACTAGAAAGGATGAAACATTTGTCCAAAGCAAACTATAGGCTCCTAACCAATGCCATAAAGAGTTGCAAACCCCCTGCTACCACTGTCAAAAATTACTGCTATACAGAGGTGTATAGAAATGGCCTGTATAAACAGCAATACCAATGTATACATTCAGCTGAATGTGAACAGATCAAAACAAGTTCCTCACAGAAAACAAGCAACCCTGCTGGGCATGAAGCATACATAGATTATACAAGTGGAAGTAATGTCTAAGAACAAGAGGAAACTGATTCAACAGAAGAAGGACACCCTCCACAGCTTGAACACAGAAATTAGCTATGTTGAAAAGTCCTCTAAAGCCGTGTACAAGCCTAAAGTAGCATACCTAGGTAAAGATAAACAGGACTCATTCTTTAGCTACGTCAGAAATCTAAAAGTGAAGCTCCAGCTTTGTGCCCAGAAAGTACTGGACAGTACCACTCATACTGATCCTCAGGACATCACCAACCTGCTACCAGACAGTTTGGGGAAAACTTCACCCCCCCTATCTCCACCAGACATGCACCAAAGCACACCTGTCACCAGTCCTCTATCTAGTAACTTCCTATGAAGCGAAGGTGATGTCTCCTTGGGTTCCAGGCCAGTGTCAAATCCTGGCATGTTGGGATGGTTGTATATGCAATAATGTAATATAGTCGATTACATCAGCATTGTGTATTGGGCATATGGTGATAACAGTGTCCTGCATGCTGGTGCAAACGGATCTCTGTAATGTCAAGTAACATCTGACACACAGACACAGACACAGACACATACACACACACACACACACACACACACACACACACACACACACACACACACACACACACACACACACACACACACACACACACACACACACACACACACTCACACACTCACACACACCTATCTAAGTACACAGGCTACAGAACACAGTACTCAATGCACCATGGCACAAGTCTGATTTTGTCAGGACTGCAAGTGACCTTAGAGTAGATGACATCAGCAGGCCATGTGGGAGACAAGAGGTTGAGAGGCCTGCATGAAGTGGATGTGTAGGCTTTTGCAAGTCTCAAAAAAGTGGCAAGCTATGCCACTGGAGCTGTAACTGTGGGATACACAATTATGCTCTTCTATGCAGACGCACACAGATACCCAGTTGACTACAGTGAGAACAAAACCTCTACCCAAGTGCACAGACTATAGAATGCAGTACTTTATGCAAGCGCCATGGCACAAGTCTGACTTTTACATGGCTGCAGGTGAACTTATGGTAGATGACATCAGCAGGCCATGTGGGGGACAGCAGGTGTGAGGCCTGCACAGGCACATAGAATCATAAGTTCATATGAGGCGAGTAGTCTAACTGCAGAGTGTGTGCTAGGTGTGCAGAAGTGTAGCTGTGTAAAAAATACCCTTATTGAGCATAATAGTTAGATGTTTGAGCTTACCAGAACACCACTGACTGGCCCTGTCCATGAGGGAGCACACATTATATATTACATTTTGTAGCATGGTTTATATATGTGTGTACAAAATAATGAGCACCCCAGGGATGTACTGCTTAGGGAGGAGGACATCGCATGTATATATTGCGAATATATGATGTATACTGAGAATGTGCCCTGAAAAACTGCTCATATGTACAGAAGATTAACTGAATTTGGACTGTCACCTCCAGAGAGACAGGCAACAACAATGTAATCATGTTGTATAGCCATCTGGAATTAATCAAGTGAGTCAAGTAGACATGTTAGCAACATGGAAAGCTATGTATGGGACAATTTTTTGTATTGGGACAGGTGCCATATTTTTTTTGTTAGAGAGAGAGGAATGTTGGGGAAGGGACACAGGTATGTCTGAGGCAGGTAATTTGGCAAGGTAAGGAAGCAATTGCTGACAGACAGGACATACAAAACAAGAGACAGGGACAACAAAGACCACAACAGGTGAGTTGGGGTAAGGGTGTGGACCTTGCAAGCCCACTGACATCAAGTTGGTTGACTGTGAGAATCGAGTCCTCGCCCAGTGGACTGTCATCACTGTCACCTTACTGCACCGATGGCTACAGTGTCTGATGTGTGCATCTCCTTTCTGGCATAGCCATTCATCCACAGTGTGACATGCAATCCCATGCACCATCCCTGGCAGTTCTTCTTGGGTGATAAAATCACCTCCTCTGCCACTGCTCCCGGAGGGAACCACAGACCTGTCCTCTGGGGCAGAAGTACCTGTGGAGCCAGGTAGTGCAGTGGCAACACAAGAGGTGCGACCAAGTTGTGGCTCAGACATGCTGGGCCTTGGTGCTACAGCCAGTGGAGTCAGGGCAGGTGGATCCCATGGGCCATGCCTACCCCGCTGTGCTGTGGGAGAAAGGAAAATAAAATCAAAGCAAATGAGAAAATAATGGTTGGGGTGACAGATTGCCTTTCTTGCTTGTTTAGGCTGAGGTGGGTGGTCTTCCAACTCTGGATTCTCACTTTTATATTTGTAGACAGCAGCGTCTTTTGCTTATTGTACAACCTAGTAATGACAGATATGTGTCTGTCCACGACAAGATAACAGTGCCCCACAAGCTGCTGTAAAGTCCAGCAACAGCTCACATACACACATAAACCAACTCCCCATTTGACTGCAGTGAGAACAGAACCCCTACCTAAGTACACACACTACAGACCACAGTAATTATCGCAAGCACCATGGCTCAAGTCTGACTTGAGGTGTGTCAAACCACACTTTCTAGTTGATTACATCAGCAGTGTCTGTTGAGGACAAGATAAGAGTGTCTCATAGGTTGCTGTAGGCTTACTGTAAAGTCTAGCAACAGCTCACACACACACACACACACACACACACACACACTTGACTGCAGGGAGAATAAAACCCCTACCTAAGAACAAAGTCTACAGAACACAGTACTTAATCCACTCACCATGGCACAAGTCTGATTATGTCAGGAGTGCAGGTGAACTTACAGTAGATGACATCGGCAGGCCATGTGGGAGACAAGAGGATGGGAGCCCTGAATAAGTACATTGTTTCATAGTGTCATCTGATGCTAGTAGTCTAACAGGAGTAGGCTGTTTGGAAGCCTAGCTGTGTAACAACACAAGTACCCTTATTGAACATACTTGTCTGTTTGAGTTTTCCAGAGCAAGGCTGTGAGCACCATCAGTGGCCCTGTCCATGAGTGAACACACAACATTAAGTCTAACACTTTGTATTGTGGTTGATATATGTCTGGAAAAAGTAATGAGACCCCAGGGTTGCACTGCTTGTTTGAGGGGGGAAACATATGGATGTACTGTAAATATATGATATATAGTTATATTGTGCCCTTAGTTTGCAATGTTTCAACATGTAGTTTTATATCATACAAAGGAACTGGGCAACAAACAGCAATAATAAAATATTGTATATACAATTCTATAGTGCAACAAGCATTGCATTTGCATGCATACTGGTTAACAAAGTGTACATGCATACAAGATAGGCCTGCTTGCACGCAGGGAAGCAGTGTGCAAACATGAGGCACGCTGCTAATGCTTGCTACTATACCCTGGTCCTATCTGTACTCCAGGCCAGCTTTTTGCAATGGCTAAGAGCATTAACTGAATGCATCCATTTTCTATTTTTGGGTGTCTGCTTCCTAGGAAATCTGTTTTCCCATTTCCACAATGCTTAGCTTTGCACAACCAAGATAAGCTTAGCCAAATGTTTTTCGGGCGGTGGCGCGTTGCTCAAAACTGGAATTTAAACAAGACAAATAGGAAAAGATACTAAAACTAAGGAACACATACTCAAAACCTGTAAAAGCACAGTAACACTTGATAGTACACGTCACAAATTGCTGCATATGTCAGGATTTATTGGCTGTTTGGGCAGTTTTTTCATCTCTTTCAACATGAGGCACACTGCTAATGCTTGCTACTATACCCTGGTCTTATCTGTAATCTAGGCCAGCTTTTGTGAAGGATAAGAGCATTAACTGAATGTATCCATTTTCTATTTTTTATAGGTTCATAGGTTAGTACTAGGCTATCGGACCTATACAAGCCTAGCCATAACAATTCCCTGGCTATTTCTTCCCAAAGTATTTACTTTCCTGGACCCATGTCTAGCAGGGCGACTGACGTGATCCCCAGGGTGAATTTCCTATCTCCCATCCAATCGTCAGGGTTCCTTTTGAAGATGGCCAAAGAGGAGCACTGCTTGACATGTATGGGCAGTCTCTTCCAGAGTCTGTGGAGTCTCTGGGTCAGGAATCTATTCCTCCAGCATGTTTTGTTCACTGTGATGACAAGGTTTAGATCCCTGGAGTGTGTGGCTTTGAGGGACTGGGATTTCTTTAAGTGTAGCATGTCCAACAGCTCTGGGTTTGACATGGCCTTGTATGTTAAGCAGAGATAGCCCCTGAGTAGACGATATGCGACAGAGTATAGCTGGAGTTTTTTAGATGGTCAGCAAAGAGCATCTGCTTTAGGCCTGTGATTCTTTTAGTGAGGTATTTCTGCAGCCTTTCCAGTTGTTGCAGATGTCTTGAGAAGTACATACCAGACAGGGCGTTGTATTCTATAATGGGTCTAATGAGGGATGGGTACAGTGGGACAATGACCTCCTTATTTCTGGATGAAAAGCCTTTAGTGATGAGGTGTGCCACATAGGATTTCCTGACTATTGTGGTGATGTGGTTATCGAAGGTGAGACCACTGTCCACCTGTGTCCCTAAGTCACTTATCACACTTTCGGTGTTGAGTGTACTGCCACCTATGTGGTAATTCACAGATACATGTTTTTCCCAAAGGGGATAAACTACACATTTCTTGGCACTGAGCTTGAGCCTATGGCTCATGCACCAAGCATTTTTCTGTAAGGCCCTTTTGTAGAATATCCACATCATTTGGGGATTCTATAATGGCTCCCAGTTTGGAGTCATTTGCAAACTTTGTTAGCCAGAGTCCCTTAGTGTTGGCCTGTACTTCAGAGAAGTAGATGCCAAACAAGAGCGGTCCCAGGACTGAACCCTGAGGTACTCCACTTGTCTGGAGCTGGATTTGGAGTTGGCTATTTTTACAGTGTGGGCTCTGTCAGTAAACCAGTTGGCAACCCATCGAGTGACGTCAGGATTAATACCTAGCTTAGTAAGTTTATCTATGATTCCAGAGTGGGGGATGGTGTCAAAGGCCTTGGCAAGGTCCAGATAGGCTGTGTGGACTGCCTTACCCTTGTCCACATCATGTAGTACACAGCCCAGGATTTCGTCGGGTCCTATGGATGCTGTATTCTTAGCTTTGGAGAGTGCGTTTTATACCTGTGTGGCTGTTATTACTGGAACTTGGCAATCTTTTGGTATTGAGATGGGCCGTTTAGGGGGTGAGAGGCAGGTGAAGTTGGCAATGAATCGATTTGCCAGGATATTGGCAATATCCTTGGGATCAGTATATTTAATGCCATTCTACTGTAGCTCAGAGCAGATTTGAGCATTGCCATTTAGATTCTTGACATAGCTATAGAATGCCTTGTGGTTGTCTTTGGAATCTTTGGCAATTTTATTTTCGTAACTAGCTTTGGAGGATTTTATGAGGGATCTCAACTTTTTACTGAGGCTGGTAAGGGAGTTTTTTGCATCCTGGGATTTTCATCTTTTCTGCAACAGTTTCTTCCTTTTGTTGTAAAGTTTGTTTATGGCAGGGGACCACCAGATTGGCTTCCTTTATTTGGAGGAGAGTGTCTTGGTTCTATATGGGATGGCACGATTCATGCGTGAGTGGATGTGCTCGTACAGTGCCTTAGTGTAAGATTCAACAGTCGAACTTTCAGTTCCCATCTGCATGGGTATCATGAAGTTTGTCAATTCTGACTTGAGTAGCATGAAGTTGGCTTTGGAGAAGTTTTTTACGAAGATTTCCTTACTGGGGGGTGGGGGAGGGATGTGGATGTCAAGGGTGATTAGCTTATGGTCAGACCTGACCAACAAGGGGGTGACCATAGGTGTGGAGTATCGATTTCCCATGTTGGTAATGACCAGGTCTAGGATATTGGAGCCACTTGTGGGACTATGCATTAGTTGATCCAGGGCATTGGCATTTATGAATTGGGTGTCGGCTTCCTAGGAAATCTGTTTTCCCATTTCCACAATGTTGAACTTTGCACAAATAAGATAAGCTTAGCCAAATATTTTTAGGGGCAGAGGCAGGCTGAGCAAAACTGGAATTAAAATAAGACAAATAGGAAAAGATACTAAAACTAAGGAACACATGCACAAAACCTGTAAAAGCACTAACACTTGATAGTACACATCACAAACTGCTACATATGTCAGGATTTATTGGCTGTTTGGGCAGTTTTTCCATCTCTTTCAACTTTCTGGTTTAAAAGCCTGCATTTGCGCTTGTTTCCCACATTTCCTGTAACTAGTCTAGTCCAGATGCAGATTTGCTATATCCAGGACTGTTTGTAAGCTTCTGAGCGGTATCAAAAAGTCTGCTCTTTAATTTTTCCCTTAGATCTGCTAGCTCTCTCCTCTCCTGCACTTTTATTAGCTTATTAGTTTAGCACTTTACAAAACTTCTTGTAGCAATTATTGCAGCACACAAAAGTGTTACCAGCACAAAACATTCTACAAGGAAACAGCTCGAGTACTTATTATTAATGCCCACCCCTCCAGGCATATCTAAAGGTCAGTTCCCTTTGTTTTCTCCTATTAACCTGGTGAACTTGGGCATCCTGAAGCAATGTAGCAACTGCCTGATGTACACTGGCAACCCTCTCCTCTTACCTCCCAACACTCAGACTTGGGAGAGATGCACTTATATATCCAAATTGAAAGCCACGCACTCTCCAGCCAAGACCAGAATAGCTGGTCAAGAGGAGAAGGTCAACACTTGTACCACACCACATGGAACACATAGCTATCCAGAACACACCATCACATAAAAACACAAACCACACACCCACCTTTGCAGAGGCTCTCAATAAAAATCTACCCAAACAGCAGAGACCTCCAAGGCAGAAACGCACTCGACCACCACAACACAACATTAATCATGAGACACATAACTCTCCTAGGCACATTGATGTTCCACTCACTAGGTTGAATAAGGAGAAAGTAACAGTCAGCTGTTTGTCAGGTGCCAGGATCCACCACATAATGCACACACTCAGGTCCCGCAACAACAGGTACAAAATATGACTCTGTCATTGTACATGTGGGTGGGAATGACCTGAAACATACCTCCCTGGACTACATGAAAAGAGACATGGAGGAGCTCTTGGATTATATAGCCCAGGTGGGTATGACCATAGCCCTAAGCAGCCTCCTACCATCACCCAGAATGATACCACAGTATAAGCAGAAAATGATTGCTTTCAACAAATGGCTAAATTTCTGGTGTCATTCTAAGGGGGTCCAGTATCTGTCTGGGATGACATGACTGACAAGACTTCAAAGCTTTGCCAGAGATGGCCTGCATCTGTCACCCCTGGGCTTCCACACTGGCCATGACTCTTGCCACCCCGATAGTGCCTTTTTTACGGAGTGTTCCAAAGATGAAATTAGCACTGTAACAGCTACAGACAAATGCAATTTGAGGGTCATGCTGCTTAACGCTAGAATTCTAAATCTCAAAATGCACTCGCTTGAAGCACTCCTTAAAATGGAGAACATCGACATTTGTACTGTAACAGAGTCCTGGTTCAAGCCAGTAGAAAGCACCCCTGCACTACCAGGCTATAACCCATTCTACACCTTTTGGCCCCAGAACTTGGACCGAAGCTCCAAAGGTGGTAGTGTTTCCATATTCATAAATGATACGCACACCTCCAGATTGGTAGCCCAACATAACACACCAGAGATACTTCAGGTGCAACTAGCATTGGGTAAGATGGCAATTCAGGTCGTATCCTGCTATAGGTCCCCAAACATGTCCCAAGACTGATACTCCATGTTCCTAAGCACCCTGGAGAATATTAAAGTAAAACCTAACACTCTGGGCAACTTCAACTACCCCTCCATTAAGTGGGAAAACTATTCATGTACCAATACAGTTGTCCTACGTTTCCTGGAATTCATTAATTCCAATGCCCTGGATCAGCCCGTTCTTACCACCACTACAGGTAGCAAAATCCTTGATCTGGTCATTACTAACAGGCGCGACCGTTGCTCTGCACCAATAGTCAACTCCTCTGTGGTTAGATTTGACCACAAACTAATCACCTTGGAAATCCACCCCCCCCCCCCCGCAAAGGTAACCACCATGAAAAACTTCTCCAGAATGAACTTTGGGCTCCTAAAACAGAGGTGGCTAACTTCACGGCACCCATTCAAATGGAGATCAATGCATGACCGCCGAATCATACACCAGTGTACTGTACGAACACGTACACAAATGCATGGATCTTGCCATACCCAACAGAACCAAGATGCTCTCCTCCAAAAAAAGGAAGCCAATCTGGTGGTCCCCTGCCATAAACAAACTCTACAACAGAAGGAGGAAACTGATGCGGAATAAGGTTAAGTCCCAAGGCTGGAAAAACTCCCTTATCAGCCTCAACAAAAAGTTGAGATCCCTCATCAAATCCTCTAAATCTAGCTATGAAAACAGAATTACAGCAGATAGTAAAGACAACCACAAGGCCTTCTATAGTTATGTAAAGAATCTCCACGGCAATACCCAGATATGCTCTGAGCTACTGCACAATGGTACCTCCTATACCGAGCCAACAGATATTGCCAATATACTGGCCGACAGATTCTGTGCCAACTTTACCTCTCTCTCCCCCACCAAAGGACCAATCACAATACCAGTAGACTGCCAGGCACCCAGTATTACTGTGCACAGGTTAAAACAGCACTGTCCAAGGCAAAGAATACAGCTTCTATGGGACTTGACAATATCCCTGGTTGTGTTCTACATGAACTTCAGAGTGAACAGGCACCTCACCTGTGTGCTCTGTTCAATCACAGCCTCACTTCAGGCTTTGTCCCTACTGAATGGTGCACTGCTACAGTTATCCCTCTACACATAGGAGGAGCAACTACAGACCCAGGGATCTATCACCCCATTAGCCTGATGAGTCTGATATGCAAAGCTATGGAATGCATCATCATGGACCTAATAAACAAGGATATAGGGAATCTCCAAACTCTGGATCCTGCACAGTTTGGTTTTGTGAAGGGTAGATCATGCCTGCTCAACCTGGTCGAATTATTTGAGTTGGTCACCAGAGCTGTGGATGAAGGTAAGGTGGTTCATACAGTCTACCTTGATCTGGCCAAGGCCTTTGATACCATTCCCCACTCAGGAATCATAGAAAACCTCACTAAGCTAGGCATCAACCCATATATCACTAGGTGGGTTGCAAACTGGCACACAGATAGAACCCACAATGTGAAAGTAGCAGACTCCAAGTCAGACTGCCGACCAGTGACAAGTGGAGTCCCAAAAGGTTCGGTCCTGGGTCCTCTACTGTTTGGCATATACTTCTCTGATGTCCAGGCCAACACGAAGGGACTCTGGCTGACAAAGTTCGTAGACGACTGCAAGCTGGGAGCTATTATGAACTCCCCAAGTGATGCTGACATCCTACAGAAAGGTTTCACCGAGACAAACGACTGGTGTCAGAACCTTGGCCTTAAGCTCAATGCCAAAAAATGTGTCATCATCCCCTTTGGGAAAAACCCAATTCCCATGAATTACCACATCAATGGTAGCCCACTGAACACAGAAGGCATTATGAGAGATCTGGGAACACAAGTTGACAGCAACCTCTCTTTTGACCATCACATTGCCACTGTGGTCAGAAAGTCCTTCTATGTGGCACATCTCATTACTAAGGGTTTTGCATCCAGGAAGAAAGAGGTCATTGTCTCCCTCTACTCTTCCCTCATTAGGCCAGTCATCGAGTACAATGCCCCATTTGGCATGTACTTCACTAGACACCTGGATCAACTGGAGAGGCCAGGAGCCTAGGCTTTAAACACTTGTCCTATAGGGACAGACTCAAAAAACTCCAACTATTCTCCGTCCCATATCACCTACTTAGAGGCAATCTCTGCTTGACTTACAAAGCCATGTCTGACCCAGATCTGTTAGAAATGCTACATCTAAAGAAATCCCAATCCTTCCATACCGCACACTCCAGAGACCTAAACCTCATTACCACAATCAACAGAACAAGCTGGAGGGACAGGTTCATAACCCAGAGACTGCCCATGCTATGGAACAGACTTCCCATACATGTCAAACAGAGCACCTCACTAGCCCTCTTCAACAGAAATTTTGATGAGTGGATGAGAAACAGAAAATTCACGCCGGTGATCACTCCAGTGGCTCATCTTGACAGAGGCACTGGGAACTAAGGTCGGGTGGCACGATGCTAGGGTATTTCCTATGGGCTAGGCTTGTAAAGGCTCCAGGGCCATTAGTCTAGTACCCACCTATGATTTAACACTCACACCAATACAGCTTCAGAAAACTGGAGGGATGCCTTAGTCCACTTGGCCACACAAACAGCTTTCCATCAACAAAATGAAAAGCCATTCTTCACACAATCGCTATCAAACCATCAGCTGTGATTTGTACATTTAATTCTCTTTACTATATTTAGACATCGAGTACTTAGTGATCAAACAACCTGTCATAATTATGCTTACAAATATACAGCTCTGTCTTACCTTTCTGTGTTTCTTGATCATTCATCAGTTATCTAAGCCATTCTGTATCATTGGCTGTACTGTAATATATGACATGATATTAACTTTGAATAATATGATATGCAGTTGCCAACAAATGAAGTCCAGGTTGGATGACACAAACACACACATACTGTTCTTTTGGAGGTACTATAGCTGAGTTAATGTTATGGCAGAACAAGGGTGCACTCCTCGTTTTTGGGTGGGGGGGCAAAGCTCAGTTACTGTTATGACACAAACAAATTTTAAGTCTGAAACTGCAATGTGTATCATCACTTTCTAATTTCTGTCTTTAAATATTTACCGGTAAAAAGGTATGGTGCTAAACTGAGACCATGCAGGGAACATCAGAATTCTTCAGAGGTACAACTGTGTGAATCTTTCCCACCTGAGGCCTACTAATTACTAATGGACAAATGTAAATAAAATAAGTGTCTGGTGTCACATGTTAAGGTACTTTCTGTAAAAACCCACCACTATTTACTTGCTTACTGTACCAAGTTAGGAAATACAAGGATCTTCTTCTTCTTCTTTCGGCTTTTTCCCGGTTAGGGGTCGCCACAGCGGATTACCTGTCCACTCATGATTGGCAGTGGAGTTTTATGGTGTCAAGTTGCCAGCCCGGCGCCCAACCTTCCACAGAAGGCACACACATTCACATACTCACACCTAGGGCCAATTTAGAGTGTCCAATCCACCTACAGCATGTCTTTGGGATGTGGAGAAAATCAGAACACCTGGAGGAAACCCACGCAACCACAGGGAGGACATGCAGACTCCACACAGAAGGCACCCCAGCCGAGAATCGAACCAGAGAACCTCTTGCTGTGAGGTGAGAAGTTAGGAAATACAAGGATAAGCCATAATATTATGAAAGAATGCACTCTAGGTTCAGGATTTACCTTGCAAATGCAGCAGTTGACACACCTTTAGTTCAGGGCTGATATCCGATGCAAGCAGTACACAGACAATACGTGGGGAGATAAAGGTTGTGTTAGCAGTCTGGCATCAATTTTACTACATGTATGTGAGTAGGAGAAAGGTATTAGGTCCCTAGGTGGTCAGTGAATGTGCTATGCATGGTCTCTTAGCTAAAGCTAGGGCATACTGAGCATGCCTATGTCTGCCTACAGGGACAGCAGCTGGGGGTTCTTCCTCTGAGTCCTTCTCTGACTGTGGCTGTGGTGAGCTAGGCGTTGGTGGGGGATATGTTTCCCTTCCCTTTGCTGATCCTCCTGCAGCTGTTTCCGCAGGATCAGATTGTGAAGCATAACACATATTGTGAATATCTGTGTACATGTGCATGGATTTTACTGCAGGACTCCACCAGATATCTATGCACCAGAACCACAACTTCAGAAGCCTAATCACACGGTCTAGGATGTTTCTAGTTTGAGTGTGTGCTTCATTATAGCATTCTTCCGAGGGTGTGTGTGCACTTCTGATGGGAGTCATCAGTCATGGTTCCAGGGCATAGGCAGCATCCCCCAGTAAATGGTCCTGTGGGATGTCCCCCCTTACAGAGCTGTAATGTGTGCCAGATAGGGGAATCATGATTACTGCCAGGGTTGCCAGCACACACATTCAAGATTATTCTCTGGGCATTACAACTTGGCAGTTGATGGAGTGGTATATCCCTTACAGTTAATATAGCATCTACCCTGTTCACCAGGTGGTGTTTTAATGTGTACACGAGTGCAATCTATAGCACCCTATACTTCAGGGTAGTGTGCTACATAGTAAAATAGCTCCATATTGCTGACCCTCTCTTCAGAAGTGCAGAGAAAAAAATGTGCTGACTGGCATGGATGAACACAGCATCCAGAAATTGGTGGAGGATCCTGGAGGCGGATGCCTGTGACACACTCATCATGTCATCAGTTGCACGCTGATAGGTACCAATAGCTAATATTCTAAGGGCTACACATATCTCAGTTTCCACTGGAATGGGCTCCCCTTGGTTGGCTCTGACTCTGAGTTGAGGATGGCAGAGCTCACAGAGTTCTAGCAATACGTCCCTGTCCACCCTGTAGCACTCTACAATCTCCAGCTCATGTAGTATCTGGAAAGTTACCCTGGGCCTGAACACTCTTCTCCTTCGCAGCCTAGGCCTTTTGTCAGCAACATCAGCAGCACTGGCTTCAGCCTCTAGCACATGCAGATGTAGAATAAAGGAAAAAACAGAATGGAGGCTACATGGATACTTTATACATTGTTGAATAGCTCCACCATGTTGGATTGGTTGATTAACATGCAATTCACCTGCTTATGCTATAATTAGCATCTATTAAACACACCTGTTCCTTGCTCATTAGTGTGCTATGAGCACCTCTGTGCACCTTCGCATAAATAAGGTAAGCATAGGCAAAATTTATATTTTCTCCATTCTTGTGATACCACACAAACATGGACCATAAAATGTAAAGGAAAAGTTGCACACCCTGTAGTCAAACTCAGGACCATCTATATTCCAGCCCTAAAACATACACCTTACAATACCTTTTTCAACGCCTTCCAACATGTTCACTTCGTTCATCCAATAAACTACTACTAAAAAGCCACACAACTGGTTACTCTTTTGGTAACTCCCTATTTGCAAATCATATTGCTAAAATCTGGAACTGTATTCCACAAAACATACTCAGCACCCCCACCAACACTAGATTCTAACTACTACTCAAAGAACACCTCTTCAGTAACTGGCTCTACACCTGTATCACCCCAGGATAAACTCCTTCCACCTCACTCGTCTTTCCTCGTTCACCTCTTAATCTACCATCAGTGTCTTCCTCTAGTTAGCAAGCAACTCATACTTATTACTCACTGTTATGTAACTTGCCTAGCTCTACTGTTAATTGAATATGCCTGTTGTCATTTTAATGTGTGTATAATAAACTGATGACAATGTTTAGCTTTTTACTACCAAAGGTCTACTTACTTTTTATATCTAGTGTAATTGATTACTCTAATTACTACTTATATAACTATCTCCTGAGCTTTCTCTGCAGGCCTCTGCTGAAAATGGGCTAGTAGCCCAGTTGGTCTATCCCAATAAACAAATGTAAAATAAAATAAAATAAATATATGTGCTGCCACAGGAATAGCTACATAACAACACAGAGAAACCTACCATTCATTCCTCTGTTTCTTTTTTTTTTTTTCAATAATAAATCTTTATTATTTTTTACTTCTTCATACAAATTTAAACATAAAAGAGAAAAAACAGAAATAATTTCTACACACTGTCTAACAAACATTAAAATACAATATACAATATTTACATAAATGCTTTCACCATTTGAGTAAGATATCCACACAGTTCCAATCTAAATATATTTCCATACAATTTTTAAGGTTGTTCTAAAAGTATTACTTTCTGGTTTAAAGTAAAGTAATAGTGAGATATCCTGATTACACTAGTTTACACTAATATAATGTTAAAAATTTGTTCCCAGATCTTTAGGTTATTTGGATGTTTATTTTGGTTACTGATAACATGTTTATGAGCTAATATATGTCTTATCGCTAAGATCCTGAAATTCTCCCAAGACGTTTGCACTGGGTTTAACCAATTTGTAGCTATATAGAGCTTCATCAATACGAAAATACTAATAAGTGCAATCACTTGGGATCTAGGTATATTATTTGGAGGCATGTGTAATATTGTAAATTCCCAAGATAATGTTGAATTCTGATATCCCATCTTCTGCAATTGTAGTCTTAGGGAATTCCAAAGTTTATATATACATTTGCAGCTCCAAAACATATGCAGGAGGTCTGCCACTTCGTCTTTACAATATGGACATTTGGGGGAATTCTTGGAATTGAATTTATACAAGCTAAGGCGTGTATAGTATGCATTATTATATATCATAAGTTGGGTAAAGGTTAACTTCTGAAGGGAAATT
The DNA here is from genome assembly GCF_019279795.1 of Protopterus annectens. Classification (NCBI taxonomy): domain Eukaryota; kingdom Metazoa; phylum Chordata; order Ceratodontiformes; family Protopteridae; genus Protopterus; species Protopterus annectens. Next base: position 112,521,508 of record NC_056734.1, read on the forward strand.
GATTTTTTGTTAATTTAATTGCATTTATGAATTTACTATCTTCAACCAAAGGTAATTTTTCTTTCTAATATTTTGATATGAGAAGGTCATTATGAAATTTGATATCTTTTATCAATTTATAAGTAGACGTTATATATTTGGTCGTTTGTAATAAAGCTTGCCATAGCAAGGAGCATTTCATTAATACTTCTTAATCCACTGATAATTCTGTAAAGTAACCACTAGCTAATTCTTTAATCTGTCTCAGTATAACTAGATATATTTTAGGAAGACCCATTTCTTGCCTTAGATCGTGTGCAGAATAATTCAGATATGGGTATATGTCTTGTAAAGTAAAATTTATTATTAGTGGGAAATTTTTTAAGTTTATGAGTTGATTATTAATTCTTAGGTTAGGGTTTTTATGGAAAGGTTGTAGGAGCATCATATATTGAAATAAATTTAATGATCTAAAAAGATTTTGCAATAATAGTATATTAGTTTTCACATGGTCCATTAAAGCATATGTTTTAATAGTTTCTTTATTTAAGAAAGGTAAAGCTTTAGGGTTAATGTTCAACTGCTCCACATGTTTATACCCCAGTTTTATCCAATTTGGGGACCAAGTAGTACTTTGTATATCATAGTTAGCAATTCTTAGAAGTCTAATAGCATTTATAATTAAATAGTATATTCCAAAATCAGGTAAATCCAAACCACCTTCATCTTTCGGGGTTACCAATTTGTCATAGGATATCCTAGTTTTCTTGGGGTCCCATATAAATTTAGCAAGTTCAATGTGTATTTCTTTGAAAAAAAATATTAGTAATTAACACTTGTACTGACCTAAAGATATGTAACATTCTGGGCAATACATTCATTTTAATAATTGATACCTTTGCTAATGTGGGCAATTTCAGGTTATTCCATCTTTTTAGGTCTAATGAAATTTGATCCCATTTCAGTTTAATATTATTGAGATAGAAATCCTTGTTGGCTGTGGAGAAGGTGATACCTAGATATTTAATCTTCTCTTCAGATTTTATTTGCCCAATCAGGGGTAAAAGTGAAAAGGGTTTCAGTGTTTTCAAGGGAAATATGTTTGTTTTCTTTAGATTTATTTTATAGTTTGATATTAATTGAAATTCTTCAACCGCAGATATTACTCTCTTGGCATCAGAAACAGGTGTTGTACAATAAATATTTAGGACATCAGCAAAAGCTGCCATAGAAATCTTGGTACCATAAATTACTGGGGCATTGAATTCCTCTGTTTCTTATGGTTGTGCTAAGCACCATATCATGCAAACAATGGCAAAGTATAAAAAAGGGAAACCAGACAGAGACCACACATTTTAATAAACAAATATTGAGGATGACACAGAGTTGAGAATTGTGTACTGCTTACATGCACTTTCACCTTTCACAGCCCTACACATTCACCTCTGCAAGTGTAACCTGACACACGCACCTGATGTCAGAATTCACTGTTGCCATGCATTCAACACAAACACTGTGGAAGTGTGTACATGAAGAAAACATCCCCACACAGTTACTCTTTTTTGAGAATAAACAATTTTAATGCGTTTTGACCTCATTTGCTTCTTCACAATGCTGACAGCCTGGAATCTACACTGTTAGCAACTGTGTACGCAGGGAAACAGAGAAATACTGTAATCCACCAGCTACATCCTGCACATGCTTAGATTACTATATAATACTCTGTATCATGGAGATTTACACATTTTAGCAGCCTGCATTACTTACAAGTATATTCATCATTTGGGGTTGGGGGAATGAAGCTGCATTTATGTCATGCCAATTAACATTTAATTATTATGATTCTTACACTAATTTTCTAGCATCCACCTTGTGTCATTAGGTCACACTATGTGTGGTGTTACATGTTAAGAGCAGTTCTGTACAAATGTAAGAGCTTTTACCTGCTCTTGTTTCCATGTTGTCTCCTTTCCGTGGCTGTATTCTTTGTTCTACAACATATTCATAGAAACCCCAGAGGTGGTGACATTGAGAATATCACAGAGGGACATGAACAGAAGTGGATTTTGAAACTTAATGCTGAAAAGTATCCTGGTTTGAATGCTACTACTTCCTTGGTCCCTTTTTTAAAGGCTAGACATCTCAAGCATTAAGATTAGCTAAGTTCTTTCAAGATTAGTCTATGTATTTAACTAGCTTTTAGTTTCCAAGTATTCTATTTAACTTTTTCCTGCCTAGTATTTTTTTATAATGATTTTATAAGTTTTTTAAGTGCTTTCTCATGTATAGTATTTGATTCCTTCTTTCAATGTTTTTAAGCAATGCTTTTTTTAGTTTGAGCATGAGGCTTAATTGTTTTTAACTGCTACTTAATCATTATGTGATTTTTATTGATTAATTGGCACTTTAAAATCTCTATTTAAACCTGTGCATTTTTTACTGTGGTGTCTAATGAAGTAACTTCGGTTGTGAAAGCGCTTACCACTTTGTACTTTGCTGTGATTAAACATTTTGCTGTGTGTTATCTTGGTGCATTTTTTACTTTTTATCTTTTTTTTCTTACTATAATGGTGACACTTTCCATATTACCTTTTGAACGTGAATGGTCTCACAGGTATATACAAAAAAGAAAGAGTAGTGAAATATATTAAGAAATGCAGAGTGCAAATAGCTATGCTACAAGAGACACATTTGGAAAGAACTGAGCAAGCGAATTTGATAATGAAATGATTTCAGGATGGTTATTCAAAGGAATATTTGGGACAAAGGAAAAGGAGAGTATTAACATTAAATTCTACATGACCTTCTATAATGACAGAAGAGGAAAAAAGATGATAATGGCAGATATGTAGTAAGGGGATACTGGCAAACGAGTAGGATTATACTGTCATATATTTATATTCCACCTAAAACTGCTACAGTGGAGCTTAAAAAAAAGTGGGAGAAATATTCAGCTTTTGGCAGGGAATATTACTTCTAGGTGGAGATTGGAATTTGACTTGCGATAGTGGGTATATATCTGGGGGGCTTAGAAGGGAAACTATAACAAACATAGATTTTTGAAGAAATGTATAAAAATATTTGGCAAGTGAATTCAATAGCTGAAGCTAGGGGAGAATTATTCCCCAAGGTTCAACACTTTGTTAAGACAGACAGAAATTATATTTCACAGGAACATGTGCATTTAACTGAAAGTTTTGATATGCATCCAATAACTATTTCAGATCACTCACCAATAATAAATAAAATAAAAATGCTGGGTAATGAAATAAAAAAATGAGACAATGGCACTTTCCCATCTATCTGTTAAATAGAGAGGAATTTATGGAATGGGTACTGAAAACTATTTTAGGGTTATGAAGGAAGACAGAAACTCCTTCAGAAAATATAGCTATGCAGTGGGATAAAATGAAAATGGAGTTTAAAAGTAGGGTAGGAATAAAAGAAAAAGATATATGGTTAAGAAGTTGTGAAGAAACTAAAGACAATGTCATCTGTGTTAGCACGTCTGGCAGGAGATTTGTGCATATTCTCAGTGTAACTTGTATGCCAGCATGATTAATTGTGAAAATATAAATAAGTTTTAAAATGGTGAGTATTTTCCTGTTTGAACAGAATGTTTAAAGAATCTGTCACTGCTTATGTTTGACAGGGACATTCTGAAGTACAAGCTGTGGAGAATCAGCTGAGAAATTAGACAGTTGAGAGCACTCTGTCAAGTACAAAGTAGTTTGTCAAGTACTGAGTGGACACCAAGAAAAGAGAACTCACCAAGAAAACTGTAAGCTTGCCTTGGCCTTAGAGTAGATCAGGGAATGTATTTCTTTAGTTAGATCAGGAAAGGTTAGTTATAAAGACAGAGTTTCTTGTAGTAAGTAAATGTCTTATTTTAGAAGGCATAAAAAATGAAACATTTATTTAAATGTTTTTGAAAATCTACTTAACAGCAGCATAATAATCTGTGTTAAAAATTTGTGTTCCAAACATATACTTTACTATAACTCATTTAATTCATCTGATTGACAAACATAAATAATCTTATAACTCTATTCTGGAAGAAATGTCATGTGATATATTTTAAAGCAGTAGGTTAGCATGATTGTAAAATCTGGTTACCAATATGTGTTTGCTGTGCATTATTTTGTATAAAGCAGACAGATTTATTCTAGGGACAGCAAGTAGGATAGTGCTCTACTAACACACAACTCAGTGAGATCATATATATATATATATATATATATATATATATGTGTGTGTGTGTGTGTGTGTGAGTGAGTGTGATGGCTTTTTTTTCTGAGAATCTGCATAACTATCCAATATGATTTATAATAATTTCTATGAATACAATATTTTACTCTATTGACAAAATGAATGTTTGCCACAAGTTTTAATAAGTTTCCCGCCAAAATGTTAAGGGAGACAATCTGGGATGTGGGCTGTCTCATGCATAGTGTCCATGAGTTTCCTCAGAAGCTTCACTCACAGAATTTTCAGAGAGAAACTGAAAGCAGTTAGTATAAACATTGACAAGGTTATCACACTGACACACCACAGATTCAGGAAAAATACTCTATTCATAAAATATGTCAGTTATGATGAGTTTGGATGATGTAGTTTCTTGTAGCAAGTAAATATCTTATTTTAGAAGGCATAGAAAATGAAACATTTATTTAAATGTTTTTGAAAATCTACTTAACAGTAGCATAATAATCTGTGTTAAAAACTTGTGTCCCAAACATATACTTTACTATAACTCATTTAATTAATCTGATTGGCAAGCATAAATAATCTTATAACTCTATTCTGGAAGAAATGTCATGTGATATATTTTAAAGCAGTAGGTTAGCATGATTGTAAAATCTGGTTACTAATATGTGTTTGCTGTGCATTATTTTGTATAAAGCAGGCAGATTTATTCTAAGGACAGCAAGTAGGATAGTGCTCTACTAACACACAACTCAGTGAGATCAGATATATATATATATGTGTGTGTGTGTGTGTGTGTGTGTGTGTGTGTGTGTGTGTGTGTGTATCTATGTATATATGTGTATGTGTATATGTGTGTGTGTGTGTGTGTGTGTGTGTGTGTGTGTGTATATGTGTGTGTGTATATGTATGTGTGTGTGTCTGTGTTTATGTGTGATGGCTTTTTTTTTTTTTTTTTTTTAGGTAATAACGCAGGTGTTTCTGAGAATCTGCATAACTATGCAATATGATTTATAATAATTTTTATGAATACAATATTTTACTCTATTGACAATAATGAGTTTAAGTAAATGCTCATATACAAACAATTCAAGATTTTTTTTGGAAGCTGTTGATAGAATTCACATGACAGAAAATAGATGCATCTTAATGCATGTAATGTCTGAATCATATTAGCCAAAGTTTTTGATTTAAATGAATGTTAGAACATAATTTTCTCTCCTCTTGATTTCTAACATTAAGATTATTTGAATGCTATTAGAATTCAAGTGTTATATATTACATAGATCTATATAATAGTATGAACAGTTTAAAAAAAAAAAAAAAGTTTATTTTAGTTTATATGATGCTGTTTTACCAAATGTGTAGTTTTGTCTTGATAGATAATTGAATTGAAAACTGTTAACCTCAGTTAAATATAACTAGTATTAAATTGATAAGGTGGTAGCTGAGGTACTGCTGCTTAGGGTAGGGGTTAACTTGAGTAGTAAATACTGCTCTAAGTTGGAGTTTTCAACTCCAGGCGGGATGCAAGGTTTAAGCCTTACATTATTTTCACTTGTTCATTGTTATATGTATATAGTTTTGACATCCACAATATATTTTGTACACTCATTGTCACTACAAACAAAATTGAATCCTATACAAAATCCCATAAGAGATTTAATAAATACAGCTATATTTAAAGGTACACCTAAAAGAGGAGATGTAACATTATTTATCTTGCTATTTGTTATTTCGATCATAAGATTCTTGAGTTTTAAAAATGCCAAATGACATCTTTAAAAGGAATTTCTTTAAACATTAATGGATTGAATAATCCGTGTAAAAGGGCAAGCCTAATAAGATACATTAATCTACACAAGGCCAATCTAGTCTTCCTGCAAGAAACCCATCTCTTGAAAAAAGATATTGATAAACTAGCCACTAATAAGTATGCAGTATTGGTTAGTTCAGAGCACACTCAGAAAAAAGAGGAGTGGCTATTTTATGGAATAAAAGTATGCCCATTCCTAAAACCATTAAGTCTTATCAGGATGACAAAGGAATGTTTTGTATGGTTACAATACAAATTAATGGGAAGACTTACACTTTAATTAATGTATACTGGATACCTGGAATTGGTATTAATACAGTGAAACATCATATTGATAAGATCATATCATTCTCTATAGGGATATTATTTTAGCTGGTGATTTTAATTGTATACTACATGAAAGATACTACCACTATAAAGAAAAGAAGAATTACATCTAATGCAAAACATTTAAATGATTTTGCTAATTCTTATCATTTGAATGATATTAATAATCAGATAGAGTCAAAATCATTACCATACACCTTTTTTTCTAACAGATACAAAACTTATTCAAAAATAGATAGGGTCTTTATTTCTAACCAGATGGTAACAGATTTAATTAATTCCAAAATCATTTCATGTCCTATATCTGATCATAACTCAATTGTTTTTGAATTCATGATAAAAAATACTCATAATGTTCAGATCAAAAGGATACCAGCATACTTAACTCAGCTAAAAGACTATAAAGAATATATGCTTTCAGAAGTACAACATTTTCTAGACATAAATAATACTCCTGAAGTCTATGTTTGGGATGCCTTAAAATCATATCTATATGGACAAAGTATCAGATGGTATAATAACAAAAGGAAATCTTGGGATAAGGAATTGTTAGATATTCAAAGTAAACTAGACTCTTATAAACATAATAATAAAGAAAATATTATGGACAAGAAAGTTATTGAAGAAATAAACAAACTAAATGAGAAATACAAAGAAATTTTATCTCATAAAGTTAAAATAACTTTAGAGAAATACAAGTTTTTGTCTTATTCAATAAGCCCCAAATACTTACATAGACTTAAAAATAAAACAAAAAGATTGAATAAACAAAACCATATCAAAGAAATCTTTTCTCTAAGGAACAAGAAGAATGTTTCTAGTATACCAGAAATACTGGATGAATTTAGAAATCACTTTCACAAGATTAACCATAACAACATTAACATGGAACCTAAAGATAAAATAAAGGAGTTTATAACCACAAACATGAATAAAAAGCTTAATAAACAACAGATTAAACTATTGGACAAGAGTATTTCATATACAGAAGTTATTACACAAATAAATAAGCTTAAATCAAACAAAGCACTGGGTAATGATGGTATTATACCAGAGATATATAAAATCCTTTCTAAAACTACATATTCATTAATACATAAGGTTTTATTCTGGCCCAAACTGAGTTAATAACCCCCATCTTGGCAATATACATTTATTTCACCAATTTTAAAACCTAATAAAGATCCAACTAGATGTTCTTCATATCGACCCATCTCATTACTTAATGTTGATTATAAAATGTTTATGAGTATTTTTGCTGATAGATTGAAGACAATTATCCCCGGCATTATAGACATAGATCAGACGGGCTTCATTGTAAATAGAAATACTTTTGATAATATAAGAAGAACTTTAACATTAATTGATTTTGCAAATAGGAAAAAGAAAGATTTAACTCTTATTAGTCTTGATATAGGTTCAGCATTTGATTCAGTAAGTTGGGACTATCTGTTTACCTTACTGAAGTGCACAAAGTTCTCTGATGCATTTGTAAATTTAATTGAGCATTTATACAAAGGAACGCTGGCTTATATTAAGGTAGGAACATATGTTTCACATAAAATACCCATTCTTAAAGGTACAAAGCAAGGATGTCCACTTTCTCCACTATTATTCACTTTAGTAATGGAACCTTGGGCTAATTTGATTAGAAACAATACTGACATAGAGGGTTTTGAAATAGAAGAAAATACAACATCAAAAATTCAACTTTTTGCAGATGATGTTCTAATTACATCAGCAGGATCTAATTCTTCTATGCAGTCTTTATTTGATAAAATGATGAATTTTAAAAGTATTTCTGGTTTAATATTCAATGAAGAAAAACTAAAATACTACCTATATATACGAAAAAATACTCTCATTAGTGATTTTACTAAATATGTACCCAACTCAGGTCAGATAACTTATTTAGGTATAATACTATCTAAAGATATTAAATCTATTATATATAATAACTATAATACCTGTTTTCTTAATATACAAAATCTTTTTAATACCTGGAATAATATGTTTTTACTATGGAGGAGAGACTTACAATTATTAAAATGATAATATTCCCCAAGATTTTATACTTAATACAATCAATAATACTTTCACCTACAAAAATAACTATCAAGAAACTGAATACACTAATGTTAAATTTCTTATGGGCACCTAATAGACCTAGGATTGCATTAAAGAAACATACTAATAGCTGGTCTCAAGGGGGTATTTCTTTTCCAGACATTAATTTATATATTATCTCTTCTGTTATAAAAGTTATTACTTTATTAATAGATCGGTCATATGTCATAAAATGGAAAGATTATTGGGAGCTAATTAGTATGCACTTCATGAAAATCTCCTTAACACATAAAAATATGATTATAAATAACTCCATGTTGTGGTTGCTAAAGGAATTTTGTACTTCACCTATTACACCTAAACATATGGTCTGTTACCCATTAAATATTATTATTAGTTATCGTAACTTTATATTCATGCACCCTAAGTATAGGGAATGGAATTTTATTGTATTCCCTATAATTTATACTCAGGGTATGCTTATGTCATCTACTTCTGAAGGAGCTCATTTAGCTATAGATAATAATCTAAAGTACTGGTATCAGCTGATATCTGATAATAAAGTTAAAAATCTAGATTTCTTAAAATAAGAATTTGATCTAAGAGAAACTTGCTGGTTAGAGGTTCAGATCTTTAGACAACATCTCATTGATAGAACAGATCTAATGTCTATAAGAGTTAAAGAATCTATTCCAAAACTGATTGATTACTTGATAATAAATTTACAGCATAAAGTTTCTGATAAAGGTAAACTTTCATATATACATAAAATTATCAGACAAGAAACTTTTTACAATGTAGATTCATACTGGAATTATTTCACCTCTATTAATGGGGACCCACCAACTCAACAAGATAAACAATATATATTGGAATCTGCTTATAGAACTACATCTTCCATTGTCTGGAGACTTTATACATGGAAATTTTTACATAGATCTTTTTATACACCTTTGATGATGAATAAAATTAATAATAAAGATAATCTATGTAAGAGATGTAATGTAGAAATTAATGCTGACTGGGCTCATATGTTTTATGACTGTATGAAGTTGAAAGAATACTGGAAGTCAATTAATGAATTTTTGCAGGCTCTTTTTACAGATAAATTCATTATTTCTAAGTCTCTTATATTATTCAACACACCTGTACCTCAATGTGTTAAAAAGATTAAGCTTCCCTTGTTATGGTCTATCCTAGCAGTGGCTAGGAAAATAATAACTAGAAATTGGATTTCAGATACACCTCCTTCCTTCAATGAATTTAAAAATGTTATGAATATAATGTGTCATATGGAAATAAGCACAATTAGAATGAGAACAACTAGAAAAACATCACATTTTATTGTATGGGATAATTTACAAAATTTGTTAAAAAAATTCTAATTTCAATAGCACAGTATTTTAGTTTAATTAATTGATCTGATTGTAGTGGATGTCTTTGTAAATACTTTAGTTGTTTTGTTGAATATTATAATAATACCTATTTTTAATTATTTGTATAAAATTGTTATGCTATTTCTCTTATATGTTAAAACAATAAATTTGTTTAAAAAAAAAAAGAAATTCAGGGATATAATTGGTATAGTAATCAGAAAGGTTGGGTTTATTTGCAGATGATATTATTTTGTACTTGATAAAACCAGAACATGACATTTCAGTGTTGTGGAACATTTTGAGACCGTCTCAAGTCTTTTTGGTATTCAAAATTAATGAAGATAAAACAAAGGCAATAGCTGCAGACTGTGTACCCACACACAAATTGGTTTAGCAATACCCATATGGGGACTTGCTAAAATTAAGTACTTAGCAGTACGGGTTAAAAAGGATTCTGTTATGACAGCTAAGGATATGTGGGAAGAGACTAAACAAAATATAATATAAAAATTGAGAAACTGTTAGCTCTGGTTTATGGATAGCAAGATACAAGCAGTTAAAGTGTTTTTAGTCCCATTAGTTTTCTACACAGGTCAGGGATATTTTTATCAACCAGAAGAGAAGCTGTAAATAGCAATTAATAAAGAGTTGAAGTTTTTTATCTGGGAGGGGCCGTAGGCAAGGGTCAAGTGGGATAAGCTGATGCTTCCAATAGAACAAGGTGATTTGGGATTACCTGATTTGAAGGAGTATTTCAGAGCTATACCATTAAGGCTCCTATTCATAGCACAAGCAGAAGGCTATTAGTCAAAGTGGAAAGAGATGATGATGAAACAGGAAAACACAAGAAACAAGGAAAAACTGGGATTTTGGATGCAGATTCTTAAGGAGAATAACTATAACTATACATATTATACTCATAAAGCAGCAGAATGTATTTAAGAACTAAGCCAACACAGGAATGGAGAAAGGAGATTCTGCAGATGGGGATGACTGCAATTAGGGATACAGAGAACAGGTAAGTGGTGGCTGGAATTTATAAGAGAAAAATGTCAAAGGAACCAATGTCTTCGGCGCAAATAATTAGGGAGGAAGCTAACATAATGGGAAAAGGCCAAGAATGCATATGGACTGCAGGCTACGGATCGCCTTCCCTATCATGTATTGATATCAGAATATAGGCAAACAGAAAAGAATAGGGGGATCCTAAGTGAAACAACACCAACACTGGTAGAGTATGTTGGTACAATCTAGAAAAAAAAGCTGCTTTTAAAAAACGATAATTAGTAGGGTATATACATATTACATGATAACTATAGCAATCAATCAGAAGAGGTTATAAAGGATTGGGAAGACAGAGCAGATAAGGAATTCACAAAGAAACAACAGAAGGATACATGTATGGCTCCCAAATATACAGCAAAGTCTAGAATATTTAGAATTTTTTGCTTGGAAGTGTTTGCATATGTATTTTTATACCCCAAGCAGACTGCAAGGATTTTTTTTCTCAGGTAGACTGCAAACTGCTGGAGGTGTGATAGGGAAGAAAAAGGCAATTGGGAACATATTTTTGGGAGTGTAATGAATTAGCAGACTTTAAAAAACCCTGCAGACTACTCTTTCAGAAATACTAGATTTGCAAATTGGTGTAACTAAAGAAATTATTTTTTTAGCTGTGATACAGAATGGGAACTCCCTAACTATAGTAATGTCTTGCTGAGTTTTATTCTGGCGGCTACCAAAAAAGCAATTACTAAAAAATGGAAATCAAGGTCTAAACCAACCATACTAGAAGTACTGAATATAGTTACACACACAAAAGAAGTGGAAGTGGGATCTTTATAAAAGGGTAGGAACAAATTACTTTGAAAAAAAATATATAGGAATTGTGAGAACAATACATGAATAATAATGATTTGGAAGAGGAATGAGATTTAAGGGGAAATCAGGAATTGAATGAGCCATGTAATATTCTGTAAAGAAGATTATATGTGACATATAATGTTTGCAACTAAAAATATGTCAGTTGGTTTGTTTTACTTTATATAAATGTCATAAGTGATAAGTAAGTAAATATGTTGCTTCTTAAAAAAAAGTGCTGCCAGGTTTATTTGGCTACTGTTGTGTTTTTCAAACAAGCACATATGTAACTAAACTTCTTACGTACATCCTATCATGTACACTGCTAATATTGTGGTAGCTACTTTTCTCTGTTATTGTCTGTTACGTATTTGCCATGTGCTTATGTATTAAGATTAGAGAGACAGAGAGAGAGAGTGTGTGTGTGTGTGTGCGTGTGTGTTAGATGGTTATGTAATTATCAGTTTTGCAAAATTATTTATTTATTATATTTATTTAACATTTGTTTACTAGGATAATCCAACTGGACAACTAGTGTCTGTTTTCAGCGAAGACCCGGGGAGAAAAGCTCCACAGAGTACAAAATGAACAGTAATCAATAGTAACGGTTATGGGTTACAAAAGTATAAATGTTAACATGTTACAAACAGTTTAAAATGTAAACAAGTAGAAAGATAGTTGGACAGAACATACTGAATACAAGAGAGACATTACAAATATTAGATGAAAAGTTGGTTGCTAATGAACAAATATGTGTCCATAGCATTTTCATGGCAAAAACATATGTACAGTACTTGTGCATAGCATTTTCATGGCAAAAACATATGTATAGTATTTGTGCATAGCATTTTCATGGCAAAACCATATGTACAATATTTACAATGAGCCTTGGCTGAGCACATTATTATAATTCACCAGAAGTTTAAGGAAATAGTACTCCTGCAAAGTAGTGAGACTTCAAAGTGGGCCTTTACAGTTAAATAGTCAGTTGGTGTGAAGGTATGATTTAAGGACTTTTTTGAAAGTGGAAGTACAGTTTTGTAATCTGATGTCAAGAGGAAGGGTGTTCCAGGCTCGCCCAGAAACTAGGTTATAGCTGAAAAGGGTAAGACTAACAAGTCAACCTATCCGTTTAACTGAAATAAATAAAATAATTATAACCTTTTTTTGGGGTCATTTTTGTCCCCATGACTAATGACTCTCAAGCCTCCCCTTGATAAGACAGGGACCATGCTTGGTGGGGGAGTGGATTTATCCAGGTAGCCATGAGGATGCTTTGTGCTCTTCACAGGAATCCCTCCCAAAAGAGCTTTTCTTTCCCATTTTATAGCCAAACATCACTACAAAGGCTGCCTGAACTTCCTAGTTCCTGCATGTGTATTCCCATACATACCAACAGAGGCTACAATTACTTGTTTGGGCATCCACATGAATGCTTTCCCACAGCCAGCTCCCTACATTGTGATTATTTTTAGCCAAAACCTTGTCATTAGAGCTGCACTGCAAGCTGGACGAGAACGAATGCCCCACTCTCATTATTATGGGCACATACACCCTCCATGCTTGTGCTATCAACTGCCAGGGCTACTAGTCAAATTCTAGTCACCTGGACTGTAGTCAGGGCTTTATCCTCCTATGCTACCAGTGCAGGTAGTTCCCAGGGAAGTGTTTTCCTTAAGGTGATTTTCTTTGTATCTATATTTTATAATCATAATCCTTAGATTGTGTGACTATATATCCCTGAGCTTTAGTTCTACATACGCTACGCTGAGAGATATTTGAAGCTGTAGCGATCATGTAGAACTAGTTATCTTTTCTTTTACGATAAAGTGCATCAAGTACTTTTAGACTGATTGTTTCTCTACTTGCATTTAAAAGTAAAAAATGTGACAGAGTGTAGAGTTACTAAATCCATTTAGTTTTCACAGTTATAATTGTAAGTTTAAACTTGTTTTTTCCAGGCAAAAACATATACAGGGATGGTTGCACGGATTGCTTTGCTCTATGAAAATAATACTTCTACGTGAACATTTTCTTTTATATTTAATATATTTAATTATACTTTTGCCGCGTGCAATTAAGAAGCTTCATTTTTTTCTTTTCCAAAACAGTACATTAACAGGTTACTTAATGCTCCAAAACAGTTCACATTCACAGATATTTGACTGCCTGTTTGACCTTTCACATTTTTTAGGCCATAAAGTAAATCAGCATTGATTTCACGATGTCAAAGAAGGAAATATGTGTTCAATAGTGCTATTTAACACAACAGTAGGGTTTAGATATTATTAAAATGTCCATTTACACGTTCCTGCTCTTCACTATATCTGCAATATCAATTTATTTCAGTTTGATAATCGGGTAGTGGGCTAGCCAACAGACTCTTTTCAGCCATGATTTAAGCACCATGGTACAAGACACAAACAAAAAAATTATACAGAGAAATAAGAATGTACAGAATTGTAAATAGTACAATAACAAAGCAAAGACAATACATTTGAATGTTATTTGCAAGTCTAAATGCATGTGAAATTACTTACATTTTGGTTAATTAAGGTAGGCACTTAACCAGTGGTCATTTGTTAAAAGTATACCTTTATAAGAAAGATGCAACTACAGTCTGTGCTTCAAGAGTTGCTCTTTTAGTTTGTCTCTATATACGTGAAGTGTCTCTTGCTGCCTTACATCTGTAGGTAGGCAACTGAAATAGCTGGGTGTAGCCTAGCGATTGCTTTTTCTCCTGGGTCTGTTTTAAAATGAGGACTTATGAGGGTAATGTTATCTACTTGGCTTTTCCTCAGTGAGTAGTTAGGCTGCTAAATTTGTAATTTTTGTAATTTAGTTCCCTAATACCTACCATTTTGTTTACAAGTCAAATGCAGTGCAGGTTCAGCTGGAATATCAAGTCCTTCCTTAAATACTCCTGCCTCATACTTCATTACTACTAATTCCAATTATACATACCCCACAGGCTGTTCAGTTGTCAAATAAGTTAATCCATACCTTATTATGTATTTTTGCAGAAGGTGCTAATGGCCGTTATCAGAAAAAGTTTAAAAAATCAGGTAAGCGTGAAGAGCGCACTGCCAATTTACCTGGGCACTGGTAATATAAACCTATTTATAGTTACTTTCAATACATTAGGCTAGCTTAATAGGGTAGAGTGTTTCCTGTTTTTGATACTGTTCAAAAAACAAAGCAATCCGATTTTAGCCCTAGGTGGACTTGGCTCAGGATCAGTTGATTGACTCTATGTATTTTTTATTTGCTTTTAGTTATCTGGTGTTGTTTCGCAATAGACTTGCTTCAGACAAAAAAAAAAATTGTTCTAATGACATTTACCCAAGTCATCATATAGAAAGTTTATCATGACAATTCTGACATATTCCAAACTGGTTTCAATGGCACGTATCTAATAATTACAGTAAGGCGCAGTGAGTTTATTATTATTAACTATGGTTGAATGCATTTAACTGCCTTTCTTAGAACCTGAAAGGTATATAATCTTCTGCCAAGAGAAAGCTAAAAATATATTTATAGATAGCAACTGAAAGCTTTTTAATTGCACACTGCCTGGAAAATAAACAAAAATTAATTAATTCCTTCTCAACTCAGTAGGAAGCTGCTTGTCATTACTGAAGAAGAAAATATATGAACAACTAGGGGTTAGCACCTCTATCACAGTGTTCCTTATATGTACCTTATAAGAGGGAGAGGCTTTCTTTTATAACTATGTAATTTTTTTCATATTAATGACCTTCCTGTTTCAGTAAAGATAAGCCAAAGTCCCGCCAAAAAAGTCTTTCTAAAGATTAGGACATTCTTGTCATATCTTATCATACACCATGAAGTGTATTATTTCTATTATGCACTGGTCCTCAAAATTAAAATACATTTTGTGAATACATGTCAAATTTGTGTCTGTGTGTAACTTTTTTTTTTCAAAATATCATCCTTTACAACAAACAGCTTCAGTGAACTCATAAAATATACACCTATCTTAAGACTCAACAATATACTCACACAGTGTCAGCTAACTAAAACATATCTTTTTCTTTTTTTCATTGTGTTATTTAGTATTGGTCCGTGTGTTTATTATTTTTATGCCCAACATGCATTACTGAAATTACCATATAATAAAAGAGAACAGTGTTCAACACATTTGCACTCATTTTATTAACACAAAGTGGGTATGTACCTTGTTAATGACATTTCAGATTCATGAGTGTATTATGTCCTGTACCACCAAGTAAGCTAGCCATACCCTAACAGAATTATCTATCCTTCTAAACAGGGTGTGACAGAAGTTGCAATAAACTTTGAATCCCAAATCCTCAATGGATATTTTTAGCCGAGGTGCCATAGGAATAAAGTATTCTCTGGAACTGCTGGCTGTCATTTATTTTTTTGTATCGGTTGTTTACAAGATCTTCTATCCTGTATGCAATTTATTTTCTTTTCATTTACTTACTATATGAAAATCACTGCACTAGCAGTTACTATATACTATGGCTAAGACCTAGGTCATCTTAATAGAAAGTGCTTTGTTCCTTCACACCTGCTGACCATCGGCTTTCTTCCAATTTTTTTAGACCATTTGTTCCCCTGACTGTAACAGCATGGTCACTACCTCATTCTGCAACTAACTGAAGTAAAACAATCTGAGCAGGAATTAAGTTTATTTGTACCCTTGTTGTTGTGGACAATCAGCCTTTCCTACTGCCATTTGCTCATCAAGTAGTTGTTAAAACCCCCATCCCTGGGATGCCAGAAGAAGGCCCATGGGTCCAGAGAACATAGCTGGCAGCACCACTGGGCCTTCCCTGCAACCTGGAAGTTCACCTAAAGGCCTGCTCCTCCCATACCACTGTCAATTTCGCACCCAGCTCCAACAGCCTATCAGGACGCTTTAATACAGTCAGACTGCTGGATGTATGCTAGTTAGGCCCTCACTCCAACCCAGTGGTTGACACAAGACTTATATCACCACAAGGGTCTCCTATGCTTCTGCTTGTGCATGTGTCCCTACGTCACCGTCCTAGTATCACTGTCTTGGCCCTTGTGCCATGTTTATTGTTGTAGTTTTAGCAGACAGTTAAAAGAACCATTATCCCATGCTTTCAGCATGTGTCCCTACGTCACCGTCCTAGTATCACTGTCTTGGCCCTTGTGCCATGTTTATTGTTGTAGTTTTAGCAGACAGTTAAAAGAACCATTATCCCATGCTTTCAGCATGTGTCCCTATGTCACCGTCCTAGTATCACTGTCTTGGCCCTTGTGCCATGTTTATTGTTGTAGTTTTAGCAGACAGTTAAAAGAACCATTATCCCATGCTTTCAGAATGAGTGAGATGATATCATGCATTAATTTCCATTCTTCCTTGCCATTCCTCTAACAGCAGAGCTGCTAATCCAACTCTGGAAATCTGGGTCATATAATTTTATCCTTCTATTTCGCAGAACAAGGGCAAGAATATATGGATTACTGTCAATTATATGCCACAAGATTACCAGTATTATAAATAAATGCTGTGCCAGTGGCTTTGAAACAGAAAGAAACAAGCATAAATCTTTGGGGTTTCCTCAGTTCTAATTCAGCAGAGAAATTTACTAAAGTCATTGTTCTGAATAAGAAACATGGTTGTTTAATGACTGTCACTGATCAGTGATGTTGCTGAAAGAAATGCTATTCTGAAACTGTAGGACATCGTGGAGTTGGATATATGGCCATGTGACAAATGTAGTATGACACTGCAGCAATTCTTGCAATAATTAGGTCAGCTTTCCTTTTTTTTTGTCCCACAGCATTACAGACATCACCACATATTCCAAAACTGTTTACATTAAAGAAATGGCAAAAGTTATTTAAGGGAACAGATTAACTCTATAGTATGGAAAACAGTTTACAGCAGTCAAGTGAGAGATACAAATTTAACTATATGTATAGTGGTTGGCATGCTGCACAGATGATCACAGGATCAGAGGAGATTACTAGGCTATCGACCCAGAGGCCATTTTAAGACTAGCCGTTTCATCCTAATGTAATACCATAGAAATACTAGTCAATACCCAAGATTACATTTAGTGATGACTGCTCATGTCCAGGAGGATTGTGGGCTCTCTCCCCAGTAAGAATTTATAGTGCCCCATCCACTCGTCCAGGCTCCTCTTGAACAGTGCCATAGAGGTGCTCTGTTTCACATGAATTGGTAGTCTGTTCCAAAGATGTGGTAGTCACTGGGACATAAATCTGTCCTCCAGCATTTAAACTGCAGGCCATATTTAGGACCCTGGAAGAGATAGCTCTAGTCCCGTTTGATTTATGGATATGCAGCATGTTCATTAGGTTTGAGTCTTGGATTGCTCTGTAGGCCAGGCATAAGTCTACCCAAAGAAGTCTATAAGATACAGAGTACAGTGATAGGGACATTAGTCAGTCTGTGTAAGGCACATGCTGGAGCCCCTTGATCTCTTTTGTTAGAAACCTCTGAGGTCTCCCTAATCGCTACAGGTGCTTTGTACAGTACATGCCAAATGGGGCCAGATAAATGCCGAGTTTATGGGGGGGTTATAACATCTTCTGCTCTTGCGGCAATGCCTTTACTAATCAAGTGTCCTATGTACAAAGCTTTCCTTACTACAGTAGACACAGGGGTGGTCAAAGTTAAGGTCGCAGTCATCTTGCGATCCCAGGTCCCTTACAACATCATGGATACTTACGGTACTGTTGTTGATTGAGTGAGCGGACATTGTTTGTGCTGAAGGGAAAGATTAATGCATTTCTTCATTCAGTTTGGGACTGTGACTAATATACCAGTCGTCATGCTGCTTGAAACCCTCCTGGAGTATGACATCATTTGGGGATTCAATGACTGCACCTAGTTTGCAGTCATCTGCAAACTTGTTCAGCCACAATGCCTTAGTTTTGACCTGAATGTCTGAGACATGTCAGGGTCCAGCACTGACCCCGTGGCACTCCACTGGTAACAGGTCTGCTGGTGGATGTGGAGTCACCCACTTTGATAGTGTGTGTCCGGTTTGTGAGCCAGTAGGCAACCTATCTTACAATGAAGGGGTTTAAATTCAGTTTGCTAAGTTTATCAGTAATGCCTGAATGTGGGATTGTGTCAAAAGCCTTTACCAAGTCGAGGTATGCTGTGTGCACACATTTGCCTTCATCAGTGGTCTTGGTCGCATTTTCAAAGAAATCCACCAGATTTAACAGGCAGAATTCTGCTCTTCACAAACCTGAATTGGGTAGGATCCAGGTTATAGAGGTCACCTATGTCTTTATTTAGGAGGTCTATAATGATACGTTCCATCATGGCTTTACAGATGAGACTGGTCAGGCCTATGGGTCTGTACTTCCCTGGGTCTACTGCTAGGCCACTTTTGTGGAGGGGAATAACTGTTGCTGTTCTCAGTTCCGCAGGAACAAAGCCTGTGGTTAGGCTATGATTGAAAAGGGTACTTAATGGTGATGCTACTTCATGTTTTTGCCTGTTTAGAAGACACCCTGGGATGTCATCTGGTCCCATAGAGACTATGTTTTTTGGCCTTAGACAAGACTTTGAGGACCTACTCTTCATATATATAGGGTGGGGGGGGGACTGGGGGAAGGTTTAAAGTTAGGAGGAGATAAGGGAGACAAATTTTCACCAAACCTATGCGCTATGAAAACTGACTTTGTGCTAAGATTTTTTTTTTGGAACCTTCTCCTCCATCCTGCCTGCTGACCACTGCTGACTTCTATTTCTTTTTTAATTAAGTCTAAAACTCTACTACTCTTTATGGCAGCAATGGGTACATGGAGATCCCAAAACGTTAGACTAACAGGATCTACATGCTTGCAAGCATCCACATATTTCCCAATGACAGTTTACACAATGCATGGTAGGTGTTCATCCTAGGGTCTCTTTGGCTTCAGCAACCAGTCTCTATTAGATGTCAGGCAAATAACCTTGTCAGATGGGCTAGCTGACAATGACCTCACCGTCCCTGGCCAAATTCTTCAGTGCCTGGACAAAAGAATGGATATGGGTCATCTGCATCACAGACAGGGCTTTATCCCTCTGCATCATGGAAAGACAGCTTTATGCTAAGATTTTGTTTTTATCTGATCAGTTTAAACAGACAAAGAATAATATTTTGGCAAACATATTTCCATATAAATCTTAGAAAACGCACCACGAACCTGCGAGAAAGGAGGAAGGTAGAGGAATGGGGACTTCAGTTAAAATGTGAAAGGGATATGCAAATTTTATACATGTACTAACAGTGGGCCCAGAAACTTTAACAAACATGGATCCATGGTTCAAGAGAAGGCTAGACAAACTCGATGTCTCTGACAAATCAGAGTAAAGAAAATATCGTAAAACAGTGTTACCCTCTTACAAGTTGCAAGCTAAAACACATGAATTTGTACAGGTACAAGCAGATAAATGCAAAGTGCAGTAAACCGAATACAAATTCATAAGTATCAGATGTGAAGCAAATGAAAATAATAAACAGGGATAGGAAATGTTATACAAAAACAGACGAGAAAAAAGTCCTTCATTCTTACAGACCTGCCAGAAAATGAAGAGACCTGCCAGTACAAACAGCTGACAATGCTAACAATAAAGTGCAGAAAACATACTAGGGACAAGAAATATATTTTATATTTTCAGCACGAAGGATGCAAACTACTAACAGGATTATGCAGAGTGAAAAATGGTATTAAATGGGTTACAGCAACAGCAACATCCAGTAAAATACATAATTCAAAACAGTCAAATGTCACTGCAAAGAAAAGACTTTATTAAAAATAAGGTCTGGCCTATCCAATTTATCTTCAGACAAATAAAAAGCAGACACCAAACTATTACAAAGAAAGACAGAGCATAAAAGGATGAATTAAAACTCAATAAACAACACAGCAGTTTCATACTTCTTACTATGTTCCATCTTTCCATGCAACAACGAAAAAGCATGTTAATCACAGCATCCAGACAATATATCCTTTGCTTTAGGCATTTCTGATGTAATCTTGTCTACTCATGCAACCTTGCCACAGTAACTTCTATAGAAAATGTCTCAAACCCCACAATCTGCCTGTGGCACTGTCTCCTCAGGTAATGCTCATTTGATGCAGGAGTTCCTCAAAAGTGTTCTTTCCAACTTTCAACACTGTTCCTCTACCTTGTGAAACACATCTTGTGCAATTCCTGCTTCCAACTCCTAAATCGGTGGATGGTTTGTTACAACCTCTATGAGGCTATCTAAAAGTCATTTTCCATGGTCTTGCCAAACTCTATCCACGTGATAGCTTTTTGGCTCCAGTTACTGTCACAACTGCTACACTTCTGGCTTGTCAGTACCTACCAGTCAAACCTGGAGAACAACACTACCAATGTATGGTAAGCCTCCTTTCCTAACCTGACAACTTGTATCACTGCAAGCTCCCATCAGTGGGTCTTGGGCTTACCCCCATGACAAATGAACATTTGGAACCCTTAGACACAGTTCCTTTCTTCCACCTCAACTACTTAGGTCACACATATAGTACACTCAGACGCCATGTTTTCCTAGAGGTGGGAAATAAACCTATTCAGTGTAGAAGCACTGACTAGCTGTTTCTAGAATACACTCCTTACACATATGGGTTTTCTAGATTTGTCTAGCTATTGTTTTAGTACTTTAAATCAAATCATCACCAGATACTAATCACGTAACAGTTTACGGATTCTTATGTTTCAAGTACCCAGAACACAGTTTTTCCTGTCTGAAGATTTGACTGCAAACTTGTTCAATGACCTTAGGCCTAAGGTCCTCCAATACCAAGTGCACTTATGACAGTCTATGTTTATGGTTTTCTTTTCTGTAACTTGAAGTCACATGGAGATAACCCACTTGTTTACTGGCATAAACTCAAACTGTATAGCACTGGTCTTTATTTTCAAAAAGGAAGCTAGAACTAACTCTGTTGACACAGGACTAAAGCCCTGATTACGAACCAAGTAACCTAAGCTAAATGACAGACTGACACAGCTGGGTGGGGTTGGGGGAGGAGTGATGTAGCTCAAGCTCATCTCTTTTCGGGGTAGGATCTTTGTGTGTTGGGGGTATATGGTTCATACACAGTTATTAAGCATGCAGTCTAAGAGGTCATTGAGGAGTTTAGTGCAATTTCTCAACTGCCCTAAGTGGCTTTCTCAAGGTCACAATGTAGACAAATGAAGGATGAGGGAATCAAACCCTGTAACACAAGAAACAACTTATTAACTGTTCATAGCATTAATCCTCTTTGCTAACTGACATATTCCAAGACAGAATCCCTTGTGGAGATCAAAGACCACACAAGAGACATGCCTGAGCCTACAAACATTGCATGCTGCATCCTAAAGTAAGTTCCTGGGCATAAACCTTGGAGTTAGGCCTTAAAGTGAAAAAAAAACTGACATCCACAGATGACGGCATTGCTTTCTACTGCTTCACTTCTGCCCTTGTGAAAAATGAATTTTCTGTACGTGTCTTGCCTTCCATGGGGGAAGAATGGTGTAACAGAGAGGAGGGGTGGAAAGCTTAAGCATAATAAGGGTAGGAGCAAAAAAGAAGAAAAGGGAGCACTGGAAGCTGTGTTCATCTTACAGAACTTACAGAAAAATCATACTTCTCAGCCTCTGATTCTGGAGGGGCAGTGCAAATTCCACAATTCACCCTGTCACTGAACAGTGGATCAACATTTTACCCTTGCCCACAGACAGAAGAGAGTTATTTAAAAAAAGGGGCAACAAGTAGGACTATATGTAATAGGCATTAGGACCACTCAACACTCGGAACATACAGGTTGACTGCTCCTCTCTTCAATTCCCCCAAACTTCTTTTCCTATAGATCCCCAGGTTCTTGTAACATGCAAGCACAGTCTACTGAATCAAGAGGAAAAAACATAATCCCATGAAGGAGGAAGAGAAAAGAAAGTCACGTTAGCCGGGCAGTAACTGGTTTGTTCAGGGTTGGTGTGCCTACGAAGTATAGGCTGGCATGGTCATTCACAGCCCATAGAGGAGGAGGAGTATGTGGATGGCTGGTAGCAAGTTCTTTCAAAGACGGACACATTTCTTGCAAATATAGCATATGGGAAGTGCATAACTTTCATATCTGTTAGAAAGTGATCAGTCTTCAGCAATATATACTGCGGAGTGCTGTGTGTTCAGACTCATGGGAACATCGTTTTGATAAGGGTAGAACCCCAAGATGATCTTACTCTGGAAGTTATGCAAAACGTTTAGAGTTTGGCAAAAGTGATAAGTTTGGATCAGATGGCTGCAGCCTAAATATTACCTGCTGATTTGATGCACTATTACAACCACATCAACAGATTGACTTTGAACAGATGAATGCTTTTTCTTTGTGGAGCATAAAGATGAACAGCTACTCAGTATACCCAAATGCCCATTTTTTGTGCAAATAAAACTTTGGTTGCCTGTGAACATTCATGCAAAACAAATTCTCCACTGTTGGTATATGAAGGGAAAAGACTAGAAGCTTACCTGATTAGTTTTAGTTAGTTACTGTTGCTGCTTTGGCCAAGGAGATGGATGGAATTTGAAGAATCAATATCTTCTTGTGGAAGACCAGATGAAGGGTTTGTGTGACAGGCATGCATGTAACTTGGAAATCCTCCTTAACTAGGTAGTCGCTACCAGGAAAAGTGTTTTCCAGGACTTTAGGTTTGCCTTCATCATTGGCTCAAATACTGGCTTTGTAACTTTTTCCAAAATGAGGTAAAGGTCCCATGGGAGACACCATGTCTCTGATAAGAAGTCTTAAATAAAAGTTGTCTCTGAAGGCAGCTTTACTAACTCTAAAGCAAGGTGAGGGATGTGACCTGGATGTCTACATAGAAACCTGAGATTCCCTCTACATGCACTTTTTTGTGAAGGAGTAACAAAGGCTCTTATCAAAGAGTTTCATCCAGTGCTGCAGTACTTTTTCCAGTGGGTCTGACTTAGGGAGGGTTTAGACCACTATCATTTGCCCAGGTTCTTGTAGGCTTTTTAGTGGATAGTTTCTGTGGCAGTCAAAACTTCTAAGGATTTCTTTGGATAATGTGGGATGCTAGCCACATTCAGAATTACAGAAGCTAAGATGACACATTCACAGCACTGATTTTGTGGTGATGTCTCTCCAATGGGTAAGTCAGACGTCTTTTGAATGAGATATCTGTAGTGGGCCATCTTGTAATGTTTAGTCAGAGCTGAAAACCACACCTGGTGTGATCAAGAGGACTACTGGAATTATTTATGAGTATAGCGTGTTTTTGCCCTCTGAATGATTCTTATTATCAAGGGGACTGGTGGGAAGCCATAATAGTTTCTAAAGCCACATCTCTACTAAGGCATCTTTGGCAGGTTAGTTCACTTGTGGGATACGTTAGAAGAACTGGTAACATTTCCAACTTAAATGGGAAGGTGGTTAAGGTCCATCACTGGCTGGCCCTATTGCCAGAAGATTATGGTGGTTGTCCTCTGTTCTTGTGACCATTCATTAGAAGCAACATCTGCTTAACCTGTCTACCAAAATGCTGGTTTCTCCTGGGATGTCAATGGAAATATGTAAGAATTTTTTGGGTACTTTTTTGCAAAGGAGGAAAGCCAGCCCACTTGTTTGTTGATATACCAGATGACTGCCATGTTGTCCATGTGTATGGCTACTGGTTGCTGACATTGTCACAACAGATAACTTGCAAATATGGAGTCCAGAAGGCCACTTTGGTGTCTACTGCAAATAAAGTCCATTAGCCTGAGGCAGGTATATTAGCAGATAGCTACACTTATTCCAGCAGCAATGGCCGAAGCCTCAACCATGCTGTACAGCATATGGATCATGTGATTCATGACACTTCAACAGGATGTGAGTTGGTCTCTTAGCATTCCGTATGAGGTCTATCCTGCTGCTTCTCCACCACATGGAACATTTCATTTTAAACTTCTGACTGGACATAGACTGTGTAGGTTAGTGCCTTTAGTGATAGGGTGAAGGACAAGAACATGCATTTCCTGAATATGTACATTGTCTCAGCCTTCCTGTTTGAAGGGTGGACAGCAAGACTTTGAGGGTTTGGGTCCTCCTCGTAGTTACTGCTGAGGAAATAAGATATGGTTTAGGAAGTTTCCAGTCAAACTACCAATCCTTGACTGGGTAAAATATCCAGTCTGACATTTTAGGTCTTGTTGAAGTTTTATCAGGCCATTATGATGACATTTTTAAAACGTCCACTAAAGGTGGGACCATTTGGGAAGACTGGGGAGCATATATGAATGCTTGCAGCAAGCTCCTCTGTAGAGGTGAGACAGAGTTTGTGAGTCAGCCTCCTGCATTAAGTAAAGAAATTCATCAACTATAAGGCCATCAGGAGATGACTCCTAGGAAGCCATACTCTCCTCTATATCAAGGTTTCTGATAGGAGATTATACACAGACCTCTACATATTTAGCCTTCAAAAAGATTTCACAGACTTAGATGAACAGCAGGGCCTTTCTGTGGCTTTGTGTAGCATGGAGGTTTGCAGCAAATGTTTGGGGAGGCATGTGGCATAACTACTGTAATACTGAAAAGCCCACATTGTTATGAAAACTGCTTGGGTCTGCACTGATAACAGTCAATGGCATTTCAAGTCTAATTGCAGCTGGAGCACCAGCGCTGCTTGCATCAGCAGCTCTGTTGGCACTGGTGTGAAGAGGACCCATGCAAAAGCAATGTGATCCATTGTCACCAAAGTCACTGGACTCATCCAGATACAGCTCACTGTCAACACTGGTGGGAGGCTACTACAGGTATTGGCACGAGGCAGGCAGAAAAGGTTAACATTGGGAATAAAAACTCCATGTACATCAGTAAATACTGCATCAGTGTCAGATGTGGTACTAGGTAAATTTATGACGTACTCATTTTGTGGCTGCATGTATGTCAAATCAACAGGGCAAAAGAATGTCAATACAAGTTCTAAGGTTGACACCACAGCTGCTGACTTTTGGCACCAGCAATCACAGGATGAGGCTGGTAGAAATATATCTGGAAGAATGGAGAGGGGAGGCTTGCAATGGTAATAAGCACAGAAACTGCGGCTCTGGAAAGTGCTCCCTGATCCCTTTTCCTATGCAGATGTGAGAGCTAGCCATCTAAACATGATGCTTTAACTCCCAAATAGATTGCTTCAGTATCCAATAATCAAGCTCTGGAGTCAGGGAGGACTGGGGCAAGGACAACTTGAGTATTAGGGCATAGTCTGTGGGTCTCAGTGATGAGAAAGTCAGAAAAATAATCTCTGACCTTGTCCTGAGTTGTGGGAGTGGAAGGATGAGCCAGTTTTCATATGCATGGTAATCAGATCGGAGATTTCCATACAGATAACTTCCAAAGGACTGTATTGAGTTATGTGACTCGTCGATCTCAAGGTTGGAAATGTTTGATAATAAGGGCCTGGCTTTGTAGCCAGATGACTCATGGCTCAGGCCTCATATCAATGATGGCCTCTTTCATTAGGAGATTTTTATGTTTTTCCTGGCATCATTTTCATACTGTCTAATTAAGCCACAAACTGATAAATACCACCATTGCAGGTCGCTGCACCTCTAAAAAGCTCCTAATAATCCAGAGGTTATATTCAGGACTCCTAATAATCCAATAAGCTTAAAACCAAGCTTTTTGTCAGCGCTCTGCACCAACTTCTTCAGAAAGCAAACTAAAAACAAAGAACAATGCATCTGTCCCATTATTTAAGCATCATAGCTCCACCCAAACACTCCCCCTTGTGGACACACCTGAAAATTGCACATCAATGCACTTAAAAAACTTAACCACAGAAAAACTGTGCATCACTATTTGTATGAGATTAACATGACCAGCCCTGAATATTTGTAATCAAACTAATACTCTAAATTTACGCCACCAACATAGCATGTATACAATCTTAAATACCTGGTAGACACTATAAACACAATAGTGGTAAACCCAGGAAAAGTATATGTGTGTAGCGCCTGTTTTAAAAAAAGCCATGTAAATAAATCAAAATGCCATTCAGATGGTAACATAACTCGATGGAAGACTACAAACCATGAGTTGATATAAAATATACAAAATACATCCATGAGTATACCTTGGAAATGAATGCTTAACATTGTTATGTTGTTATCATAACCATCTGATAATAGTAGCAGTATTAGTAGCAAAAAAAAAAAAAAAAGTTATATATTATATATTGATTGTATATTGTGTGTAGCGGCCGGTACTAGGAGGCTGACGTCCCTTACATAAAAGACTATTCTGAGGAATGATCAAACTACACATCCCCCGCTTAAAATAATGGACCACAATGTAACCATTGATAAAGACATTAAAAAATAAAACCAATAATAACAAAGTAGCTCTAAACCATTTTAACAATCAAAAAACGAAGAAAGAAACAATCCCCATAAAATAGCTAAAAAGGTGGTCATTCCCAAGGGGAATAAATCAGTCTAAGAAGCTTCAAACTGGCCCTTCACAATAGCCCTCTTTTGGTGGATTGGATGTTCACTATCGAAGTGTAGGTATGAATTTGAAAATGTCGGCTTCTCTGAGACTTGAATGCAAGGAGTTGATGTGGCAACTCAAATTAGAAGCTTACCACCTACCTGGACTAAACAGCATGCTTTCTATTAGTTGCTTTCTTAAACTGAGAAGCCTAGTTAGGTGAAGCTTCTTAGACTGATTTAATCCCCTTGGGAATGACCACCTTTGTAGCTATTTTATGGGGATTGTTTCTTTCTTCGTTTTTTGATTGTTAAAATGGTTTAGTGCTACTTTGTTATTATTGGTTTTATTTTTTAATGTCTTTATCAATGGTTACATTGTGGTCCATTATTTTAAGCGGGGGATGTGTAGTTTGATCATTCCTCAGAATAGTCTTTTATGTAAGGGACGTCAGCCTCCTAGTACCAGCCGCTACACACAATATACAATCAATATATAATATATAACTTTTTTTTTTTGCTACTAATACTGCTACTATTATCAGATGGTTATGATAACAACATAACAATGTTAAGCATACATTTCCAAGGTGTACTCATGGATGTATTTTGTATATTTTATATCAACTCATGGTTTGTAGTCTTCCATCGAGTTGTGCTACCATCTGAATGGCATTTTGATTTATTTACATGGCTTTTTTAAAACAGGCGCTACACACATATACTTTTCCTGGGTTTACCACTATTGTGTTTATAGTGTCTACCAGGTATTTAAGATTGTATACATGCTATGTTGGTGGCGTAAATTTAGAGTATTAGTTTGATTACAAATATTCAGGGCTGGTCATGTTGATCTTATACAAATGGTGATGCACAGTTTTTCTGTGGTTAAGTTTTTTAAGTGCATTGATGTGCAATTTTCAGGTGTGTCCACAAGGGGGAGTGTTTGGGTGGAGCTATGATGCTTAAATAATGGGACAGATGTATTGTTCTTTGTTTTTAGTTTGCTTTCTGAAGAAGTTGGTGCAGAGCGCCGACAAAAAGCTTGGTTTTAAGCTTATTGGATTATTAGGAGTCCTGACTATAACCTCTGGATTATTAGGAGCTTTTTAGAGGTGCAGCGACCTGCAACGGTTGTATTTATCAGTTTATAATTAAGCCACAAGCAAACAGAGCATCAGTTAAGCCTTGTATTTATCTACTAAACAATACACACAACTAGTATGCTGATTTTTGCATGCAATGACCCTGCTATTGCCTGGTGAAGGGGAAAACAAGGCTCAGGCTTGCACACCAAGGAAGGGAAAAGGTACAGAAAAAGTACAGAAGAGTACTGGCTTACATCATAATTTATTTATTTATTTTATTTATTTAACATTTGTTAATCGGGGAACGTCTGACTTGGAACGAGACAATTTTCAGCGGATGCCCGGGGAGAAACACTCCAGACGCATGTCTTTTTAACATGGGAGGAAACCTTAGCACCAAGAAGAAACCCACACAAACACATGGAGGACATGCAGACTCCACACAGAAGGCACCCCAGCCGAGAATCGAACCAGAGAACCTCTTGCTGTGAGGTGACAATGCTACTGCTGCACCACTGTGCCATCCAAGTTGGTGGAAGTGGTCTCCAGCAAAACATCCAATTCAGATTAAGCTTTCTGACAATGAATAACAAAAACACTATGTAATATAAGCTTGAGAACTCCACATGACACATTTGTGCAGCAAAGAACTGGAGAACTGCAAAAATAGATTGTCAGAAGGAAGCAGCTTAAAAGCTCTGAGTGATAAGTGGTCCTAATGCCTGTTTGTTTTTTAATTTCTCCAAGTCTTTTGGGTTTCTAATACCATGACGAGAATGTACCCCCAATCCTAAGTCAAAGTATGATTAATGTTTATGAAATTAGTATTCTTTCAATCTTTGATATCAGCCAAAAGTGCTCTTCGCAGCACCCGCAATGTGCCCAGTAATGACTCCTTCTGCAATCCATACAGGGTTACATGGATTGGTAACATATCTAAATATGATCATAGATTCTTTTTTATAAGACCTGTTGCTCCTACTACTACTGGAACTGTCTGCGTAACTTTCTTCCACATTGCTCTTGTTAATGCCTGCAGATCTTGATATTTTATGACTTTGTGTCTCTCTGTAAGCAGGACACTGTAGTCACTGGGTGTGGCAATTTCATTGAGCAATGCTACTTTTGTCTTCTTTTCTTGGACCACTATATCTGGTTTTCTAGCATCTATCTTTTGAACTGCTGGTAATGGATGATCCCATGTGATATAAACTTCATCATTTTCCATGATGCTTTGTGGCTCATGTTTCCAGTGTTTTTCAGCCACTTCAGTATCATAATGACTACACAATCCCCAGTGCAATAGTCTTGCCACATTATTATGCCTTTCATTATACAGTCCTTCTGCCATTAGTGTGTCACAACCAGCAACTAGGTGTGCGACTGTTTCCAATTCGGTTTTACAAAACTTGCATTCGTCTGTTTCTCCCACATGTTCAATGGACTTTGTAAGCCAACGTGTACATAGTCCATTATCTTGAGCTGCCAATATTATCCTTTCATCTCTTGGTTTGAATTTACCTCTCCTTAACCACTCCTGCGTTCGTTCCTGATCAACATGAGGTTCTTCCAGACGTTTCCTGTACTTGCAACTATATTTATACATTTTCCATATTTCTTGCCTTCTCATCAGGTCCTTCACCTTATATTCTCTCTTTTATTTTTTGGCACATTCTGTTGCTGCCTGATTTTTATCTACTTCTGGTTTGATTTCCACTCCTGCTTGACAAAGATATGCTTCTGCTAAATTAAGCAGAGAAGTCATCTTAGATTTATTCTCCTCATGCTTCAAAACTTTCACTACGTTTGGGTCTTCTGAGGTCAGCAGATAAGTGTTGAGTCCCACAATTGCAAATCTATACATGTAATCAATTTCAGGGAAGCCCATCCCTCCTTCAGAACGGGGAATATATAATCTTGTTATACACTGATTTTTATACATCATTTGGTGAGCATGAAACATTCTTCTTGTTTTAATATCTAATCTATCCAACACTTTATGAGGCCAGTCAATCACTCCAAAACTGTAAGTTAGGAAAGGAAGAGCAAATTGGTTTACAGCTTGGATCTTTTTCCAAGATGTCAACACTTTTCTCAGGATTAATTTAAGTCTTCTAAAGTATTCCTTACTGAGTTTTATTCACGTGTTAATGTTTTATTGCTGATCTTTCATCAGTTCCCAAATATTTACACAATCCCTCTTGTTCAAGTTCTTTTATATCACGTTCTTGTCCCAAACGGATATTTTCCTGATGATGCAGTTTCCCTGCTTTAAAGGTTGCTTTTGCACATTTATCAAAACCAAATGACATTCTTATATCATCTGAAAAAGTTTTGACAACCTGCAGCTATGCTTTCAGTTCTTTACCTGATGAGCTATACAGTTTAACATCATTGACAAAAGAGTGGATGAGAAGTCTTTAGACTTTGTTTTCTAGGAGCCAAATTATAGCCTTGACCTAAAGCTGTTAAGTAAACAGCTTAATGGGTTAAGGGCAAGACAGAATAACAACAGCGACAGATAGTCATCCTGGAATATCCCCCTTTGAATTTTTACCCCTGGGATAATAATTTGTCCTTTATCATGGCTTAACTGCACAGTGGTCTGCCACTGTTTCATGGTTACTGTAATGCAGTCAATCAGTGTAGGGTGGACCTTATACATTTTTAAACACTCTTTTTATCCATGAATGTGAGATACTATAAAATGCTTTTTTTTGTAGTCAATCCATGCCATACTTGGATTCTTCCCCTTTTTACAGTTCTCCACTATGAGTTTATTAACAACAAATGATCCTTTGTTCCATACGACTTTCTTCTATTGCCCTTTTGTTCTACTGCCATAATTGAGTTTTCTTCGAAAAGACTATAAACTCTGTCAGCGTCAATTCCGATATATAGTTTATACGTTGTCGGAAGGCTAGTTATTGGTCTATAATTTTTAGGGTAGCTTGCAGGTTCACTCTTACGTAGTAGCACTGTTTTTCCGGTTGTTAACCAAGTTGGTGTCTGTTCAGGGTGTGCATACAAATAGTTCTTACTCATGGCTAAGTCTTCGTGCAAAGATGTTATTACTTTTAACCAAAAGTTAGGTACTGCATCTGGGCCTGGGGTTTTCCAACTAGAGGCTTTTCTTAACATTGCTTCAGTCTCTCTGGCTGTTGCTTCATCCCATTTCATATCCTGTACCTTTAAACTTTTTATTCTTTCTTTCACTTCTTTTATCCATATAGCATCTTTGTTATGTTCCACAGGATCTTCATGGATATTTCTTCAAAATGTATCTATTTCTTCTTTTTTTGAAGGTCTTTCAATTCCTTTTACCTTGTTTCCCAGTTCTTTTTGGGTCATCAATAAACTGCTTATTTTGTACTTTTCCTTTATATTTATCTGTTATCTTCTAAGTTTTTCCGCCTGCGCTGAACTTTTTAATTTATTTGCGATAGTGCATGATAGATCCTGGTCTGTTTTATCACATCTATCTTTCTTAGTATTTTTACTGATCTGTTTCCTCTTCTATAATCTTCTAACAGTGCCACTTCTTAATTGCTTTATAGTTTTCTCTGTCTGATACTTCCATGATGGTATTCGATTTCTCCCCTTCCTTTCCCTCACTACCCTGTGTTCATGTGGTAGAACTTTATCAGTTATTAATTTAGCTGCACAGTAATATATCTTGTTTACATCTGTTACATCACATGGATCTCTATGGACAGTCCTAATTACCGTGTTCATTT
The DNA here is from genome assembly GCF_019279795.1 of Protopterus annectens. Taxonomy (NCBI): domain Eukaryota; kingdom Metazoa; phylum Chordata; order Ceratodontiformes; family Protopteridae; genus Protopterus; species Protopterus annectens. The sequence goes on from NC_056734.1 coordinate 112,553,458, forward strand.
ATCAGACTTCTAACTTTTCGGGGTTTTATTGACCTTCTGCAGTCCATTTATTTCATTGATCTTAATATATCTGTTTCTATTAAATCAAGCAACTCTTCTCTTAGCTCATTTTCCTCCAAGCTGACGGCACATCCCTTGTTTTCCATTTCCTGCTGGCTTTCTATAGAAAGTTCTACAGCATCTTCCTGTGGCACCTTCTCTTCAATTTCATCCTGCGACCTCCACTGCTTTGGCATATGGGAGCTCACTGGCCTATCACTCCTCAACATTGACTGCATCAGAGTTTCCACACTTTCCTGTTCCTTCTCTTGCTGTCTAGCTTCAAGTGAGCTTTTATACTGGTTTTCTGTGGAAGGCTCCAAGCTATCTTGATATGGCACCTGACCAATTGCTTCCTGTTTCACTTGTTCCCTCTTAATTTGGATATCCATCTCTCTGCCCTGTTGTGGTGCTTTTCGCATTATATTTTCTACACCGAATCCTTCACTTTGCAGGTGTTCTACAATCTCACTTTCTATTTCTTTAACGTTTCCGTTACTAATCTCCTTTTCCACTTTTCCTCTTTGTCTTCCTATTTTTTGTATTGTAAAGTTTTCCATATCTGGATTCCTTTGCCTATATTTCTCTTCAAATATCTTTGGGACTGCCTTCTTTATATTGATTCATTTGGCTTTCTCCTTTGCATAGATATCTGCACCATATCAAATCTCTCTCTTTCCCATGTCCATATTTCTTTTGTATACTTTTCAAAAATATCTAGATTGTGTTTATATTTTTGCACTTCCTCAGAAGCTTCTTTTTCCAAAAATATCAAAGTTTCTTGATCTATATATCGTTTTTCAAAAATCTGTTGTATTAATGAACGCAAATTTTTATTTGAAGCTTCTGACAGTTTTTTCTGTGAAAGTATTTTTCTTTCCTCTAATTTATCTCTTAATCTTTGTGTATATCTTGCGTCTGAGAATTCTGGGCTTTTTGTATAATAGTAACAATACATAATTTCTTTTTTATCCTCAATAGTCCACTCTGTCTTTATGGCTCTTCTTTGGCTTATCAGTTTTTGTGATTTTTGTGGACTGCTACTTCCTTCTACAACATGGGGCCCATCCTCCCCCTGGGCCTGGCCTGGCCCCATTGTAGGAATGTTTCTGTATTTTGAGGATTCTGCACTGTCATTTTTTCCAGTCCTGACACCAGTGCACCTCCCAGGGTTGGGCACATTTTTAACCTTGGTCTTGTGCACCCTGCTATCTTTTTTAGTTTTGACCTACTTCTGTCCATGACATATGCTATATAAATACAGTCTATATATCAATGTCGCCTTGGTGAGATTTTGTGAAAAACAGGATCCACCTTGTGAAGGTACTCAACAAGACTTGAAGATTAATTCAATTTCAGCACTACTATTCTCCTTTGCTTGCTGACTTTTCATCTCTCCATTCGGACCACAAATGCCTGTGGTATACAGCAACAAATGTTGCTGAATATGGACCACTTCTTAACAGATTTTGTGTTACACCCTTAAACATTATGGAGGTGTAATCCTGGACCTCCCATGAAAAATATCCAAACCTGCAGTATTTATGTCTTACTGTCATAGCTATGATTATCCGTTGGTGTAACTGAATACTTGTGAAAACTCACTTCAAGCTTCGGCTTAGCTACTAAAAATTGGTATCTCAATATGCCTGTAGCTGAGTTCTCCTCTTTTTCTTGCTATCTATAATCCTGAGATTTGCACTAGACTCGCTATACATGACCGTACATCAGACTTACTTCACTAAGCTTGCTGTTATTATGTTTCACACACTAACTTTTTCAATTATGCATAAACTTATCCCTTTAATTACTTAGTATGGTAATGAGTATTACATGGTAGTATCATATTAATAAATAGAGAAACCTGGGGAAAGAGAAGCCTGACAGGGTTAATACAGACTTGCAGCACAAACAACTGATTTATTATCTGAAGCAGTAGCCTCCAACAATTTGACACATTCACTTTTTGTTCTCTTTACACTCTGAGCATTTATACCATGTGAAAAAGGACTTGACGATTGAGTTTTGACTGCAAATTTTTCATACTTTGAAGTGCTATAAATGGTTTGCAAGCTTCCACTATAATGTGCAGTCTGTCCATTTATCCTTAATATGCAGTCTACAAAACATTTTTGCTAAAACAGAGTAAAATACAGCCTGCTGTATGCCAGTAAAACATAAAAAGACAAAATGACTCACAAAGCTCCTATTAACTTGTGGCATAATTAAGTACACATTTTCTTATTATTCTCTGACAAGATTGTTATATACACTAAGCACAGTCTGGTCATTTATTAGGTAGAGGAAGGGGAAAAGTATCACTTGGGTTATCTTTAGCTTATTGTATAAGCAAAAAAAGAAGTTATGCACTCACCATAACGTTCCATCTGACTTGTTTTTCTACATTTGTCTTCAACCTGTGGGTTCCCGGATCCTGCTTGGATTCGACTCGGTTGCATATCCAGCATCTGATCCGAGCTCTAAGCTCCTCCTCTACCTATAACGCCCCTGTTTCCTTCCTCACGTCAGATCGAGTTTGCTCCCCAATCTAGTATTCATACCTGACCCAACACACCTTATCCCATACCAGAAAGTCCATGAGCAAGAAGGAGGATGAGAGGCACCCTGATGGTGACCACCTGTTCTAGTCGTGAGACCACCACACAGTTTATACAAGGCAGGGGAAAAGAGGGAGGGACGGATGAAGACAAATGAACAACAACAACTCAGATGGAACGTTATGGTGAGTACATAACTTCTTTATCTGAATTTTTTGTCTTCATTTGGTCTTCAACCTGTGGGACAGAGTCCACAGCTACTAAGCACCTGGGAGGCCCTCATGGAAGGATATTCTGGAGCACAGTGGAGCCAAAGGATCCCCTGTTCCTGGATATGATGCCCAACTTATAATGCAAGATGAAGGTATGAGATGAGGCCCAAGCAGCCACAGAGTATATATCATCTAACGAAACTCTGGACCAAAAGGCTGGTGAAGTAGCCATAGATCTGGTGGAATGTGCCTTCACATGACCTGGCGGGGATATACCCCTAGCAGAATACACCTGAATTATACACTGGGAAATTCAGTGGGCGACAGTGACCTTAGATACTGGTTTCCCTAAAAAGGGTTTAGAGTAGAAAATGCAGAGTTGGTCAGACTTACAAAAAGCTTTAGTCCTGTGCAGGTAAAAGTGCAACTGTCTGCGCACATCCAATAAATGCAATTTGTATTCTTCCTTGTTTTTAAAATTTGGGAAGCAGACCAGGAGATTAATCACCTGATTAATGTTGGACTCTGACGCTACCTTATGAAGAAAGTATGGATTAGTACACAAGGACATCCTGTCCTTATGAAAAATCATATAAGGGGCTTTGACCAACAATGCGTGAAGTTCCGAAACTCTCCTGGCAGAAGTAATAGCAAGCAAGAAAGCTGTCTTCCAGGACAAAAATTGTAGATCCACAGAGGCTGCAGGCTCAAAGTGGGGGAGAAACTAAAGCCTGCAGCACTAGCATAAGATCCCATGGTGGCGTTGGGTCAGGGGTCATAGAAGAAAAGTGCCTTTGAGGAAGGCCTTGCAAAACTTTGAAGATGCTAAGGAAACCATACTATCACCTACATGAAAATAAGAAGTTGCAGCAAGTTGGACATTGACTGTCAAAAAACTGGCACCTTGCTGAAAGATCCCAGCTAAAAATTCCAAAACCATGGAAACCGGTGCGGTGAAGGGATCTAGGGCACTCTGTGAAGCCCAGATCGAAAAACGTCTCCATTTGCTAGAGTAAGTGTGATGTCATGAGACTTTCTGTATATATAGGAAGTGATGTATTTTTTCTGTGACTCTGATGAAGCCTAAGATTGAGACTCTAATGATACCCTGAATCATTTTAATGCTCTTGTCAAAATAATTCTAGACAAACATTTTCCATCCACCAAAAATACAGTTAGGGGTAACACCTGTGCATTGCTAACCTCTAATCTTAAAACATTAATTAGTACCTTTTAATTCCTTATACCTTTACTTTCCCTTCTTCACTTACTTCCTTAATTCTATCAAATTCTCTTTCCTGACTTTCTTTCTAAATATGCCATAAGCCTGTTTTTCCTCACTTCATATTGCAATTTCTGTTTGTATTAGACTGACTTACCATTCATTTTTCTACAACCTGTCTAAAATTTCAATAAATAGGCCACGGTGGTACAGCGGTTAGCATTGCCACCTCACAGCAAGAGGTTCTCTGGTTTGACCCTTGGCTGGGGTGCCTTCTGTGCAGAGTCTGCATGCCCTCCCTGTGGTCTTGTGGGTTTCCTCCGGGTGCTCCGGTTTCCTTCCACATCCCAAAGACATGCTGTAGGTGGATTGGACACACTAAATTGGCCCTAGGTGTGAGTGCATGCGTGTGCGTGCATTCTGTGGAAGGCAGGGCGCCGGGCTGGCAACTCGACACCGTAAAACTCCACTGCCAATTATGAGCGGACAGTGATCCGCTGTGGGTACCCCTAATCGGGAAAAGCTGAAAGAAGAAGAAAAAGATTAAATAATTGTCATATAACTTGCATCGATTCTTAACAAATGTTTTTATATTATGTCTACTTTGTTATAATTATTTACACTGCAGATTTTTTTTTTATTTTTGAAGATTGTAAAATTATTGTTCTTAAAATGTTTTTAATACTATAGAGCTTTTCTCTTAGGATCTCCACTAAAATGGGCTTCTACCTAGTCAGACTTTCCTGGCAATAAAATGTCAATAAATAAATAATTATAAAATTAATGAAAGAAAAGGACCACATTTGGAAACTTTGAAAAATATCCAAGTCCCATTATGCTAACTTTACTTCACTCAGAAGAGTTGTTAAACAGGCAGTTTCGTACTTAACAACTGAAATAATATCAAGGCCCCAAATTCAACCTTGTTCTACACAGTAAAAAAAAGACATTGCCTACCTTCCATTTTGCTATGTAAAAATCTAACAAGAGACTACATTAAAACTACCATAATGTCATTTGAGACACAAAAACACTCTCATCCCCTAGACCAGTGACAATCATCATCATCTCTTTCAAGACTATCCTAAATGCTGTCCCTAAGTATATAGCCTTATCCTAGATCTTACTTTTTCCAAGAGTTACATACTCTATTTGTGTCCATCTCAACCCAGATGCCAGAAGGGCAATAGTAAAAGAGGTACTAATACCAAAACTGGAATATTCACTACCCATAACACCTGCCCACGGCAGCTAGAGCTGCACAATTATTTTCCTGTCGTACCGTTAAAATCACACATTAACATCACTGTCCCTCTCTTGGAACCAAACAACACAGAAAAATTACACAGAAATGTCCAATAATACATTGTCAGAATTGCAACCAAATTCGATAAGGAAACCTCATATATCCTTAAGCACAGCAACTAAGAACAACTAAAAACACTGCTTTTGGATGACAATAACTAACTTCACCAAAATCTTTCCCTCCATATTACATTGTCTAGCACCTCAAACAGCAAAAGATTCAACCAAATATTTCACTGCGGCTTACACGAGATATAAAAAAAGCTAAGGCATAAGAAATAAAGCATGGAAAAATTGACATTTAGAAAAAGTACTAAACAATCTGCAATTATATTGACACTTATGAAATCTAACCAAAAATATCACCCTAAAGGCTGAGCAAAACAAACTATTTTACAAGAAAACCACAAAAAAACTCCAAGAAAAGTTTTAGTAAATAGTCAATAAACTTATTAAACATGGACAAAAATCACAGTCCTGCCCTTTTTGACATAAAACAATCTATAACACTCAACACAAATTTAACTCATGCTACATAAATGCTGCTAATTCCCTTACTAAGGGAATTAGCAGCATTTACTCAACACATCAGTAAGTGACTTGGATGCTATCACAACTTCCATGTCACGTACCACAACTCCACCCATTATAATACTCAAAAACATAAACTCACCTCTCTTGCAGCTGTAGAATGTCTCAAAATAGCTGAAGAAACCATCAAATACACAATATTGATACTTATACATTCCAAGAAGGAATAGTCCCCAGACTCTAAAAACAACCCTATGTTATTCCTTAACATAAAGTAGGTAACCCACTTGAACATGCACACTACAGACCTATCGTCATCTTGTCCCCTCTGTCTAAAGTACTAAAAAGATGTGCTCTAACACAGCTGATCAACTACCTACCACAGAATAAGTTACCATAGCACAGGACTGCGATTACTAAGTTTTGTAAACTATATTCAAGACAGACAAAATAAAGGTGAACTCGCTACATTCCTATTTTTAGGCCTGTCCAAACATCTGATACAGTTTCATATCCCATGATATTACTTAGAATCAAACAACAATAATAAAATCAGTTTGTTTAAAAGCTGCCTCAGCCACTGAACAGTATGTGTATGTTGGACTGAGGAGCTGTCAGCTCCACAACAAATAATATTAGGTGTGCCCCAAGGTTCAATATTACGACCTTTATTCTTTAATATACTTATAAGTCACTTACTCAACAAATATAATCCAATATGCAGATGACTCAGCACTAATATGTGCTGCCTCTTCAATCAAACAGCCCAAGGCAACCTGCAACATTCCTTCACAAAAACTGAAAAATGACTAGAGAAATCTACTCTACACCTAAATCAAAATATTATAAGACTAAACTAATGGCAGTTGTACAGCTCAAAGAATCCCACAAACATAAAACGACTTGAATGTTGTATAAAGGAAATGAATGTGATGGCCGCTCACTCTCAAAGTATGAGCTGCACTGTAAAACATTCATTACAATACTCAGTCTAGGGATCTAAATGTCTTCAGCAACATCAACAGAATGGTTTAGAGGGACAGGTATAGTTCTCAAAGGGAAACCCTGCTGTGGAGGACTCCCCATCCACATAAAACAAAGCTCATCCCTGTCCATATTCAGGTGCAACTTGGATCTATGGATGGGAAACAGAAAATTTATCCCAGGACTGCTCCCTGTACTGCTAATGGAGACAGGCTGTTCCCAAATGCTTTATCCTGTGCATGGATCCCCTCAAATTATCTATGGTATGATCCAAGATATTCTCAGTAGGGGTAATATATAATTATCGACCACGGGATGGGTAATGCCAATCTCCAACCAAATGGGATAGGTTAATTCGAGCAATAAATGACAAACTGGCTAGGTTTAAAACGGCATGCAAGGACAGCTAGCCTAGTACTTACATATGAACCTATGAACAATGACTATACCTTATGATGTTGTGCATACCAAGCTTTACAACACACGTGCAGCACTCAAACTGAACAAGAAGCAGTATGGCCACACATCTGCATATGCATCACAAAACAGTGTACAGTTTCCCAGGGTTGGCTGTTTGATTCCAGTCAAAAATATCAACACTGAAACCTGAAAAATGAACAGTGGCAGAACATATGCTTGCTTGAAGAATAACAAGTGTGGGCATTTGCATATATACATACACAGATAGACATATTTGCAATGGCATGCTCATTCTACTGTATGTAGACATGTATGCTCTGAGTGTGCATGCTGTAAAAACATCACTAGACTCTTTGAATGTCCATCACTGAGAGTGCCAATTATAAGAATACTACATACAAGCCTACAGGCAATGAGTGAGTCCATATGGCACAAACAAAGTAGGTCTATGTACTGGTGTTGCATATATTAGTGGTCTACGTCAGATGTTCGACTTTTCAGAAACTGGAAAAAAAATATCAAAGAGACTACATGATAGAGTTTCATAAAACTCAAACATAACCCCCCCCCCCACAAAAGTCTACCTTTTTTTACATTTTTGCAGGAGGCAAGCCCCCCTGCACCCCCCACACACCCTGCAAATTATATATAGCAACTCCGAGATTGCACTACAGTGAGGAAAAGGGTAAATTTCCTAATCCTCACTGTACTGCGATCTCCAATTAACAGCTTAGAACTTTCAAAAAACGTAATCATATGGTCTCGACCATATTTCAACTGATAAGGACCCATATTAGCATGGTGTATCTTGGTGGGTCAGCTTCCTCTTCCACTGGAAAATACCTGTGTGCCCAGAATGTGGGTATTCAGCCACAATACAGGCATTTGAAAATTTTGCATGACACCACTTACTAGGTTGCTTTCTCAAGCAAGAATTAAAAAAGCAGACTAGGCACACAAGATCTGGTACAGAGAGGACATGAGAAGTTGCATCCTTGAAAATATAAACTTTGACACACTGTGCATTTTCACACCATGCAGGCTACAACACAAAGAATGAGGGGCACACAGTAATAACTGAGTTAACAAGTGCATAGTGTATCTGCATATACTATTTCACTTTGCTCCTAAAAATGTCTCAAATACTGCCCCACAAAGATACTATTTACAGATTAAAATTGGCACAGTGGTGCTGCCCTAATGATAGTAGGACATTCCTTGGCATGCAATGCTAACCTGTTAATCAGACATATTTTAATGCATGCAGGTGGACATAATCTACGTGTGCAGATGCAAAACACACACACAACTGGCTGTATGATGTGTGAAACAGCACCAGGAACATACAGTAATGATGACCAAGTTGATCTCGGCTCAGGAATCTAACTGCTCTATTTCCACCCCGTCTGTTCTGATAAAATTTTGACAGAAACTTGTTTGCTAAAATCATACCCAAGCCAAAACTGTACTAAAGAGCCGCCCTCTCCAAAGCAAAAAACACAGCATCAATGGGACCAGACGGTGTCCCGGGCTGCGTCCTACATGAACTCCAAGAAGAGCTAAACCCAAACATAAAACTACTGTTCAATCTCAGCCTTACTACAGGATATGTACCCAAAGAGTGGCGTACAGCAACAGTGGTCCCTCTCCACAAAGGTGGTGCCTCAACGGACCCTGGAAACTATCGCCCCATAAGCCTGACTAGCTTGGTCTGCAAAGCCATGGAAAGGATCATCATGGACCTCATAAATAAAGATATTGGGGACCTACTGACACTGGATCCTACCCAGTTCGGCTTTGTTAAGGGCAGATCCTGCCTCTTAAACCTGGTTGACTTCTTTGAAACAGTCACCAAGGCCACTGACGAAGGGAAGGTGGTCCATACAGCCTACCTGGAACTCGCAAAAGCCTTCGATACAATACCCCACTCGGGCATTACAGATAAGCTCACCAGCTTAAATATAAACCCCTATGTCACTAGATGGGTTGCAAACTGGCTCAAGGACAGAACCCACATGGTTAGAACTGCTGGAGCCATGTCAGACTCCAAACCAGTTACAAGTGGCGTCCCACAAGGCTCAGTCCTGGGACCTCTCTTGTTCGGTATATATTTCTCAGAGGTACAGGCCAACACAGAAGGACTGTGGCTGACCAAGTTTGCAGATGACTGCAAACTGGGCGCCATAATCGACTCTCCAGCCGACACAAGCATCCTCCAAAAGGGCCTCATAGAAACAGACAACTGGTGCCAGAGCCATGGCCTCAAGTCATCCCCTTTGGCAAAAACAAAGTGCCCACAAATTACCACATAGGTGGTAATCCATTAAGTACAGAAGAAGTAATTAGGGACCTAGGGACCCAAGTTGATAGCAATCTCTCATTTGACAACCACGTGGCCAAAGTGGTTAGAAAAACATTTTATGTAGCCCACCTAATCATGAAGGGATTCACTTCTAGATTAGGGGAGGTCATCGTGCCTCTTTACTCATCCCTCATCAGGCCCATAATCGAGTACAATGCCCCTTTTGGGATGTACCTTACCAAACACCTGCAGCAACTGGAAATACCCCAAAAGTACCTCACCAAGAGGATCAAAGGGCTCAAACAGATGCCATATGCTGCCCGGTTAAAGAAACTCCAGCTCTACTCAGTAGCATACCGCCTGCTCAGAGGCGACCTGTGCCTGACGTATAAAGCCATGTCCAACCCGGAATTACGGGACATGCTGCACCTCAAAAAATCCATATCCCATCGAGCTACACGCTTGAGAGACTTGAACCTCAGCAGTGAAATAAATAGGACATGCTGGAGGGACAGATTCATAACCCAGAGGCTCCCTTCATTCTGGAATAAAATCCCAGTCCAGGTTAGGCAGAGTCCCTCATTGACTCTCTTCAAGAGGAATCTTGATGAGTGGATGGGAGATCGTAGGTTTACCCCGGGTATCACTTCTGTGTCACTGTTAGACAGAGGCACAGTATACTAACCTCGAAAAAGGGCATAGCAAAATTAATTTAAAATGGGTTGGAAAGCCAAACATACACTGGCTAGGCTTATAAATGCCCTAGGGCAGATAGCCTAGTATGAACCTATGAACCTACTCATGCCAAAACCTCTCGATCATCAATATGTGCTCATCACAGTGCAGTTCTTTATAGACTATATATACTAAGCTAGCTGCCCTTGTGGACCATTTTAAGCCTAGACATTTCCCTTAGTGTGCCTCTTGCCCGGGAGGTAAACACCTTTACCATTATACCAATCCAGAATGGTATATTCTCAAAGTTAAACAAATTGCATTTTTAAAATACTCTGATGACAGACATTAAACAAGTAGCCAGCTACATGACTTTGTAATGCACATTTCTTTAATCTACTTCTAATTATCAAATCTTCTCTTGTATACATTTTATTTTCTCCTCCATGCACAAAGCAGTAGTGAAGATGCTATGAAGGGGGAGCTGCCCCAGGTGCAAGATGTCAGGTGGCACACTGGCACTTTAGAAGAGGTGCCAATGGGTCCTTGTAAGCAGTGACAGTAATCATGTAAGAAGCAACGATCACGATTGTGGCTACTTCAATCATAGCCAATCAGTGTTTTTTGTAGTAGGAACTGTAGCAAGGAATTAGTAAAGTTTAGCAAAAGTATTTCCTATTATCTTAGCTTGAAAACTTTTCTTTTTAAATGCAAAGGACAGTCAATGAACTACAGAAAGGTATCACTATGGCTCTTTGTCGCAGTTTATCAAAGGTGTTTGTCTTTCCTGAAGTTTTTTTTTCCTCCTCAACGTTGAGAGCACATTTTTATTTCTATTCCTCAACTGGGTTTGGATGACAAATAGGGGTATTTCCCAGGGTGCCAAATGATCTTGCTACAGCTCTTTTTATGAATTACTGTGAACTGTCTATACAGCACTGTTTTGTAAGTTTGCATGGTACAACAGAGGTAACACTCTATAAATTACAATTCAATCAGTGGCTGCATACACATACAGTTTGGAACTACTGCCTATCATTTAGGTATGCCTGTAACTACACAGGAAATGCTTCAGCCAAAGCGCACCCTTCAGGCACTACAGTAAAATGAATGTGTGCCCATATGACACATCACTTGAAAGATGTGAGAAACAAGTCCAAACTTACAGTAACGCAAAAATATGAAACAAATTAGTAGGACACGTTTCTCAAACAGAAGGCCCTGCATTTGTTCATAAATGCCCTTTAATCCTAACCTGTAATCTATCTCTCAAAACAACAGACACTGAATCTATATGCAAGTAATGACCACAGGTCTACAGTGACTGCTCAGGGTGGTACCCAGTGAGGAAGTTGAACTTTATTAGTAGATAACACACCAGATATCAGGTGGACTGGGAAGGTGCTTTATTCTTTCGATGTACAGGTTGCTACATTACATTACATTATGGAGAACACAAATATTTCTGAAGCAAATACAGCGTTATTCTGTTGGTATGAGTTAGACCTGCTACACAGCCCAGTGCTGCTACAGGATCTGCATGACCCTGTGGTGCACATGACATCTTGTGAATGCAATATTGCATTTGTCAAATGCTGTTTGCGACAAACACATACAACAGATATTCATATCTGCAAGAATGCAGTCATGCCATCAAACCTGGAAAGCAACAGAGAAGTAAAGTTTAAACTGCTTAGACTTAGTGTACATCAAGTAATTACTTTTACACTGTATCACACTACAGATATAAGGTACCACCATGCATAATGTGTCATGTTGCTGCATTCTGTCATACTACTCTAGAATATATTACAGATGTATTATATATGCATCCTCAGGTGGGAGGCCTAGTCATAACGTAACAGGCACAACAAAGAACTATCAGGGCCTATTACTATACTACACATAATGAACCCTAACCTGACATTTTGTACTCTATTGTGCTGTGCATCTCCTGTTTCACACTCATCTATCACCACAAGTGCGACAATGCTACATAGGCACAAGGGGATTGTACAGTGCTCCTTGAAATGTCCCTTACTTTTGCAATGTCTTGCTGCAAGCTGTGTAACTGAAATGCACAAATCCCAGCACAGAAACTTAAGCAATACACATTGACATACCCGTCTGATACAGTGTGTGGTGGAAATGTTGCTGCTCCATCTTCAAACAGAACTATTTTCTTTGTGTTCCATTTGGATTGGCTAACTGTTTCTGGAAGAAAGGTAGGGAGGTTCACATATCCCTTGAAAGCAATAAGGAAGTTCAATGAAAGAAAGGCAAATCTCACCTTTGCTCTTAAGAGCCTAGGGTTACCACCTGTCCCACTTTGCGAGGGACAGTCCCTCTTTGGGCAGTTGTGTCCTGCAAAAAAATTGTAAAAATGGCAAATGTTCTGAGATTTTAGGACAAAATTATTTCCTATATTTTATGTAATAGTTGCATAAAACAGTTACTCTGTATCTGAAACACCTAAATATTATAAGAAACAGAATAAGCAACTAAAATACTACAAGTATAAGTTTTTATTTAGGCAAAAAAGTGAAGTTCTGTCCTTTGTACTGGCCGTGGGTATGTTTCGCTCTGCCAAATCCGACATTTGTACCAAAAATGTCCCACTCTGGGCATTTGAAAAGGTGGCAACCCTATATGTGCCTGGCATCAGCTATGTGGAGCTAAATAAGGAACTGTATTTTTAAATGTTTTGATTAATACTGTTTTATTACTTCCTTTAGAGGGTGAATGACTCAAGGAAAGTATCCAGTTAAGTTGTTTTGCAAATGGAGGATGAAATAATTAAATGCAGGACTCCAGAGTGAAGCTTCTTAACATTGCCACAATAAACTATTAGACTATATGTCATGTTCAGTTCGCTACAGTACCAATGCATATTCTCATATCCTTGCATTTTAAGTTCCTTCATACCCTCTTTTCTGTTAAAAAGAAATCCGATACAATATACTGCATCAAGGGAAAAGGTTAATTACTTGACATATTTATACAGCTATTTTGGATGAATATTTTGTTCTATCTTGTGTATTTCTTTGATTTTAACAAGCCTATGCTGCTTACTGCTGTTCTTCCACTGCCATGTATCTTGTATTGTACATCTTAAAGAATACATGCAATTCTATCACTGTGTACGTAACGAGTATCATTTTGCAGCACTTCTATGTGCATGACTCCGATCCTAGCATAAGGACTACAAATGATTTTAGTTAACTACTTTAGTAATAATCCATGTCTGGGAATGGGTAATGCCTAGTTTACTCATGGCTGGTGCAGTCAATCCTTTGTGTCTAAACAAAAAAGTCAGTTATGGTAAACAATCAATAAGGGAATCCACCTCCAACAGCAGACAGGGATCAGTCCTGGGACCGCTACTGTTTGGAATCTACTTCTCAGAATTACAAGCAAAAACTAAAGATCTGTGGCTGACAAAGTTTACTGATGACTGCAAAATGGTAGCAGACATCCCACAAGAAGGTCTTACACAAACAAATGATTGGTGCCAAAGTCACGGTCTTAAACTCAATACAAAAAATGTATTATCATCCTTTTCAGTAAGAGCAATGTTCCTGCTAACTGCCATATCAATAGCAACACCTTAAGTATGCATTCAGTGGTGAGAGATCTTGTCACACAGGTTGACAGCAACCTTACCTTTGACCACCATGTCTCCACAGTGGTAAGAAGGGAATTCTATATTGCTCATCTCATAAGTAAGAGCAATGCCTCCAGAAAAAAAGAAGTTATAACCTCCGCTGTAGTCTTCTCATATCAGGCCAGTAATTGAGTACAACGCTCCTTTTGGTATGTACCTTTCCAAGCACTTGCAGCAATCGGATAGACCACAAAGGTTCCTCACAAGGAAAATTCAAGGTCTTCAGAATCTGTCCTGTGTGGGTCATCTGAAATCACTGTCACTTTATTCCATTTCATACAGACTACTCAGAGGCAATCTCTATCTAGCATACAAGGCAATCTCTGACCCTGATTACTGGAAGTGCTGCATATCTGCAAGTCAAATGGTACACAGGTTACTCACTTTAAAGACCTTAAACTGGTATGTGACATTAATAGAACCTGCTGGAGGGACAGATTTGTCTCCCAGAGGTTACCACACCATTGGAACAGACTCCCACTTCATGTCAAACAGAGTAGCTTATTGGCCCTCTTCAAACACAATCTGGATAATTGGATGGGTAACTGTAAATTCACCCCGGGGGTTCCACCTGTGTCCCTCTTGGACAGGGGTAATATGTGTTGATCGTAGAAATAAGGGTAGAACTTGGCTAGGCTTGCAAAGGCCCTAGGGCCATTAGCCTAGGAACTTGCTATGATCCTATGAAATTTCATCTAGAAACATTATTAAACTACTATGGAGATTCCTTAGGCATATCTGTACAACAGCTCTACAACAATTATTTGTGGTGATGAAGATGCATTACTAGGAAGTTGAAAAGAAGCAACATAAGGTACTAAAACACATCAAAATACTTATTAACATCTCAAGCATTTAATTTTTATGAATCCATCCACAACCCCTTTTTCCCATTTTTGCACAGGGGGTCCAGGTGTCACTTCACCAATGACAATTATCAAGAGCCAAGGTTTGAATGTATTTTGATATTTTTGATTTCGCATCATGTTCTGAGTTGCACTTTATCTGTCAAAGGATATGAAGCCTGCAACCACCATAAAAAAAGAAAATCTTATATAAATTTAGGAAAGAATTCAACACTCTGAACTGCTGTAATTTAAGTGACTCACCTATTTTTGTGTCCAGGTAACCTTCAAACTCAGTTTGGCCTGAAATCACCACAGGAATCTCTTGTCCATTCAGTAGATTGACAGCAGTGACAGAGGTCAGGCAATCTACAAAAACAGACATGACATATCAGCACATGCTTTTCTGTTAATAGCAGAACTTGTAAACTTTTAGTTATGTACTCACCATAACTTCAGATGTTTGGGATCCATCTCGCCTACATTCTGACTGATGGGTTTCTCTTATTGGCTGAGCTTACTGTATCCCAGGATGCACCACTACCAGTTTTGTCCGCAACATGCACACACACGCGCACTGATTATATAACATCGTCAGATGAAACAAGATAAAACAGTAGAACTCAAAACCGTTCAATCTCTTCTGATCTCCAAGGCAGGGGAAGGAGGGTGGGTATTAGGTGAGATGGATCCCAAACATCTGACATTCTGACTGATGGGACTAGCACCTGAATCCTGGGTGGCTCACTGGAAAACGAACCAAATGATGCTCGCCCTTTAGATGCCACATCCAATTTATAGTGGGAAATGAAAGTGTGCGGCCCCATTTGGAGATAGTAGCTTTTGTGATGGTTTTACCCAATTTATTGTCTGAGAAGGACACAAACAACTGGTCTGATTCTGAATTTGCTGAGTCCTGTCTAAATAGAGCGCAATTGCCTGTGAACATTACTGAGGTACAATTTTGGGTTTGTGGGTTTGTGGGCGAATATAAAAATAACTAAATGTGTGTTCTGTCTGAAAATTGTGATTAAAGACTAAGTGGAGGAGCCAAGCTGTCAAAACAGTGTGAAGGACTGGTGTTGTGTGGGTCGACTGATGAATTGTTGATGAATTATTTAAAGGGTCAAGGGCTGCTTCCCCTGATGTGGGTCAAGGAGAAAGAACCTTTTTGCACTTGCTTTTCTGAGCTGCTACTGTTTCGTTCAGGGACCACACTGAGGAGAGAGAATTGCCCTATCTGTCTGTCTAATATATTTGGTTTTCCCGGGATGTGGGGGGCTACCAAGAAGCGGCTGGTAACACAGCCCCCCACACCCTCATGGCCTTACCAGACCACCGACATGTTGTCTGTGTGATGGCATATAATGCCTGAGAGAAAACTTGTGTGAGCCTGTAGGGACAAGTACCAGACCCTCCTGAACTAACCTGCCCAGACAATGCCCCCTGTCTGGGAGCATCTGTGTCAGGGTGACCACTGGAGGGGGAATAACAAAGGACTTCCCTGATTTATTGGATGTCGTCCACCACCAGCGAAGTCCCGTTTTGCACCGTTCTGGTATCATAAATGGGTGATTGAGGAAGAGATCCTGAAAGGACCATTGGTCTAACCAATAGCCACTGAAAAATCCTCGAACTTTTGCAGAGGAACTGACATCGAACCTAAAACTTGCAGACATCCTGGCTGGGGCCTTGGATCTTGAAAGCAGGGCTTGAACTTGGCCTTGTAAAGTTTGGATCCCTTTGGTAGGAAAGAAAAATGCATGTTTTTTCTATCTGCTGAATCCAAGACTCCTCAGGTGACAGTTACTACTGCCCAAATTTTGGGTGACACCCCTGGGGGCTGTGGTGAGACCAAAGGGGCAAACACAAAATTGGAAATGACCCAGGCTGAAGCGCAGATAGCGCACTTACTTATAGTGCGATGTATAATATGTGGCGATAATAAGCGAAGAGTCAGAAATGGAGCACATCCAATCATCAAAATGGGAGAATGGAGATGGGAGGATGCATTTGACTTTTGGGACGAATTTGGATTTTGGTTTGGATTGCTGATCTGTTATTTCTAGCAGCTTTAGCGCTTTCTGCGGCTGCATTTCCTTTGACTGGGTGGTGGGTCCGGGATTTTTTTGGGGGGTGAAGCTGTTGTGTAGCAGATGCCACCACCATGGCATCTACAGCACGCTTTTGAGAACTCCTTCTCGGGTGGGGCAGACAAAAAAAAAGGACTGGACCACGAAGGGACTGGTTCCACGGTATCTGGATGTTCCCCCCCGCCCGACAAACTAAATCCAGGAGCCAGGAGAAGAGGAGGCGGAGGCCAAGGGCTGAGCCCTGGCTGACCATCAGCAGAGATATCCAGCTGCCTGTTTGTTTTGAGGATTCTAAGATGTCTGCAAATGAGACATCATCCGAGGAACTTGGGGACCCCCCCCTCCATCAGATCAGTGTATGGGGCCTCTGAAGACAACTCCGAAGAACCCTCAGAGGGGGGGAACCCAATGGGGGTACCTCAGGCCCAGGGGGCTCCGAGCCTAAGAGGAGGGAACCCAAAGCCAGGCCCAGGCCCCACGCCAAGGTGCTGGTAAAAGCGGGAGAGGATGGCGAAGAGACTTGGCAGCTCTCAACAGCACCTGCTCAGCCAGACAAGCGGGTCGGAGGAGGAATGGCAATGACATGGGCATGGGCGTCGGCTCGAAGCCAACTGGGTGGGCGGAGCAAAACAAATTTTTGAAAGACTGGGGGAACAGTCTTTGGAGCACCCTATCTGTCTATGTCCGATGACATCATCTAGAGGATGAGGATAGATAGCGAACGGAGATGGCCTCTCCAAAGCCCCAAAAGGGGCTGGGGACGGCTCGGGCGACTCACTCGATGACTATAGGAAGGAATAATACCTACCCAGAGAGGGTGCGGTGGGGGGAGGGACTTGACGGGGCCAGCGTGAGTGGCGGACAACCTTTGACCATTCCGAGACCCGAGACCAGTTGAGCCGCCCCTCCGATGACTCCGATGCCCTCCCAGCCGGCAGAGAGCATGAGGGACTCGTGGAGGAGGCAGAGCGCTCTAGCTCGGCCCCAGGGCCCCCGAACTGAAGGTCACTGAGAAACTTTTGGCCCTTGCCTTTGTGCTGAGCAGTTTAGCAGGAGCAGAGAGGATGGAAAAGCTTCAAAGAAGTTGTTTAAAAGAGGGTTTAATAATTTATTATCTTTTTGTTCTTCTCTCTTGGAGGACTCGAGGAGGGTGCAGTGACAGCTGCAGGGACTCCTGCAAATGTTTTGCACCCAAACAATAAATACAGAGAGAGTGGTCATTCAGGATCGACATTTTAAAGTTGCATTTTTGCACTTTTTAAAAGCCCTGAATTAAAGAGTTCCTGAGATTATTCCAAAATTAATTGAAACAAAACACAAAAATCTTTAATAGAAAAACTTCTCTTCTTTTTTGCTTCTTTGTGAAGAAACTATGAAAGGCCTTTCCACACAAAGAGTACTCCTAGTCAACACTCACACACAAGAATTTACCAAGTGAAGTTTCAAAAAACTCTCTCTAAAACACAAGAATAGTAAAAACTTGTTTTGTGAAAAAGAAAAAAATGAATTGACACTAAAAGTGAAATCACTCCTATTCTATTAAATCTCATCAATATTTTTGTCTTTGTAATAGCAACAGCATTGCCTGTTCTTGTTCTGGTGTTTTACTGCCGACAGTTCACCAATATCTGAAAAGATCTACCAAATGTTTCTGTAACTACCTTAAAGTACGATCTGTATCCTCATCCATTTAATTTGACATTCTATCTATATGCTTACAAGTGACAATT
The DNA here is from genome assembly GCF_019279795.1 of Protopterus annectens. Taxonomy (NCBI): domain Eukaryota; kingdom Metazoa; phylum Chordata; order Ceratodontiformes; family Protopteridae; genus Protopterus; species Protopterus annectens. The sequence continues at coordinate 112,572,038 of NC_056734.1, forward strand.
ATCTTAATTCAAGGATCATGCTGCTGAGTGGCTAGCCCTGCTGTGGTTCTTCCATAACGCTCACAGGCACACAAACACTTGCACCTATGGCCAACTTAAGAGTGTTCAAGTATAAGCAATAATATGTAAACACACTAATAGACATCACTTATGAAAATAGCCCAGCAAATGAGCTATTTGATTGGCTAAATGCAGTCTTTTAGGAGTGGTATTACCAAAGCAAAAAAAAAAAAAAATAAGGAAACCTGTTGCTTTTTCAAGTCCATCTACAAGTTTGACCAGTCAGTAACTTAGAAAAATTACTTTAGTCCCAAAATAAACAAACTTCTTGTTGAAAAATATCCATGCAGAGTTTGCATACATGCACGCTCTCTCTCTCACACACACACACACACACACACACACACACACACACACACACACACACACACACACACACACACACACATATACATAAATAAATATGGAAAGTTTCTGCCTTATCAAAAACTGTATAAATACAACCTTTCCTCAGACTTTGTGAGTTTAGTCAAAAAGTTATAAGAAAATTCCATTGCTTTTGTCATGACAGGTTCTTTTATTTCTAATTAATTTAAAGCAACAAAAGGTACAAAACAAGGATGCCCCCTATCACCCGTTATATTTGCCCAGGCCATAGAACCTTTACCTACTACACAACATAAATGTAATTGGATATAAACTAAATGACAAATCATCTCCTAAAATTCAACTCTTAACTGATTATTTATTATTAACATGTGGTGATACTGATGCTTCATTGGATCATGTAGTTAAAGATTTAGATACTTTAAAAAGTGTCAGGAGTTAAACTCAATCAGAATAAAACTAAAACACTTTTGATTAATAAAAAGTTACTGTCTAAGCTAAATATTTGCAACACCTTTAAATGGAATAACAGCCATGTTAAATATTTAGGAATTACATTTGAAGACACACAGAAAAATCATTATCACTTAACTATCAGCATATCTTAAACACAACATCAAACTTAATTGAAAGCTGGAATAAACTATATGTTACCTTAGAGGACAGGTTAACTTTAATTAAATGATCCTATTACCAAAAATTTTATTTATTAGTCAATCTTTAATTCTAAATCATAAAGAAAATAGCAGTTTACTCAAATGTTGCAGTATCTAAAGAAACCCAGAACATCTTTGCAAAGGCATGCAGCAAGTTGGGAAAAGGGAGGGATAGAGTTTCCTAATACTGACTATTATATAAACTCAGTCATAATTAACACAATATTTTATGGCTTAGTCCATCATAGTATTCTTACTGGAAAACATTACATGAAACTTAGTTATTAGATTCTAATAAAACAACATTTCAGCCTCTCATTAAAATAGATAATAATGTTTTTCTATGGACCTTAAAACATATACACAATGATACACATAATCTTACTTTATTTCATTTCTTAAATCAGTTATTGTTAAATTATAAAAGACTTTTACATTCAAATTGCATAGCAAAAATGTACTAATAACAATATTCCCAACAGCCTTTACTAATGGATGTTTAATCTCCTTTGATGAAAAAAATGATGGATTTTAAATACAATAACTTACTGTATTGGAACCAGTTTAATTCATAAAAAACTTCCATTTAGCTAATTTCTTATTAGCCAAATTGAGTTTAGAGAACTGCAATTGGTTAGATATTCAGACGTGTAAAGAATTTCTTCATAATAAAACTATATTAACTTTAGGTTTATCTAACAATGGTATACCAAAAATCTTAGATTTCATCCACCATTCTTAATGGTTCCTTAGTGAATAGCTCATATATCACAACAATATAAAAACATTATTAGAAGTGATTTTAGACCTATAGATATTTCCTTCTGGAATTACTCAAACAAGATCAATAAAGAATAATTTACTGCTATAAATAAAAATCTTTGTTTAAAATCATCAGGTAAAACAACATCTTCCCTTTACTGGAGACTTTCTACTGGGAATTTTATTATAAATGCTTTTTAACTCCACATAAGGTTGCATTAATTTATAAAAAGGATGATATTAAGTGTTGGAGATGTGATTTAACACCCAAAGCTGATTGGTTTCATATGATCATTAATTACAAGATGGTTAAATGTTTTTAGGTTGATTTTAGGTATTTTTGCAAAGCTTTGTGGAATGATAATTGCATTATAACAGATTATTTCATATTGTTCAGTGTACTAGTTCCCCAATTTATTCCTGCCCATCAAATACCTCTTTTGTGGGCAATCTTAACTATAGCAAGGAAAGTTATAATGATACACTGGAAAGCTAAGGCTACTATTTCTTTTCATTGTGATTTCATTCAGTTAGCTAAATCTGTTTGTAATAAAGAAATATGTACGATAAAAATGAGAACACATAAATCCCATCCTTTAATTGTATGGCAAAAACTACATAGTTTACTAGAAAAATATTGAAATATTGATTGTTTATCATTGCATTTACTGTTATGGACACTGTATATAGTTTACTTTGTTGCAATAGTAAATCATTTGTTTGCTTTTATTTATGCAAAATCAAATAACTTTTATGAGAAGAAAAAAAAGTTGTGAAACCTTTTTAGTTCAGAAGGTTAAAAAGGATTTGTTAACAAATACAATGGCCCTTCTGACATTTTTTGCCATACCTTATGAAAAATTAATTAAAATAAAACTTTACAGCAGACTACCAAAAATGGAAGCTACAGGCGTCTTGGACGAATATTTCTACTGTTTATGGAATGTGTAAATTAGATAACTGCATATCATAATTTCCCTTACTGTTAATGTACAAAAATCTGAGTAAAGAAATGTTGTTCTAGCCATGGTACACAAAAACAAAAGTTACTTTGGTCAAAGAATACTCATCTTTTTTCACAATAGTTCCAGCCAGTCCAGTTATAGTTACTTGTATATCATAACAACCACTTACTATTTGAACCAGCAGGAAAGGCTAAAATATAACTTAAACCTCTAATACTAACACAATGTGCTTTCTCCTTATTTTTTTTTAACCAGATCATCATTATAATGCTGGGTGTGAGTGTACAGGGTTGGGTGTTTGATAACTTTGGATGTCATCTCCCCAGTTTTTTTTTTATCTTATTTATTTAAAAGTATGTAAATACCTAAGCCTATGCATTTTCCATAACATATTTGTTCATAGGTTCATACTAGGCTATCTGCCCTGGGGCAATTATAAGCCTAGCCCGATTCTGTATGGCTTACACCACCCCTTGATTTGAATATACTGTGCCCTTTTTAAGGTTTAGTTTACTGTGCCTCTGTCTAATAGTGACACTGGAGTAATCCCTGGGACAAACTACGATCTCCCATCCACTTATCAAGATTCTTCTTGAAGAGATTCAGTGAGGTGCTCTGCCTCACATGAACTGGAATTCTATTCCAGGAGCCTCTGGGTTATGAACCTGTCCCTCCAGCAAGTTCTATTTATTTCTGTGCTGAGGTTCAAGTCCCTCGAGCGTGTGGCTCTAAGGGATTTAGATTTACTGAGGTGGAGCATGTCCATTAATTCTGGATTTGACATAGCTTTGTATGTCAGGCATAGATCACCTCGAAGTAGGCGGTATGCAACTGAGTAGAGCTGGAGTTTTTAACCGAGCAGCATATGGCATCTGTTTGAGACCCTTGATCCTCTTGGTGAGATACTTTTGGGGTCTTTCTAATTGCTGCAGGTGTCGGGTAAGGTACATCCCAAAAGGGGCATTGTATTCTATGATGGGCCTGATGAGGGATGAATAAAGGGGCACGATTACCTCTCTTGATCTAGATGTGAAACCCTTCGTGATGAGGTGGGCTATGTAGAAGGTCTTTCTAACCACTTTGGCAATGTGGTTTTCAAAGGAGAGATTGCTATCAACTTGGGTCCCCAGGTCCCTAATAACTTTCTCTGTACTGGTAATTTGTGGGCACATTGTTTTTGCCAAAGGGTATGACTATACATTTTTTGGCATTTAGCTTTAAACCATGGCTCTGGCATCAGTTATCTGTCTCTGTGAGACCTTTTTGAAGGATGTTTGTGTCAGCTGGAGAGTTGATTATGGTGCCCAGTTTGCAGTCGTCTGCGAACTTGGTGAGCCATAGTCCTCCCACATTTGCCTGTACCTCGGAAAAGTATATACCGAACAAGAGTGGTCCCAGGACAGAACCCTGTGGGATGCCACTTGTGACCGTTTCGAGTCTGACATGGCTCCAGCAACTCTCACTCTGTGGGTTCTGTCTTTGAGCCAGTTTGCACCCATCTTGTGACATAGGGGTTTATATTTAAGCTGGATAGCTTATCTATGATGCCAGTGGGGTATTGTGTCAAATGCCTTTGCAAGGTCCAGATAGGCTGTGTGGACTACCTTCCCTTCATCTATGGCTTTGGTGACTGTTTCAAAGAAGTCAACCAGGTTCAAAAGGCAGGATCTGCCCTTGACAAAGCCGAACTGGGTAGGATCTAGTGTCTGTAGGTCCCCAATGTCTTTGTTTATGAGCTCCATGATGATCCTCTCCATAGCCTTGCAGACTAAGCTAGTCAGGCTTATGGGGCGATAGTTTCCAGGGTCCGTAGAGGCTCCACCTTTGTGGAGTGGGACCACTGTTGCTGTACGCCATTCTGTGGGCACATATCCTGTAGTGAGGCTGAGATTGTATAGCTGTTTTATTTGAGGGATTAGTTCCTCTTGGAGTTCATGTAGGACACAACCTGGGACGCCATCTGGTCCCATGGAAGCAGTGTTTTTTGCCTTGGAGAGGGCAGCCTTCACCTGAGCATCTGAGATGTTTGGGAGGCAGCCCTCTGCCGGGATAGATACTTGCTCTTTGGGGGAGGGGATGGAGAAGTTTGCACTGAACCGGTCTGCCAGGATATTGGCGATGTCTGTGGGTTCAGTGTATTTTTGTCGTTTAGAATCAACTCAGAACAAGTCTGGGAGTTGCATCCCAGGTTTCTAACATAACTGAAAAAAGCCTTATGATTGTCTTTGGTGTCCTGTGCAATTTTTCTCTCGAAGCTGGACTTGGAGGATTTTATGAGGATCGTAATTTTTGCTAGTACTGATCAGAGCTGCCTTCCCTATTAGGGATTTTGCTCTACCATGTAGTAGCTTCCTCCTTCTGTTGTACAGTTTATTTATGGCAGGGGTCCACCAGACTGGGCCTGCCTTTGGATGATTGGGTCTTGGTTTTGTTTGGGATAGCATGATCCATGCATTCATGGAGATATCCGTAGAATGCATTTATATAGGATTCTGCAGTTTGGGCTGTAGTTTCCACTGGCCCTGGGGCCTTGAAGGATTCCACTTGGTTTTGAGAAGTGAGAAGTTCGCTTTGAGAAGTTTTCACTGTGGTTTTCTGGGCTGGGTGGGGTCGGGATGTGGACATCCAGTGAAATTAATTTATGGTCTGATCTTACCAATGAGGGATATACTTCTGGTGTGGAGCATAGAGTCCCCATGTTGGTAATGATCAGGTCTAGTATGTTGTCCCCTCTTGTGGGAGTGGTGACTAGTTGTTCCATAGCATTTGAGTTTATAATTTCCAGGAATCTTTGGGCTAAGGTGCTGGGGCTTGAGTAGTGCTTCCAGTCAATGTTTGGGTAGTTGAAGTCCCAATATAATGGTGTTCGGAGAAATCTTCATGTTCTCCAATGTTTTCAGGAAAGCCTAATGGGATTCCTGACTTTGAGAGGGTGGTCTGTAGGATGCTATAAACGGAAAAGCAGTCTTGCCCACTGTTAGTTGCACGTGGATGGTCTCCGATACTTGGCAATGCCACTAACCTGGAGGTGTGGATATCCTTGATAAATATGGAAACTCCCTCCTTTTGTGGTTCGTCTGGGTTTTGGGGCAGAAAAGCATGATATGAGGTATAGCTTGGTAGTGCTGGGGTGCTCTCTGGAGCCTTGAACCAGTTTTCTGTCACTGCACAGATATCGATGCTCTCCATACTGAGGAGAGCTTGAGTCGTCGAAAGCATCTTGAGGTTAAGACTTCTGGAGTTTAGCAGCATTACCCTTAGTTTCTTGTTACTTGTGCTGTCTATGGGGGTGGGTTTGACTTTTGAGCCTTGCCTAAAAAAGGCACTATGGGGGTGGCAAGAGCCTTTGCCAATATCCCCAGTGGTGACAGGTGCAAGCCATCCCTAGCGAGCAACGGCGTGTGTCGAAAGCATGTCATCCCAGGCTGACAGACACTGGATCCCCTTTGAATGACACCAAAATTTTAGCCAATTGTTAAAATCGATCATTTTGTCTTTGTACTGTGGCATCATTCTAGGTGAGGGTAAGATGCTGCTCAAGGTCAGGGTCATACCAGCCTGGGCTACATGATCAGAGTGCTCCTTTATGTCTCTTTTCATGTAGTCCAGGGAGGTACGTCTCAGGTCATTCACACCAGCATGTACAATGACTGAGTCATATTTGTATTTGCTTTGGAGTGACCTGAGTGCTTGCGTTATGTGTCGGATCCTAGCACCCGACAGGCAGCTCACTGTGACCTTCTCTTTATTCAGCCTGGTGAGCGGGACATCAGTGTGTCTGACAATAGAGTCACCTATAACAAGAGTGTCAGGTGTGTTATTCAGCCTTAAGGGCTGTGGCTGCTTGGCACACTGACTTTGTGGGTTATGTGTTGTGTGTGTTTTGTTTTGAGGTAGCGTTTGCTTGGATGTCTGCTTTGGAGATCTCTGTTGCTTAGGTAGATTTTTATTTAGAGCCTCCAAGTATGTTTTTGTGTATTTATGTGTTTGGTTCGCTGATGTGGTGGGACTATGTGATACTGGAATTGTGTTGTGTGAGGTTACCTTCTCCTCCTGACTGGTTACACCAGTTTTGAGATGAGAGAGCTCAGCCTCCAGTTTGGCTAAATAGTTGCATCTCTCACATATATTTGAACCTGTCTGGAGGTGGAGAGGGTTGTCCGTGTACATGAGACAGTTGTAACATTGCCTCAAAATTCCCAGATTCACCAGCTGGACTGGAGAGGAAACCATTGACTGACCTTTGGACATGCTAGAGTAATAGGGAAACTGAATTTAGGATGGACCAATAGAGGACAGGGTAATCGTAGAGAGTATAAGAGTAAGTAGTGCTTATGGTTTAATAGTGCTAACTCGTAGGATTACTTAACTGGACCAGAGAAGGGCCTTAGAATGAGAATATGGTGTTTAAATTGAGAGATAGAGCAGTTCTAAGGGAAAAAGTGAAGAGCAGACTTTGTGGAGCCAGGAATAGTTTAAACCCAATTAAGCGGCGCTGCCCGCTGTTGCTAATTATGTACAAAAGCAGCAAACCGCAAAAAGAAGGTTTTAAGAGAGGAAGATAAAGGAGTTTTGGAATTGACCCAGAATGGCCAATAAAACTACAGTTTCAAGTCAGTAACCACTCCCACAGGGGCAGGCAGGCTGCTCAATGTTTTTCACTGCCACTGAATCAACAGAGAGACTTTCCTTTAGCCCAAGCAAAAAATGGCCTCACAGAAACTTACAAACAGTTCAAGAACAGCAAGCCTGTAACTGAACTTTTTTAAATCTCAGAAAAGTGGGAAAAAGCAAGATTTTTTGTTTTTTGTTTTTCAGAGATAGCAGAGGTTAACAAGTATCAACAAGTTATAACAGTGCAGTAAATGACCCCACACAAGAGTGCTAGGCCAAAGACAGATAAAATGCAAGTTTTGAGAAAAAAACGATTTTAAAAATAAGGATTAAAATACACCACAAAGGCAATCTGTTAGTATAATTTACTAATTTATTTCTAGTTTACTCTGTAAGCCATATTTTCTGTAATTCTATTCTGATTACATTTTTTTAAGTTTTATGTCATTCCATGGGGTTGTGTTTATTTTTCCATTATATTAAAGGCTCAAACAATGGCTGTGTTGCTGTGTTGTAAATACTGATGGGAAAGTTAAGACTGTTTTTCACTATATACCCTACTGAATCCTGTGAAATGGCAAATATGCATCTCTGCTCCACTGATAGAAATAGGCGGAACTGTCAAGAAAATCACTTGCATGCAAAAACAGAGTTTTTTCTTTCTTCAGGAAATGCATTTTACTTTTGGGAAATAACTGCAGATAGGAAAAACATTAACATGTAGACGCAAAGTAAAATATTAAATGTGTGCATGTGGCTTGTTTTAAGTAGTACATTTTTGTTTTATTTACAGTGAATATAAATAAAGTTATATGTATTAAAAAAATTGTTATAAGATGAGAGTGATATAGATTTAATATAAATTAAGTTGTGTTAATGTTCATTTATATTGTTAGTTACTACTAAACTAATAATCTTAATTATACTTCTCAACTGTGATGATTCAGGCACAGCATTGTGATAATGCCTTCTGAGTTGTCCTTGTTTCTAAATCTACTGAGTTGCTTCATAATGTTAGATCTGCTTAAGGATATTATTTTGTTGACGGGAAAGTTCGACTAGATTAGAGCCTATTTTCAGCGGAGGCCTGGGGAGAAATGCTCCAGACGCATGTCTTTGGAATGTGGGAGGAACCCAGAGTACCCAGAGGAAACTCACGCAAACAGAAGGAGGACATGCACGCTCCACACAGAAGGCACCAGAGCTGAGAACTGAACCAGAGAACCTCTTGCTGTGAGATGACAACGTTAACCGCTGTACCGCCCAACCACTATTAAACAATATATGACCACTATTAAACAACTGAAACAAGTCCATACAAACTGAAGTTATTTAATTTAGAAAAACAGGAAAGTGATCCTCTTTTTGTCCCTCTACTATGATTTTTTAAGACCAGTGGTACAACTTTTAATGCTAAAAGGTTGATAGACATGTCACAGAAAAAGAACAACTTACTGATTACTACAGTCTGCAGAACTAATTTAGTATTATAATTCTTTCCAATAATTTTAGTCTTCTCTCTAAATCCCTTACAGTTAAGAAAGCAAGAAACTGATACTACCAACACTCAATCTAAAATCTGATCACACAGCAAATATGTGTGGATTTACATCTTTTTTTCAATCTCTCAAAGTTGTTCTTAGAAAATAATTTTAGGTGAACTAGACTCTGTCAAAGCTAATCACGACATATTTGTGATCATCAACACAAGTTCATTATTCTGGCAGGTTACGATAACTGTTTGATGCATTTTTTTAATAATCATTAGAGTGATCCCATTAATAATCTATGTAACTTATCATTGTGCAATTCTGTTACAAAAATATTCCATAATACAGTAATGTTGTCAGACAGTCTGGTAGCTAATTTGAGGTAAAACAAAAATGAAAGTACCTGTGTGTAGAAAAGAGCCCTTTGACCGAAAAGACAAATACATTTATGTATTACTGATATTAATAGCCATGGTGTTATCATTAGTATTATTGTTACATTTGATATTACTGATGTCACTGATTACTGTGTGCATAGTGTCATTGTTACTGTGCATTAATTACATTTGTTAATTCTGACTTCAAGTACTTAGGTATTAATCTTGTCATTTTCCTGCATATCGTGTGACAGAAAAATTGAAAAGCAGAGTGCATGAAGTCATGCCATTTCAAATTTTTGTTTTCCAGCTCTTCAGTAAAAGGCATGCAATTAAGGTATGTGCCTAGCAGAGAGGTCCCTGGACTGTACCCTGTTCTGACATGCAACCTGATAATGAAACACGATGCCTCATCTTCTTCACATTTGCCTATAATCTGCACCAAGTATTGGTTTCAGCACAGGCCAAAAAGTGCCATCACCAAGTATAAACTTTAGAAATGGGCACATAAAAACTGAACACCATCCTGCTTCCATGACTTTAAAGTGCCAAGAGGCCAAAAAGGCATTACAAAGTTGTAAGATGTGAAAATAAATAATGGCTACAGTACCCTCCCCTCCTCTTCCAGGTTGAGTTTTTGTCAAAGAAATAATGAACTGTGGAAAGAAAAACAACTGAGTAAAGGCAGGATTCAATCAACTGCAGAGACAACTCCAAAACCTATCTGCTGTTAGGAGATATACATACTGCAAGGAAACTGAATTGATTCAGTCAGCCAGGCTTTTAGATATTCATGGTTCTTTCTCCAGTCAGATTTGGACTGATGCTAGCTGCCAGATTTCAGGTAGACAGATTCTGGAAGAACTTGGCTGAAGGACTGCTATAGTGTTATAAACCCTGGAAAAGGAACTGAAAACTGTGATAGTATACCTTACTAATCATGGGACTGACCATCCCATAAAAGGTAAAGCCACAGTCACTGAAGGAAAGTAGTATGTGCCAGATAAGGGAATTTAACTAAGTCTCTCAGCTAAAGAATGTGACTCAAGCCTAGAGAGGAAACAGTGTTGATGTGCAAGAAATTAATTTTAGTTTTGTGGATCTACCTAAGAGAAGAAGTGATAGGCAGGGAATAGAGAACACACAGCTATTTCACTGTGCTCACTGAGGACCAAGAAACCCTTAAACAAACAGAAACTGCTAACAAAATACTTAAGGACTTTGAAAGTAATATTTTTTTCCTTTTAAAAAGCTGACCAGTATTATGTTACATATCTTATCATATTACCAGGATCTAATGCAAGTACTAATCTGATTTTTCTGCTGTACAACAATCTTAATTTTTCTTCTATTAATGTCTACTTAAACATTTAATTATTAGTTTAATTTGAATGTCATAATACACTCTATTTTTATACAAAATTGAAAATGGTCCATGCTAGATTTTTTAATTTTAGCTTAAACGTAACCTTGAAAAACAGGTTTGGAAAGAGGAGATAAGTAACTGTTGAGCCAGCTTATCCCTACCCACAGACAAATGCATAGCTTGTGATACAGAGTAGTATATTCCAGCCTATTTATTCTGACATACAGGTCACAGAAGAAAAACCGTCTGTTAATGACTTGTATGTGACTCAGACTTTGGTTTTATGGTAAATAATATGAACCAGCATGTAACAATATGTATGTGTCAGTAAGGAGAACTAAGCATAAGGCATTTTTATTATAACTTAATAGATGCTTATTAAGTTATACTACATACAGGTTTCCCAGGACTTCAGCAATGGTTATAAATGTAACTTAACCCTTGTGTATGTCAAATAGTTATCTTCACAGGTACTACTGGTTCTAGAAGTTTCAGTTTTCATAGTACGTGCACCTTGATCCTATGTGTGGGAGGAAGCTGTTTAAGCAAGCAAAACAGATGAAACTACACTCTGTAATCTGAGTTTGATATGAAATTGACAGATGTATAAACAAGAGGTCTATAATTAGTTCACGTTTTTCACTGAAAAATGTACTTTTATTATGCATGACTGACACAGAAGCTTAAAGGGTTTGTTTACACATTTGTGTTTGTATTACAGATATGTGCATCACCACAAATGCTTCAAGCATCCCTGAACATGAAATAATCTGTATGGAAGCATATGAACTATGATTTTTTTGTTTTGTTTTTTGGTTACAATTTCAACTGTAAACATATTTTTAAAATGTATGCCTCAGGCAACTGCATATCAGTGAACAAACCTACACACAGACTAGTGACCATTTCCAAATTGTAAACCCCACCAAGAGTCCACTGGGTAAAATTCTGTACTTGTGTGCAGTCACCTAATATACACACTGTTAAGGTCACTGATACACCAGCACAGTCATAATAAGAAAACATAAATTATTTGATAGAAAATACAAAAGACCATCACACAAAACATGCATCACAATTATTGACAACTACCTCTTTCCCCTAGCCATATTTCTCCTAAAATGAATGTTTACTGGGTGGGTTTTTCCTATATGCAAACAGGCAATACATCTACTTGTGGCACAAGTGACTTGGGTTCCTAAATAACCCTAAACTCTTGGCAAGCAGGCATGCTAGAAAGAAAAGGCCTTACAAATTATTATTTTGTTTCTGAAAGACAAACAAAGCACTGAATCCACCTTGGTGAAGATTAAGGCACACTGCATTCAATGCAACCATGAGACTTCTATCATGGGACAGCTGACATGTATGTGAAGTGGTGTTAACTGAATAAAACTTGAATATCAGGTCCCATAATTCTAGAAGGTTCTTGAAAATGACCATATTGCTATGATGTAGACTTAGCAATACCAACTCAACATTACTCAGAATCATAATGTAGTGGGTTTTGGGGGATGTAATTCTGTCTTTATAGGTAGAATTTCAACAGGCTTACTCTGTACCCCTATCTCCAGTCACCATGCTAGACAGAAAATGTGATCACACCCCACTATTTAAGTACCAAATGTAACTGTGATAAAATGTCTGCCCTTATAAACATATATATGGGAATTCCATAATGAAGAATCTCACAAACATCTCAGACAGCATCACTACAGAATTTCCATTATTATTCAATGAAACAGAGTACTTATTAAATCAAGACTTTTCTACGAATTTTGAAAAACTCCATGGAAGACAACATGGAATTCTGGGCAGCAAATTTGGCAAGTGGAGTTTCTAAGGCTGATAGTATGCTTTTGAAAGAGTGACAGCACTATAAAGTAGATACACAGTACACTTTAGAATTTAAATAGATTTTCACAAACTCCCAAGTTGTATTTTGAAACTCTGTCACATGTCAATGTCCTCCATGTGTCTTTAGGGTCTGAAGGCAGAGCATGCCTGTTTTATGAGATGCAAAGCCTTCAGAAATATGTCTCAAACAACACATGCTATATAGGAAATAAAGGCAAATATTCACAAAATGCAAAGATGGTGTAACTCAGAAGACATGAGTGGAAAGGGGAACAAGACTGAAGGCCTGCACAGTGTGTCAAATATTCAATATGTGGAATAAAGGCATACTTTCTCAAATATCAGGGAGTATTACAACCAGCTATTCATAGCATATATGGCTTGTGTGGCATGAAGTTACACCACAAAGCCAACGTGGTGAATAACAGCATGCCTTATCAAAAATCATGGGCCAGCACCATGGTAAAGAAAACCCTTACTATGCAGTACGTGACCCAAGTTTGAATATCAGTTTGGGTTCCTGTATACTTAACAGGGGAGGATGGGACTGAATGAACATTGCTGCCTCACCCGTCTGGTGGAGGGAGGCATCTCTTGCTCAATGCAAGTGTGACACCTAGCAACAGCACTGTGTGTTACCCACTGAAGTACAAACCAGCTGAGCCAGCAATGTCATGGTGCTTAGCACTAGTAAACCAAGGGGAATCTTGCATGCAGAGGCACACTTCCCTTTGGGAGACGGCAGTAGTGGGTTCAGAGGGGCATCTGAGGGGGACGAGGTACTCTCAGTGGAGAGAAAGTAGGATGTCTTCCAAGACTAGCAATCTGTCCCATTCTCTACTATCTGACTCTCGCTGGAGAATGGAAGGCATGATTTACATTCTGAGGCAGGAATGTATTGGACATAGAGCTTATACCTAACCTGGGAATGCCAGTTCCTGTGACCTGTAATGAATGGGCCGACTGCATGTCAGTAGTAGGCCATGATGGGTGACATGAGCATGCCATCAAAGGCTTTTTGGCCTTGAAGCTTGAATTCACATCACCCTACCAATAAAGGGAGGCAATAAAGGGTCCAACCAGCGATATGAAATCAGCAAGCACAAGAGAGCAGTAGGACTGTATTGCTGGAATTGAATTTATTCTCAAGTCTTGTTAAGTACTTTCACCTGGTGGACCCTGTTTTCAAAAACTCTCATCAATATGACACTGATATACAGACTGTAATTTATATATCATAGAGAAAGGCAGGTTAAAAAACAATAGAAAAAAAAAATGAGAGCAGAGGTCCCAGTATATAAGCATGCCCAATCCTGGTGTACGCACTGGTGACAAGACTGATACAAAGGAAACCTTCCTACTACAGGGTTAGGCAAGGTACATTGGGAGAGTGCCCTCCTGTGGCAGAAGGAAGTAGTCCACAAAAATTAACAGGTCAAAAAAAAATGGAGATGACAAACTGGACTGTTTAGGATAAGGAAGAAATTATGTACAATTACTATTACGCAAGAAACCCAGAATTTCCAGACAGAAGATATGTAGAAAGATTAAGAGAGAGACAAAGTGAGAGAGAAATTAGAGGAAATAAAAATACTTGGACATGAAAAACCATCAAAAGGTACAAATGAAAATTAGTATTCCTTAACACAACAGATCAATGAGAAACATTACTTAGACAAGGAAACGTTGTGTTACCTGGAAAAAGAAGGGACACAGGAAGTACAAATATATGAAGAACAAAAATCAAGAGATTTTTCAAATGTATAAAAAAGAAACACGGACGTGAAAAAGAAAAAAGATTTGATACTATGTGATATTTATTCAAAGGAGAACGCCAAGCTAATCAATACAAAAAAAAAAAAAGCTTTAAAATATTTGAAAAGAAATGCAGGCAAAAGGACATGGAAAACTTCAAAAAACATTGTAAGATTGCAAAGGGAAAAGTAGAAAAGAAGATCAGAGAAGTAGAAATTAAACAAATAGAAATGTGCTGAATTATTTGTGAAGTGAAAGGTTTAATCTGGAAATTCCAGCACAGGCAGTGTTGCAACACAATGGACCAGTGGGTCCCCACATGAAGAAGCATCAGGAAGAGCGGGATGCATCTGAAGAAAAAAAAAACACAGAGTGATGTTTTGGAGTCTGCTGCAAGAGATTCACTTGAAAGTTCAGTTGAAGTTGCACAACAGTGGCAAACATAACACTGGCAATGTTGCAGCTTGATGGGTCGATGGGTGCACAACTGGAGAAGTACCAGATGAAGCAGGATGCAACTGAAGAGGATACATCTCAGGATAATGTTCTGGAAGCTTCTTTGGAAGAGTCACAGTAAACAGAGAGCCAAGAAAATGCTCTCCGTCCAGAAGAAAATGATGCAAGGGAAGACCTCCTTGATTTAATAGAGATGGATAGACATGTATTAAAGTGTATGAAAGAAACAGATTACAGAGATTAACTTAGACCACAAATGTTAGAAGACTGGTAAGACAGAAGTGCAGTAATCAGAGCTATTAAGAGAAACTTATGAGATGTAATAGAAATAAACAGGATATACTACTGTGCAGCTAAACTAATAAAGGATAAAGTGCTACCACAAAAATGTACAGTAACAAAGGAAAGGAATGAAACAAGCAGAATGCCACAATGAAAGCATCACACAGAGAAAACTATAAAACAACTGAGACAAGAAATATCACCGTTAGAAAAATACAGAAAAGGGAACAATTCTTAGAACGACAGATGTGGTAAAAGCAGCACACAATATTACAACAGACCAGGATATGTTACAAACTATTGCAAATAATAAACTAAAAATATCAACAAAAGCAGCAAAACTTGGAAGGTACGCAATAAACATAAAGGAAAAGTACAAAATAAGCAATTCATCATTGATGACCAAAAAGGTTTTATAGAGAACTAGAAAACAAAGCAAAATGAATAGAAACCCCTCCAAAAAAGAATAAACAGACATATGTTGAAGAAGTATCTATGAAAACCCTGTTGAACATAACAAAGATGCTAATTGGATAGAAGAATTAAAGAAAACAGTAAGGAGCCCCAGTGTTCAGGATATGAAATGGGATGAGAGCATGGCCATAGAAATAGAAACTATATTAAATAAAGCTCCTAACAGGAAAGCTCCAGGATCAAATGTAGTACATAACTTCTGGTTAAGGGTATTGACATTTTTACACAATGATTTAGTCTTAAGTAAGAATTACTTGTATACACATCCTGAGCAAACAACAACATGGTTATCCTGAGCAAACAACAACATGGTTAACAACAGGAGAAATAATACTCCTCCTTAAGAGTGAACCTGCAAGCCATGCTAAGAACTATAGACCAATAACCTGCTTTCCAACAACATATAATTAAATACTAGAATTGATGGATACAGAGTTTATAGTTATGTAAAAAAAAAGAAGTTATGTACTTACCATAATGTTCCATCCGTATTGTCCATTTCCATTCTTCCCCAATTGATAGGTTCAGATCTGATCCTCAGATCCGACTCGACTGTTACTAAAGCTTGTGGGAACCAAAAAGCTGTCGAGCCTCTCCCTTACCCATAATGCACCAACCATAAGTTACCTCAGATCTTGTTTGATGATTTTACTAGTAGTAGTATGCATCAATATGTGTAAATAAAGGATACATAAAGGTGTATAAGTATCCTAACGAGAAAAAAACTATGTTTGGAGTGCAATCAAAAGGATTGTGATGTCCTTACAATAGGTCAACCATCTAGAGGTTTGTAGACATAATGGATGGCGGTTGGAGGGTGGAAAGTTGAGGAAGAATGAAAATGGACAACAAAGATCGAATGTTATGGTAAGTACATAACTTCTTTATCTGATGCTGTCAATTTTCATTCTATCCTCAACTGATGGGACATAATCCCCAGTTACCTATAATCTCGGGTGGACTCTAAGGAAGGATATTCCTGAGCACAGTTGAACCATATGATGCTCTACCATCAGAGACTAGAGACTGTACCAGTTGAGGTAAAAAGGGGCTGCAATGGCCCCCAACTATGCTCATATCTATACGATGGGATGGGAAAAGGAATTTATTTTTAATTCAGTTTTTGTAAAACATACAGTTATTTTTCATTTTATAGATTATTTGTTTTTGATATGGAATGGAGCAGAAAATGAACTTTCAGATTTTATACTGTATTTGAATTCTGTATCTGATTTTTTTTTAATTTACTTTTATTTTTAACAAGGAATGCATTAATTACCTGGATCTCACTTTATATAAGAACATCAACAAAACAAATGCAAAGTTTTACAAGAAATCAGTGCAAAGAAACAGCTACTTGCACTATAATAGTACGCATAGTGCCAAGCTTAAAAATAATATAGTTAATAGCCAGTGAGAAAGAAATAATAGACTTACTGATGAGGAGCATTATTTTATAAATGAGTGTGAAAGACTGAAGATTAAGTTTTATGTTAGAGGGTATCCAGCTAGAACGGTAGATGAAGCTATGGAAAATATTTTTATCAAATGAAGGTTATTGCATCTGATGGTAGTACTAGCACTCTGGAACAAAGGGGTGCTAATGTAGCTAAAGATTTTACATTAGCATATATGTTAGAGAATTCTGTAGATGAGGAAAGTAGGGGAATTATTATTAATAATTGGAAATTAAGGAATTTTCAGAAGACTAGTAGGATAGTAGGAGAAGCCGCTATTTTTGTAACACAAAGGGTTCAAGAATGCTTTTATAGGAGTAGAGATTATGACAAAGTACATACTACCAATAAAGGAATGTACAGATGTAATAATTGCAATTATTGTTAATATATTTTAGAAGGGCAAAGGATAGTAGTGACAGCTAGAAATTATGAAATTAATTTATTAAGCACATTTAACTGCAGATCTAATATGTAGTCTACATACATTTATGTGGACTTTGTTCCGCATTTTATATAGGAAAAATTACTCATGGATTTTACTTTAGAATTTATGAGCATCTAAGAGCAGCAGAAAGACAAGAGCTTACTAATGCCTTGGCCAAGCATGCATTTTTATGGCATCGTAACAAAAAAGTGTTTTATAATTTTTCAGTCATTAATCAAGATAAAAATTACCTTTCTAGGTGGGATGCTGAAGAGAACTTAAATTGGAAAGGGTATTGTTGGCAGGTTAAGTTAAATGCATGTGTGTATCCAGGAATTAATGACAGTTTTAAAGTAGTTTTAAATAAGGAAGGGTTAAAACATTGATATAATTGGTCATGTGATTTTATTAAGTATTTATTTGGTGTTGGTTTATTCTAGCAACCAGGTCTGATGAAGTTCATTTTGAATATAAGCACTTACCAGTTGTGATACATAATACAGTTATTCTGTTTATTTTTGGAGCCATTTATTAGCAGTTTTAATTGTATATTACCTCAGATCTTTTCTGATGATTTTACTAGAAGAAGTATGTATCAATATGTGTAAATAAAGGTGTATATGTGTCCTAAAGAAAAAACTGTCAGGAGCTCAATCAAAAGAACTGTGATGTCCTTATAATAGGTCAATCATCTAGAGGTTTGTAGACATAATGGATGGGGGTTGAAGGATGGGAATTTGAGGAAGAATGAAAATGGACAAAACAGATGAAGCGTTATGGTAAGTACACAACTTCTTTATCTGATGTTGTCAATTTTCAATCTATTCTCAACTGATGGGACAGAATCCCCAGCTACCTATAATTCAGAGTTGAACCATACGATGCTCTACCCTCAGAGACTACAGACTGTATCAGCTGTGGTAAGATAATACCCAATTTGTTAAAGATAAATGAAATACAATCAGTTGGCCATCTAGCTAAAGTCACTTTGCAACTGGTTTACGCAATTTCAGTTTTGCAAATGAAACAAACAATTGGTCTGTTTTTCTGATTTCTTTGCTCTACATAGGTAAAAACATAATTGTCTGTGAACATACAATAAATTCAACATGCATTCACCCTTGTTTGCAAAACTTAGGAAAGAATACTGGCAAATTAATGGACTGATTGATATTAGATTCTGACACCACATTAGGAAGGAAGGAAACATTTGTTCATAGCATCATTCATAGCATCATTCTATCCTTGTGAAAGATCAATTATGGAGGATTTGAAGACAAGGCTTGAATCTCTGATACTCGTCTAGGAGAGGTAATGACTACCAGAATTAAAAAAAAAAGAAAAGTTTTCCAAGTAAGATACTCAAGGTCAAATTTAGCTGTTGGTCGAAAGGGTAACTGTATAAGTTCCCGCAGTTCCAGATTGAGAGCCTATGGGTGAGCAGAGTCTCTAAACAGAGGTTTGAAAAGGAGAGTGTCTCATAAGAAAGCTCTGCACAATTTGTGAGGCTACTGAAGAAACTTTAAATCCAATATGAAAATTAGATATGTATAGGGGCTTAAAAAAGGGTCTACATAATTTTGTTGTGCCTAGTAAACAAATCTTTTCCATTTACTGAAGATAATAATATATATGACGAGGAGAGAGCATCAGTTGTCTGGACATTAACGGAATTGGAGAAACCAAACGATCAGCTTGAGGTTTGTGATGTCAGAGCTTTCTGTAAAAAGTTCAGAATTAATGGGATTGGTGGGTAGGCATGAAGTAAACTGGGGGGGGGAAAATGCAAAAAAACATCCTCCCTGAGTTCCCTCTGGGGGAGGGAGGGGAGGGCAAAGCAGCAGCTAGCTGTTAGCAAGCAGCAGAAAAAAATTACTAGGCTGGCCTCATTGATGAAAAATAATTTCTGTCACAGAGACCACTCATGAGGTAAAAGAATGGACCTGCTCAGTTTGTCTGCTATCACGTTTGACTCCGAGTCCTTCTCAAAACAAAGGGCATGATCTTGTCCCTTCTCATTTATTGATGTACCAAACTACTGACATATTGTCCGGTTAATTTGCAATCATCCCCAAAGGGAGAGCTTTCTGGAAGACCTGCAATGCAAAAAGCACTGCTCTCATCTCTTGGACACTAATATGCAAGTTGGCCTCTTCGGGGGACCAAGTGCCTTGGACTTGAGCTGAGGGCAAATGAATGGACAGCCTTGTAGAATGTGATCCGACTGAATCCATCAACTGAGATCTCTTGTTATGTCTAAGAAATTCGTATCAGAATCGACATGGGTTAGTAAAGTAGTAGCCATTGTGTTGCTATCATGCACTGGAGAAACTTCACATAACTTCTGCTAAAAGGTACTAAGATTATCACTGCTGTCATTAATCCTAGGAGTTGAAGGACCAACCAGGCTGAAATCCTGGTACTGCAGATTACATTTCTGACTTGTAATTTCTATGTATTCCAAATTTTTAATCAGTTGTGGATGACTTGTCATAATTTATGGTTATCTCCAGATGAGTGTAAGTCTGGAAAACCTGATTCCTTACACGTATCAACAGATGCCTGGTTATGGTGGTAAGGAGCCCATCGTTTAGATACAGAAACATCCGGAATCCCTGCAGTCCCAAGATAGCTGCTACTACTGCCATACATTTGGTAAACACCCTGGAGGCTGTGGTGAGGCCAAAGGGCAGAGCTCTGAACTGGTAGTGACTGACTCCTAGGCGGAAGCCTCCAGAAGTGAGCAATTAGGCCTCCTTTCAGGACAGCTGGAAGGGTCTGTCAGAGAAAGAATCTCTGGACTCCTGGTGTTGGGAGCCTCCTTTGCCATGGGATTGGCGCCGACTGTTAAGAGTCCCCCCTGCCACTAGGGGAACTTTTTATGTGTCCGCCCCAGAAAGGAACCTGGGACTTCCTGAACCACTTCTTCTACATGCCTCATTGATTCCTTAAAAAGGATCTTTGAGGGGTCAAAATACGTACAACGACTGCAGAGATTGAAAGGGAGCATTGATGAACGATGACTTGAAGGGCTCTGTGAAATCACATAAGCACATCCAGGCATGCCTGCTAATGGAAATGCCTGAACCTGCGGCCCTTGAGGCACCTTCGGCTGCATGTGAAATTAGCCTCATGAATAAATTTGAAATAGATTGTAAGGTAGCCAAATGAGAAGCCACAGATGACTGGACCTCTCCAGAAATGGACCCTGAAAGGGAATTTGAAAGTTCCTTTAGCAAATCTCTTTGCAACCTAGTAAAATGTGTCAAATAATTCAGGGACCTAAGGGCAAACTTGCTGAAGCATAGATATGCTTCCCAAACCTGTCCATCACCTTAGACTCCCTGTAAGGGGGATGAACAGTGGAACTCTGTTCAACAAGTACTTTTATGGTGGCTGGCATCCCAAATGTGGCATCCAAGGGCACCACTTTAGCCATTGAAGGTGGTGCTAGAAATTTGTCTGGTCTCTTGGGTATAAGTTCAACTGTGTTGGGTTCTTTCCATGCCCACTGAACAACCAAATCAATTAGGTCCTCAGTGGGTGGAGTAACCCAGAGGTAGATGGGCCAGCTCCGATATCTTCAGAAATATTGACTCCTTGGGGTGAAGGCATGCTGGGGGTCCAACCACCGCTCTGTTTCGGGATCTTGAAAATGTCTCCAAATGAGATGTCTTCTGGAGATGATCATGGACACCTCTTCACTTTCACTGAAGTCTTTATTTTTGGTGACTGACTCTTGTGGAGAGTCCAAGTGCCTCCTCTTACATCTCCTCTTTCTAGGGACCTCCTTGGGGGTTCCATGAAGGTAACAGAAGAGACTGTAATACCATGCTGGGTAGTCTAGAGGTGTCGGGTTGGCTGTATCTGTGGCATCAAATAATTAGGACCTAGGTGCAGTGGCATCTGGGTAGATTGGAGATCTGAGGGGGTAGGATCCGTCAGTCCTGTTGAAGTAACCTCAACCTCTTCACAACCTCAAAGGCTGACCTCTCTGGAGAGGCAGAGGACCCTGAAGCCAAGAAAGCAGGCTTACAGACCATTACCTCCTTCTGCCATGAAAGCAGAGTCCCCAAGGAGGAAGTTGAAGCCCAGCTGTCCAGTGTCAAAGTGCCAAGGCGCAGAGATGGCTCCAAAACCCTCCAATGCCTCAGAACCAACATGGAGACTTCATTTTCTAGAGTCCTCTGGATCCAAAACAATCTGAGCCGAAGTGCTCAGAGTGAACTATGGATCCAGTGATAATGTAATCCTCGGATCAGAGTCTGCCAGACCTAAAAGACCCAGATCCTGGGTCTCTGAAACACCCAAGGGAATCAGGGGAGGAGTCTGAGATGGTGGAGTCGACAATGGATAGCCTGCCTGACCCGAACTAGTAGGCGCCAGTAACACCCCCATTTGGATCTGCTCCAAGAGAAACTTCATCATCTGAGCCACATCTTCTTCAGTTAAACCTCTAGATGATAGAGATGATGCCAGTGAAGGAGATGTGGTATGGCACCTCTCTGGGAAAGGAGAAGACAGCCTAGGAGTAGGATCTACTGATATAGAATACTGGGCCCTGGGTAAAGGCATAGGACCCGCCAGTTTCTTAGTGAGATCCAAAGATACCGGATCCGACAATCTCTTTCTCTTCAGATCTGAGGGGGAAGAGGTATGAGACCTCCTTGGATCCACTTTTGATTTCTTCCTGGAAGGATCAGAAGATGGAGCTGTAGAAGTAGATGGAGTAGGAGATTTTGAGTCCTTGGATTTTTTCTTTGGCGGGGGGGGGGGGGTGAGCCACCGCAATAGCCTCTCTGAATGAAGAAGGTAACAAACCTTTTAATATTAACTTGTTTTTTCTCTCCACTAAAGCGCATGGATTAAAATGACTACAAATAGAACATTCTTCGTGGAGATGTAGAGTGCCCAAACAGTAGACACAGAGACTACGAGTGTCCAACACAGGCATTTTATATCCACACTTGGAACATTGTTTGAAACCTGAAGGCCCTTTCTCCACCATAGTAATGATTAAGAGAAACAGAAGAAGAAAGAAGGAGCTTTACATGAGTAAGTTTTTTTTTAATTTATTTTTTTGCAAAAAAAGAATAAAAAGGGAGGAAGAGAATTTACCTACAATGATAATTAAGGTTACTACAATAAGCAGCAAGGGAACAGTAAATACCAACAATGGTACAGTAGATTACTCTAACGAGTAAGAAAAATAGGAGAAATTTCAATCAACTAAGATAAAAACTATATATTAACTTTACAAGGGTAAGGAACAATAAACGAAGAAAAATAAGATGAAAAACTTTAACTTATCGGAAAAATAAGCTATAAGGCTCAAGAGCTACTGCAACCACGTCTTTTGTGAAAAGTATCAAATGAAATCTGAGGTAACTTAGAGTTGGTACATTGTGGGTAAGGGAGAGGCTCGAGTGGGTCTTGATTCCCACGAGATTAGTAACGGCAGAGTCGGATCTCAGGATTGGATCCAAATCTATCAGTGGAGGAAGAATGAAAACTGATATCAGATATTCAATTATGGTAAGAGAACAAAAAGGTAACAAAAGAAAGTCATATGGAACAAAGGATCATCTGTTGCTAAATAAAGCCAAAATAAAGATTTCTAAAAAGGGAAATAGTATAAATATGGCATGAATAGATTACAAAAAATATTTTACAGCATCCCACATTCATAGATAAAGGAATCATTATAAATGTGTAAGATACACCTTAAACTGACCAGTTACATTACAGTCACCATGAAACAGTGGCAAACTACTTTGCAGCTGAGCCATGACAAAGAGCAAATTATTGTCCCAGGATTAAAAATTCAATGGGGACATTCCAGGGTGACTGTCACACCTGCCATTCTGTCTTGCCCTGAACCTATTAACCTGTTTACTTAACAAATTACAGTATGGTTACAATTTGTCTCCTAGAAGACTTTTCACCTTTTTGTGAATGACATAAGACTGTATAGCGCATCAGACAAAGAGTTGGAAGCAGAAGTACAAATGGTAAAAGCTTTCTCAAATGATATAAGAATGACATCTGGTCTTGATAAATATGCAGAATCAATATTTCAAAAAAGGAAAGCTGCAGCACCAAGAAAATATCAACCTAGCAAAGGAATGTGATATAAAGGAATTTGAGCAGGAGGGAGTGTATCAATATTTGGGAACAGATGAAGAATCAGCAATAAAACACAATGAGAATAAGGTTTAGTAAGGAATACATCAGAAGACTAAAATTAATATTGAAAACTGCCTTGACAATAAGGTATAAAGTTCAAGCTATAATCAATTTGCTCTCCCTGTTCTAACCTACAGTTTTGGGGTGATTGACTGGCCCCAAAAAGTACTGGATCAGCTGGACATAAAAACATGGAAAAAGCTTCATGCTTTTCAAATGATACATAAAAATCAGTGTACACCAAGATTATATATTCCTCACACTGAAAGAGGTATGGGCCTCCTTGAAATTGATACATGCATAGATCTACAATTGTGGGACTGAATAAATATCTGCTGACCTCATCAGATCCAAACATAGTGAATATTTTAAAACATGAGGAGGAGAGGAGAAGTCAAGATGACATCTTTGTTTACTTTAGCAAACATATTTTGGAATCAAGCGGGAATGGAAATCAAACCACTAGCAGACAAAAAACAGACAACAACTGAATGTGCCAAAAAAATTAAGCAAAGAATATAAGGAAAAGGATCAGATGAGACGGGGAAAAATTGAAAATCCACAAATACAGTGGCAAGTACAGAGACCTCCTGGAATAACCTCATGTTGATAACGATTTCACACAGAAATGGTTAAAGAGGGGTGAACTGAAACCAAAAGATGAAAGGTTAACAATAGCAGCCCAACATAGTGTACTACATATATACTGGTGAAACAAACACAAGTTGTGTAAAACAGAACTAGAAACAGCTCATTATCTTACTGCTGGGTGTGATACACTCAAGGCCTATATACTGAAAGGAACAGTAATGTAGCAAGGCTGCTGCACGAACGATGACGTTTATATCACATGGGATCACTTACTACCATCAGTTTAAAAAATAGATGTGAGAAAACCAGATGTAGTAGTCCATGAAAAAAAGACAAAAGTAGCATTGGTCATTAAACTTGCTACAGCCAATGATTACAGTGTCTTAAGTACAGAGAGACACAAAGTTATAAAATACCAGGATATGCAAGCAGCAACAAGATCAGTGTAGAAGAACGATACCAAGCAGTTCCAAAAGTATAAGGACCAATAGTTCTAATAAAAAAAAATTACAACTGCACTTAAATATACTGCCAGTATATGTAAACCTATATGAATAGCACCAGTTCCAGACACATTGCAGATGCTGAGGAGAGCATTGTTGGCTAGCATCATACACTGAAGTAATACCAACTTCATGAACTTTACTTGTATCCTGACTTAGGAATGGGATCCATTCCAGTGATGGTATTAGAAGCTCAAAATATTTGTAGAAATTGAATTCAGGAGACAAATGTGCTGACTGACATATACATTTATTACTTGCAAATAAGTCAGGAATAATTATACTCATGAGTATTCCAGTATCTTACTAGCAAAGGCTAAATACCTGATTTAAAAATGATTGCCTACATACAGAAAAGAGGCACAATCTCTGTGGCCAAGACCGTTTTCCAAAACAGTGAAATTCCTTTGATTGGAAAGCCATCTCTCACTCATGTTTCACACGTTATTACTACTTTTTGTAAAATTTGCTTCTTCCTTGCCTGTGTCTTCTCTTCTGTCTACCTCATTGCATGTGTTGAATTTACAGCCAGTGCCACAGCATACAGAGATAAAGCCCTGACTGTGGCATAGGTGGTCTGGTTTCAAGAAGTGGTTCGGGCATCTGAGGAGCTGACAGGGGAGGATGGGCATGCCTTGGATGCTTCTCATGGTAGATTCCTGCTAGGGACTGAGAAGCACGGGAGACCAAACATTTTGGGGAGGCAGGTGCACCAGCTGATTTGCTGAGGAAGCAGGGCAATATCCCAGTAATCCCCATTCTGTACATTCTTGCCTTCATGTGCAGGTCCAAAAACTTTGATGGGAAAACATGCAAAGTCACACATACCCCTTATCCAAAGACTTCAGTATACTGACTGGATGCCCGATGCTGCAGGCAGCAACCTCCCTACTGTTATGAATACTGCAACATAAGAATAGAAGGACATTTAGGGAATACAAAAAAAATATCATCAATTTGATCGCTTAAATGGCACATATAATCATTAAACTAAAGGTGCTGTAAAAATCTGTAAAATCAATGCATATAAAAGTGTGCAGTTCTGCTTCTTGAATAGTTCTTCCTGACATTTAAGTTTCCCATTGATTTTACTATTAGTTGCCCTTATGTAATTCCTTAATTCATTCTAAATATACCCCATCTTTGAGATATGGTGTCCTACACCTTTTCAGTAAGTCCTGACCAGTCAGTGTAAAAGTTACCTAAACTACTTGTAAATGAAATTCCTTCACAAAAAACAAATGAAGTCTCCAATGCGTTTGCACGCTGTTAATTCACAACTTTAAGTTCGGTGCTAGTAGCACATGCTCTGAAACAGGCAGGTACATGCCTCAAAGGAATTTACTATAAGACAACAAATGTGATCTGTTCTCAAATGGATCTGAATGCATGAGAAGCATGTATACTAGACAAGAACATTAAAATTCACCAACGCAATGAAGCCGTGGGTAACTGTCTAGGGACAACGATTGATTAGAAAAGAAGAATGAATCCATAGCTCATCTTGAATGATTCACCTGTTGTATACAGCGCATATAAAAGTGTGCAGGTTCTCCTGTATACACTGTATATTGATGTGTGCTTTTATATTTGTTACTGTTGTATTAATTATCTCATGGTCTGCATACTGAAGATGATCTATTAATTATCTCATGGTCTGCATACTAAAGATTATCTATCACCCTCATATTCTGATTACTTTGCTACTGTAACACTGCATTTCATTCAGTCATGCATTGCATACTTATTTCCGTTTCTGGGTCAAGTCTGAAAACAGTTAATGAACCAGTCCACTTAGCTGGTTAAAAAAAAGTAAGTAAATAAACAAATAAATGGGGAGTTTGAAAGAATTACAAAATCCAGGCTTGCAAAGTCTAAACTGGCAAACACAAAATGAAACATCAAAACTCCAGTCTCCATAAACCAAAGATCCCACACTTGCCACCCTGCTGGAGAAGGGAGTTTCAGAATTCAGAGATGTTCATGGTTTTCGTTTTTTAGGGGTCAGAGTTTCAGTGTTTTGTGTACATGATTGCCAGTTTTGGCTCTGCAAGCCTTTGATCTTATAATAGTAAACTGTATGAAATATTTTTGCAAATTTAACCAAAAAAAACTCCAAACCAATGAATACCAAAATCCAGAGCAAAGGAGAAAAGCGAACCAGTTCAACTGTAGCTCACTGCCAAATTTATTCAAAATAAAAGACGAAAAACATATGAGATCAAGCGCTTTCACCTGGATCAGTACCAGGCTTTTTCAAGATGAGTTTGCACTCACAAAAACACAGATTTATATACTACAAGTAATAATATCACATGATCAAATGTGTTAACAGCTTAGTTGATAGGCAAATAAATTAATAGGCAAATACATTGTTAATTGGTAACCTAGTGCAAACAGAACCACTGAGCCATGCTCTTAAAACATTGTAAGCCATGCAGTGATAAAAACACTTCTGTAGAACAATAAAATGTTAAAACATTAAGAAACATTGATAAACATTAAAAACATTGAAAAACATTAATGCATCATTAATCAATCCTAAAAATCTTTTTAAAAATCTATGTTAAAGTGGGTAAATGAATAAATAGAACCTATAAAATCACAGTGTGTGTGTTCAATACACTTTATGCAAAAATGCCTACAAAAGTGATGACATTTATTAGTTGATAAATAAATAAAACTATCTGTTGTATAAAATGGACTCAGCCATAAAAACTGTAGTTTTATAAATTATAATTTTATAATTTATAATTTAGCCCTTCTTAATTTAAGGACACTAGCAATGCTGACACTGTCATTCAGGCCTGGGGGTTTTGTGGCATTCAGTTTAAGTTGCCACAACAGCTCCTTATACTCAAGCCGGGCCTCCCAGTCCCCTCCTCTACTGTCCTGCAGAACTTGCTCTAAAACCATAAATCTCAACTGCATATTAGGACATGTGCCAAGATGTTTGTAGAAAGCATTAGTGTCCTTCTTTTTAGAAATTTCATAAATCCTTCTTCTAAGGGTTCTCTCGGTTTTACCCACATAGAAACTACAGCATTGTATACAAAAACCCAAATACACAACACCCTTCACCCCACAGTTATAGTAATATTCAGCCCTAAATTTAAATCTTCTTGATGGGATGAATAATACACTATCGTTTACCACATAGGTGCACTGCTTGCATGCTCCACAACTGTAGGTCCCAGGTTTGGGGCAAATTAAACACCACCTACTCTAGGTTTCCCTTCAAATAACCCTTTGAGATTCCTGTCCTTCCTTCTAACAAAAGAGGGACGCTCATTGATTATTTGCTTGAGCTCTTCATGCTGTTTCAGAATAGGCCAAAATCTTAAAATTGACTGTTCTACCTGGGAAGAATCCTCCGAAAAAGTGTACACAAAGCTATTGTGAGAATCAAACTTCCCCAAAGATTTTGAACCAATATTCTGTGTTGTCCCTTTCTCCAACAAAGGGGAATATACATCGTCCCTACCCACAATGACCTCCTTGGCTAACTCATCAACCAAAAGTGCCGGGTACCCTCTTTCTCCAAATAGCTGCTTTAATAGATCCACCTCTTCTAGAAAAAATTCACCCGTACTACACATTCTTGAGGCACGTGTTAACTGTCCTTTGACTATGCCTTTTTTCTGAAAAAAAGATGACCACTGTCAAAGTGTAAATAGGAGTTTGAAAAGGACTCTTCTATAAACTTTGGACTGGAAAATACCATTGTAAATGTCCTTGGAAAGAGTAATGTCCAAATAGTTCAGGGATTCATGACTTACATTGTAGGTGAATTTCAAGAAAAAGGTGGTGGAGTTAATATAATCCATAAAATTGAGAAATTGGTCCAAAGTACCATTTCAGAGCAAACATATGTCATCCAGGTATCTTTCGTAATGATTAATGAACCTGACCCAATGTGTGGAGAAAATAAACTCACTCTCCCAATCGTGCAAAACAATATTGGCATAGCTGGAGGCACAAGCAGTCCCCATTGCTACACCCTTTTTCTGCTTAAAAAACTCGCCACTGAAATAGATGAAATTATTTTCTAATATAATTTCCATAAATTCCACCAATAATCCAATGGTATTGCCATCCAGGTTCGACATAGCCGCTAATGTGTCATTAAACCATTCCAAACCTAAATTGTGGGGAATGCTGGGAAATAACTCCACTATGTCAATAGTGACCATTAGCAGGTCAGGCTTAAATAATTCTTTCTGGATACCTTTCAAAAATTCCCACGAGTCCTTGCACACATGGTCCAGTGAAAATGCAAATTCATTAATAGTGAAATCAATGAATTTGCCCAGTGGTTCAGTTATACTACCGGCTCCTGCAACAATAGGTCTACAATTTAGTGGAGTTAAGCCTTTGTGGGTCTTAGGAATCCCAAATATCACCAGGATTCTTGGGTTCTTAACATAGAGGTAATTGAACAACTTCTCATTAATGGCTCCCTGTAACAAATGATCCGTAAGCAGAAAACTAATTTTGGAGTGTGCTAAATTCAACTCATTTCTGGAAATTAATTCATATCGTTCAGTATCCTGTAACATGTTGTAAATGAATGTATCATATACCATGTTGTACATTAAAACAGTGCCACCACCCTTGTCTGGCTTCATCACCCTGATGTCTTCTTCTCTGAACCTGTCTATTAATTGGCTTAAATCCTGGTTCAAGTTGGAGTATGAAGTGTGTGCCCTATTAGTGCAATGATTTCTTAAATCAGCTTCTACCAATTCCTCAAAAACTTTTAGAAATGGATTCAAAGGCGGATTAAAAGTACTAGGTTTAGATAGCCCCTCCACAATCTGGGTTTGATCTTTAAAATACAAAGCAAGATTCAAACATCTGGTAAACATTTTTAGGTCCACCAAGACACAAGTTAAATCAACATTGCGTTTGGGTACAAACTGAAAACCTCTGGTGAAGAGTTCAAAAAAATCATTAGTCACTTTAACATCAGTAAAATTGTAGATACAAAAATTACCCTTTCTCACTACCACACATTCACCATGAACAGTTTCAGATAAATGGTTGGAAGGGGTACAAATAATTGTACAATTCATACCCCTTATCTCCGTGTTCTGTTCCAGCCCTGTGGTTGGTAAGTAGTCCGTCTCCCCCCTGCCCTGCCCTGGGGATAATAAAAATCCGAAGGACCATCTTGATTGTTCTTTTGGGCAAGTCTTTCACTCCTCCTAGGCAAATCTGGGGCTGGAACAGAGTCATTATCATTAAAATTTACCTCATTATTCGCATCAGTGTTTTGCCTTGCATCTTGCCTATTCCTACCCAACAATGGGTAGGCAGTACCTTCCCTGTATTCCACAAGATCACGCTCAAGTTTCCTAATTTTACGATTCACTATCTTGATACAAAATTGATCCACCTCATTAAAGACATTATCATACTCCCTTTTAACAGACAGGAAGTTTTTACTCTTTACAACGGAATCGTTAAGCACTGTCACTTCTTGAAGCAGATTACCAGCCTTTTCTTCACAGTCCTTAACCATGCATTCTATCATTTCCAGCCCTGCTTTATCGAAGATTTTTACTAAATTATGGTAAAGACGAGAACCAGCCACAGCGTTGTTGGGGAATTTGTAGCAGCGTAGCCCTTTAGGGACACGCTGCATTCGCAGACATTCCTTTAAGTAATCAATCTTTTGTATGCATATAACTTATCATTTAAAGTTTTAAAATTACGCTCAGCACAATTGTCAGAATTACTGCTGTTAACAAAGGTACCTTTTTTGAAGAGGAATTGCTTTTCAGTCCATGTAGTAAAGTTAAAATCCTTTTTCGCGTTGCCATTTCTGGTGTTGCTTACGCCTTGAGTTCTAGCTTGTTGCTCCTGTGGATCGGTGCTACCCAATGGAATCCCGCCAGGAACTTCCGCTAAGAGAGGAACTTTGAAACCAGTCTCCGATGTTACTGCTGTGTTTAAACCAGGTCTGTTCTCTTGATTACCCGGTAACAAAACCTCGAGCCCAGTGGTCTTAGTGCTTAATGCATTAGTTAATTGCGTTAAAAGGGACAGCACCTGCTTGAATTCACCCCAAGTGACTGGTGCATCTTCCACTTCGTCCCTTAGAAGTAACGGTGTATCCGAAAAGCTGGATCGATCAACCCCTTCAGCCATGGATCAAACAAGAACCGAAGAAACCAAAAAAAACTCCAAAGCAATGAATACCAAAATCCAGAGCAAAGGAGAAAAGCGAACCAGTTCAACTGTAGCTCACTGCCAAATTTATTCAAAATAAAAGACGAAAAACATATGAGATCAAGCGCTTTCGCCTGGATCAGTACCAGGCTTTTTCAAGATGAGTTTGCACTCACAAAAACACAGATTTATATACTACAAGTAATAATATCACATGATCAAATGTGTTAACAGCTTAGTTGATAGGCAAATAAATTAATAGGCAAATACATTGTTAATTGGTAACCTAGTGCAAACAGAACCACTGAGCCATGCTCTTAAAAAATTGTAAGCCATGCAGTGATAAAAACACTTCTGTAGAACAATAAAATGTTAAAAAACATTAAGAAACATTGATAAACATTAAAAACATTGAAAAACATTAATGCAGCATTAATCAATCCTAAAAATCTTTTTAAAAAATCTATGTTAAAGTGGGTAAATGAATAAATAGAACCTATAAAATCACAGTGTGTGTGTTCAATACACTTTATGCAAAAATGCCTACAAAAAGTGATGAAATTTATTAGTTGATAAATAAATAAAACTATCTGTTGTATAAAATGGACTCAGCCATAAAAACTGTAGTTTTATAAATTATAATTTAAATTTAGGGCTGAATATTACTATAACTGTGGGGTGAAGGGTGTTGTGTATTTGGGTTTTTGTATACAATGCTGTAGTTTCTATGTGGGTAAAACCGAGAGAACCCTTAGAAGAAGGATTTACGAGCATTTATATGAAATTTCTAAAAAGAAGGACACTAATGCTTTCTACAAACATCTTGGCACATGTCCTAATATGCAGTTGAGATTTATGGTTTTAGAGCAAGTTCTGCAGGACAGTAGAGGAGGGGACTGGGAGGCCCGGCTTGAGTATAAGGAGCTGTTGTGGCAACTTAAACTGAATGCCACAAAACCCCCAGGCCTGAATGACAGTGTCAGCATTGCTAGTGTCCTTAAATTAAGAAGGGCTAAATTATAAATTATAAAATTATAATTTATAAAACTACAGTTTTTATGGCTGAGTCCATTTTATACAACAGATAGTTTTATTTATTTATCAACTAATAAATTTCATCACTTTTGTAGGCATTTTTTGCATAAAGTGTATTGAACACACACACTGTGATTTTATAGGTTCTATTTATTCATTTACCCACTTTAACATAGATTTTTAAAAAAGATTTTTAGGATTGATTAATGATGCATTAATGTTTTTCAATGTTTTTTAATGTTTATCAATGTTTCTTAATGTTTTTTTAACATTTTATTGTTCTACAGAAGTGTTTTTATCACTGCATGGCTTACAATTTTTTAAGAGCATGGCTCAGTGGTTCTGTTTGCACTAGGTTACCAATTAACAATGTATTTGCCTATTAATTTATTTGCCTATCAACTAAGCTGTTAACACATTTGATCATGTGATATTATTACTTGTAGTATATAAATCTGTGTTTTTATGAGTGCAAACTCATCTTGAAAAAGCCTGGTATTGATCCAGGCGAAAGCGCTTGATCTCATATGTTTTTCGTCTTTTATTTTGAATAAATTTGGCAGTGAGTTACAGTTGAACTGGTTCGCTTTTCTCCTTTGCTCTGGATTTTGGTATTCATTTTTGTAAATTTACCAAGCCAGGTGGCATCAAAACCCCCATAATAAATTTATCCACAGCTGGTGTTCATAGTGTTGTATGCCCAAAGTATAACTTCTTCAGATGAAAAGAACACCTTTCAGTTCTCTGCTCCAACCCCTATTCCCCTCTTAGAATATAATCCATTTTCTAATCATATTTACTAGTTCCCCTTGGTTAGTTCTTAGAGGGAGATGTACACTGACCAATGTAATTATCTGACCCCTAAAAGACTCTTAATTAATACATACATTCCCTCTTGGTCAATTTTTTGCTACTTCTAATCCAAAGTTATATCACTTCTTATTAAAGTGACAAATTCCCCCCATCCCTAGTAGAAATGATGTAAACACATCTGCAAGTATTCCCAGTTCAATAGTTTCTGATTTTCAGTATATACTAAATGTGATCTCTACAGAAAAATAAAGTTTGGGGATAACTTTCTTAACGTATATAAATGTGTTGGTTCTTTTAACCACATTAGTTAAACAATAAATGTTTCAGGAAATAATGGTGTATTTAGTCATCTTAACTTCACGTACTTTACTGTTGATCTCACCGATTACATCACCTACCCCTAAACACCATAAATAAAAGAAAAATAAGACTAACATAATATATTCTGCAGCCCAGCTCCTCGGAATAACAGTGCCTCTTCCTCTAAGAAATTACTCTGACATGTATTACTACTTATACTGCAAACTTAAAAAACATCACTCTTCAAAAATGTGCAATTTATTTTTACCTGAAGTTGCTCAGGACAAATGTAGATGATTTTGAGTGTCTACATACTTTGATAAATATTGAAGTTAGTAACAGTAAAACTTAACATGTTTCACAAATGAAATACAGAAGTACAAGCAAAATAAACACAGAATAAACCTACAAAAAATACAATTTATTTGCAGCAAGAGAACTATGCAGACTATTTACACAATTTGTATTACTCTCCTTCCAAGGCAGAGCTTCTCAAATCAGGCAGAGATATTTCTGGGACAAGTATAAAGCATCACTCCTTAACCATTCCGCTAACGTCCTGCCTCAGCCACTTGCTTTTACATATCCTTACAACTTGTTGCGTCTAACAAATAACTAATATTTCACTTATACTTGCTGCCTCTAAACATTCTCACAACATTTCCCTTATCACACATAACTAGAGAAATTCTCACCATATGGTAATCATGTCGGCAGGGAGGCAAGCCATCAAGATGAAAGAAAATTTCTATATACATATGAGATGAAAGAAAATCATTCAGTACCACACAACATAAGGCCATGGCATGCAGGTCCAAGGAAGTCATAGTGCCACTTGTCTGTTAGAAATCAGCCATTATCCAATTAAAGCATTATATGTCTGCAAGAAGAAATTTGCTTAATATGAACAGGAACAATATATCCCAGTTTAGCAGAGCATATAAAAATGACACAACTCACTTACCCTGCTTATAGAGTAAAAACATGCAGTTACCTCAATAGTTTTACATAAATGTTAATAACTATTTATCCACCCCTTGTACAATAACTGTGCTTGTTCTCACATCTGAAGCTGCTCCTTGTGTGTCAATTATCCTATTCTTAAAAAGAGGAAAAGGCTCAAGAGACTTGGGCTGGCAATGCCCAGCATCATTTGCTTCTCCTGTGGCAACAGTTTGTTATGATTCCAATTCTCTTTCAACCAAATAAGATTGGTGCAATATATCCAATGCTTCAGTTAATGAGTAAAAAAACAATGCCTGATCTCCTGGAAGAACTACTTTTAATTAGGCAGGATGAAGCAGTTTAAATCCCTATCTACTTTGTCTGCATATTCTTATGGCTTACTGAAAGGTAGCTTGTTTTATTAGAGTCTCTGGCAAAGATCATGACTGTCATACACACTACCATTACCAATAGTGCGGTTCTTCCCAATCACCAATAAAACTGACAATACTGTACCTTACACATTAAAGGTGTCAAATCTGACTAACAAGGGGATAACATCTTTGAACACAGGCTTTGTGGAAAGGGACTACAGTGTGCAAGCAAAATACCAGTCCATTTAGCAAGTTTAATTACGGATGTATATTTCACACTCCTTGTGCTTCCTGTTGTTTGGGTATGCCTGCAAATCTTACATTTTTTGTCCCTGTTCCAGTCTTCCTGATCAATTAGCTTTGCTTTTATACACTAGATCCTATCTTCAACAAAGCCAATATTCCCATTTAAGACTGCCACATTTGGCTTCTTCTCTGTCAACTGGTCTGAATGAGAGGTGGCAGCCTCTTCAATATTATTTAGCCTGCTGTCTGATTTGGTAATGAATCCCTGTACTGTGCTATGTACCTTCTGCATTTCTGCCACCAGCAAGTCAGTTTTTTCTACATCACCTCCACAGCTGCTTTTTCAAACTCATTCATTTTATTACTTCCTGGATCACTTATTACCAGCTGCAAGGCCACACTTTGTGACAGGAAATCATAATTACAAGGTTTTTGTTTTATTTTTAGGCATCAGAGATCAACAATAATATCATAAATTGTCAAGTTCAAGACCAAACTCCACCACCAGTGATCACTGTTATACTAACTTACTATGTGTAAGTCTTTTCATAATTTTTTTTTTTCAGTAGGGGGGGAACACCTAGTTCAGTAGAATGATGGGCAGCTCCATGGCTGCTCTTATTGGAAGTCCCCTTTCCTATCAACATTCATCTTCAGGTTGGAAAGACTTATGACAGAAAATGACGTCAGAGGTACAGTGGCATAAGTGTTGCAGCACGTCAATGACATACTACACAAATGGAGTTTATATCACAACATCGGATGATGAATACATTGAATGGGAAAACATCGAACAGGTTTCATCGAAGACAGAAAACATCGAAACGATGTCAATGGCAGTGTCCAACGGTGACATGCAAGATTAAGGGTGTAGGCAGAGGGGCAAGCCCCCCCTGTGCCCCCCACACCCCCCACTACTTACATATACCAACTCCGAGATCGCGCTACAGTGTAGGAAATGGAAATCTTGCATTTCCACACTGTAGTGCACTGAACTGCAATCTCCAAAGTGGTATGTTTAAGTGGCAGGCGGTGTGGGGGGTCTTGCCCCCCTGCATGGAGCAATTTGTCATCCACACTTCACATGTTATTTTTTTTTCGTTTTTTTTCCCCATCTCGATGTTGTTATGTTTGATGAAGTCAGTTCGATGTTTTCTCATTCGAGATATTCAGCATTCGATGTTGTGATATACACCCACACAAACGTGTTCATTTAGGGAGACACGACATAATGAAGATGGCTGTTAACTAATGAACCCCACCACTGTATCCAGGCTCTTGATGTTAACACATGTACCTAAAGATAAATTAGCAAAGTTATAAATGCCAAAATTTAATATGTTTTCAAGTAGAATAACCACGAGCACAAAAATATTAGATATTACAAAGAAGGAAAAAATAATGCTAAACAATGTGTAATTCAAAGAAAAACACAATATTAAATATTATGAACTAAAACAATGTGACATTAAGATACTTTCTGTGGTAGTAAAAATCCTGAAGGAGTACAAATAAGAAATACTAAACATTTAAATATTGAGTCATAAGCACAAAGGAACAAAATGCCCAATATGCCTGTTTTGTATTAACTGTGCAGTCCAGGTCGTGACTGGAAAGGGTTTGTGGAAAGTTCACTTACACGGTTAACAAAATAAACAGAGAAATAAAATATTCTGAAACTCTGGCACTTGACTATTAATTACACATGCAACATGAAGGCTGCTTTGTTTTGCAGCTCAAACAAATGAACAAGCTTAAGAAATACAAATTTTCTCAATTAAGGATTAGCTTAACTGTAGTAGAGTAACTGTAGAGATATGTACAAAATCAGTAATTTTTGCTAGATTTCTCAAAATTCTGTGAGTCAACATCAGCATAGCACACACGATATGTTCTGAATTTCTTTTCTTTGTAAAATTAAAAGACGATCACAGTTCCAGCACAAAAAAATGTCTACTTTATCTGTACGTACAAGACAATGAACTGTAACTCTTTCATCTCATTCAAAGCTTTACTGGCTCAAATTAACATTACCTTGAAACTGTAATGAAAACCTGCTACTAAAGAAAATAAAGGTAAACTATGTGGATGAGCTGTAAGATTCCTACTGGCTAACTCTAACATTATTTGGGAGGAATCATCCACCCAAGCTTGCTTCATCAAACCACTTTATTTACTGAAATATGTCTATAAATGTGTAGCGGTTTTAGCTTAGTTAATCTCTTTTATATTGGCTAGGAAATTCTATGCTGGCCTGTTTTGAAATACAAAATGAATTTCATACCTTGAACTACTGCCACGATGGTCTGCCAGTAAGGGATAAAGTATACATAATGGTTGCTAACATGGGAAAGCATGTGAGAACCACAGAATTCCTTGTTCATTCTGTCAGTAAAAGCATAAGTAGCTAATATGTTGTCTGTTACTATTTGCTACTATCAAGTGCACACTGTTTGCTGCAATCAGTGGAGGTATCTTAAGCAATTCCATGTCATCAAAGAGCTCATTTCCTGAGACAAACCCTACTTTAGGAAAAGAAAGCAGAGTATGAAGGATGCTGACCATGTAGGAATGGTAGTACTGCCCAGTAGGAAGACCACTGAACCTGTATGAAAGAAGTGCAAGTGCCCATGTGTAAGTACATGTACTGAAATAAAGAGGAAACTTGGAAAAGATGCAGCTAACCAAAGGATGGGCCCAGACAAGATTCAGACATAGTCCTTGTGGGTAATATATTGAACATTTGTACTGGTAAGGAAACATCTAGTTAATGTTAGCTAAACTCTATGAGTGTAAAGGACCAAATTTCACATAAAAGGAGGAGAAAGACAATAAATACCAGCTACTGATTAGGGAGAAAAATGTGTTTAAACTGCTGTTGCTAAAAGTGGTAAAGTGTATGTCATCTTTTTGTGTAATACTTTATGTGAATGTGCACTTTTGTGAGAGGTCAAAAAAGGTTAATATCCCTTATGTATATTTCCAAGCTGTGAGAATAGAGCAGAAACATACATTTTTAGTGCATGGAGTGTGGTGATTATACTCTTGATAGCACAAAAAAAGACAATCCAAGAACTTCTTATAGTGCAAAATATGACCTTAACAATTGCTAAGCACCTCTGCTCCAGTTGTTAAGAATGGGTAATGTGCTAGGCAGTTAACCCTGCAAGTACTGACCAGTAAATGACAACAGCAGAATTAAAAAAAACAAATACTTTCTGCTTGCTGTCTATACCAGTAATCTCTCCCTGACTCTTAATAACATAACAGAATGTGTTACACTGTCTTTCTGACAGAGCTCCCTAAGTGTTTACGGCTTTGAAAGCTGGCAGAACACTTAGTGTTCTTTTATTTTATTTTACTGTGTAATTAGCAGTATATCAGTAAATAAAGCTCCATGCACTACAAAGAATTATGATTAGGTTTCGAGGAGAATTACTTGGCATCCATTTCTCAAACACATAATAAGCTGGTTATAATCAATGACCTGGACATAATGCTCTATGTTACAGGCATGTTGGAATGGCCATAGCAGTGGAGCAAGAAGGCATGTGGCCAGCTATTGTTTTTGAAAGATTAAAAGTCACATAACTGTCAATGGCGATGGATGAATTTAGATCTTGACATTGAAGTTTTTGTGATAACTTTTTAAAAAGTCACTAAAATAATAATAAAAAAATGAAAAGAAATATACAGAGGTATACTAATGACTTAAAGACCATCTATTGTTAAAAAGAATAAACTGTTTCTTTGCCGTGTTGCAAAGTATTCTGAAATGGAGCATATGTACTTGTTTCCTTACAACAGAGTCTGTAAGTAGGTCTAAAGGAAGAGAGGAAGAGCAAGAAAATGACTTATCGTACATTAAATTATACAACTTAAATGTTATGCTAAATTTCTCAATGAAAAGAGTACCTTTTTGACTTTTCATTGTACCCTACTGAAATCTCATGACTTGCTCTGCTAAGTCACAAGAGACAGAAAAAAAAGACTTAAAATACAGAAGAAGAGCAAATATTGAATACTTCTCCACTCCGTTAATCTGAACCCCCAGAATTTATATATACCAACTGAGAGACTGTCATACCTCGGAGAAAAGGAATTATTCACAGACATGGCAATCTCGGACTTAGTATATGCAAATGTGGAGTTTTGGCCATTTGGTATCCATATTTTGGGACGTGGCAATGCAAGCACCAACATTTTAAACAGTTACCTCTTTTCATTTACACTTTAAAAAGAAACTTGTGCTATCAGATGGCTAAGCTGCTCATAATATCTCAGAAATAAATTAATGCTTAGGTCTGAATCTTTTTATTTGTGTGTATTTACCAAGTAACAGCAGAAATAACACTTTAACATATTTATTTTATCAGATATGTGATCTGGATCTCAGTTCCAGTCATGAGCTACTTGAGACTATGCATTCTAAACAAAATGGCTTACAGCAAATGTCAGAAATACCTTGCACTGGTTGAAATCTTGTGCTTGACTGTGATAAACTGCACTAAAACATGCTGTATTCTTGTAAAGTACTCCTGCTATATCTCCTGTAAGCAAAGAAGGAATGTGTGATGAGCTGCACAGAATATAACAGTATATGTGCATGACTGTCTATCAGCAGACCAGCTGTATCCATTTCTTTTACTGCTATTAACAAGAACAGCTGCTTTTCTGCTGCTGACTGGCTTATCACTGCATGCTACTCATCATCAAACTAAAACTGCAATTTAATCTTAGTTCGTACTGCTGCAAGTAGAAATCCAGCACTTAGACAAAATCTTTAATGATCTTTTGCATAGTAATAGAAGTTGTTGAGCTCTTTCATCCATTCTGCTGCAGAGACTTCATCAGAACTAAACAAAGACAATAAAACCACAATAAATACGATTCCCTCAGATGTACTAAGCTATTTTACTGGTCAAATGAATTAATTAATTTAGTCAACCAATCAAATAAAAAACTCACAATAAATCATCAGATGACACACAAATTAAACAGATACAAAACACAACAAAAAAACCCCTAACAACTTAATATTGAATAAAATATGTAAATTTATATAAAAATATATAAATACATTTATATATATATATATATATATATATATATATATAATTGGTAAATCATAACAATCATAACAGATCTTGAACAGTGTATTAGTGTATGTGAATATACACACACACACACACACACACACACACACACACACATATATATATATATATATATATATATATATATATATATATATATATATATATATATATATGGATTCCATACATTTGGTGGAATTACACTTAGTCGAAAATGATACCAGGCATTGCACTTCACTGAAAGCTCACTTGACTGAAGGCTTACTTGGTCAAAGTTCATTTGGTCGAAAATGGAATAGAGCCCCTGCCCCACTGCAGTGAAACCCTGGAGTTGTTGTTGTTGTGTGTCTTTCAGCTTTTCCCGGTTAGGGGTTGCCACAGCGGAACTCCGGTCCACTAATGATTGGCAGTAGATTTTTACGTGCCGAGTTGCCAGCTCTGACGCACAACCTTCAATGAACGTATGCCCATTCATGCATGTCTCCACACAGAAGACGCTTTAGCTGAGAATCGAACAGGACAACGTCTTACTGTGAGGCGACAACACTACCGCAGCACCACCACTGCAGTGCAACCCTGGAGTGAGAGTATTAAATAAGGGGGGGTGTGCCACAGCATGAAGTTATGAGAAAGAGTAGTGGAAGCTAGGTTAAGAAGGGAGGTGATGATTAGTGAGCAGCAGTATGGTTTCCTACCAGGAAAGAGCACTGCAGATGCAATATATGCTCTGAGGGTGTTGATGGAGAAGTATAGAAAAGGTCAGAAGGGCCTGCATTGTGTCTTTGTGGACTTAGAAAGCATATGACAGGGTGCCTAGACATGAGTTGTGGCATTGTATGAGGAAGTCGGGAGTGGCAAAAAATATGTAAGAATGGTACGAGATATGTATGAGGGCAATGTGATAGTGGCGAGGTCTACGGCAAGAGTGATGGTTGCATTCGAGGTGGAGGTGGGATTACATCAAGAATCAGCTTTGAGCCCTTTCTGATTTGCAATGGTGATGGACACATTGACAGACGAGATCAGACAAGAGTCCCCGTGGACTATGATGTTTGCGGATGCCATTGTGACTTGTAGTGAGAATGGAGGACAGGTTGAAGAGACCCTCAAGAGGTGGAGGTATGATCTAGAGAGGAGAAGAATGAAGGTCAGCAGGACTAAGACAGAATATGCGTGTGTGAATGAGAGGGAGGATAGAGGAAAGATGAGGATGCAGGGAGTAGAGGTGGTGAAGGTGGATGAGTTTAAATACTTGGGATCAACAGGTCAAAGTAATGGTGAGTGTGGAACAGAGGTGAAGAAGAGAGTACAGGCAGGGTGGAGTGGGTGGAGAAGAGTGTCAGGAGTGATTCTGTGACAGACAGATACCAGTAAGAGTGAAAGAAAAGGTCTACAAGATGGTAGTGAGACCAGCAGTGTTACATGAGTTGGAGATACTGGCA
Source organism: Protopterus annectens (assembly GCF_019279795.1). NCBI lineage: Eukaryota > Metazoa > Chordata > Ceratodontiformes > Protopteridae > Protopterus > Protopterus annectens. The sequence goes on from NC_056734.1 coordinate 112,613,068, forward strand.
CTGATGAAAAGACAGGAGTCAGAGCTGGAGGTGGCATGACGAGGATGGACAGGATTAGAAATGAGTACATTAGAAGGTCAGCTCAGGTTGGACAGTTTGGAGAAAAAGCCAGAGAGATGAGATTGCATTGGTTTGGACATGTGCTGAGGAGGGATGCTGAGTATATTGGGAAAAGGATGCTAAGGATGAAGCTGCCAGGTAACAGGAAAAAAGGGAGGCCTAAGATAAGGTTTATGGATGTGTTGAGGGAGGACATGCAGGTGGTTGGTGAGACACAGCAAGATGCAGAGGACAGGAGGAAATGGAAACAGATGATCCGCTGTGGCGACCCCTAACAGGAACAGTCAAAAGAAAAAGAAGTATGTTTGAGGAAATGCTATTTACTGTGGTTTTATTTGTCTTTGTTTAGTCCTGAAGTCCCTGTAGCAAAGGGACAAAAGTGCTCAACAACTTGTATTACTACATAAAAGCATATTAAAGTGGATTATTTTAACGAAATTCCTAGCACCAGTTTTCTGGATATACTGGGATCCCTCTGCACATCTTCCTTCTTTTTTTTTTTTTGGTTGGTTGCTTGATGTGTAGTTGCCATTTTTCTTGTTTTTTCCTTATAATAAAACAATCCAAAAATGATTACTTCACTTGTTTCCATGGGGCAGAGGCAGAGGAATCTATCAACTTCCCACATAACTGCAGTTTGATTTACATCCATCGCCCTGGAGAAGCCAGGCAGGGATGGAGAAGAACTAAGGAGCTTAGTCCACTAGCCCCTACAAGGAGGTGGGAGAGGAATTTATGCATCTGAGGCACACAGGGATGGCACAATTTCTTTGGTGAAGACCAGCAAAACCACATCCTTTACTTCAGGGAAGAGGAGCATGGTTGCTTATTGGCAATGATCCTTGCAGAAGTGACAGACAACCAATGCAGACAGCTCATTGTACATCCTCTTCTCTTGCATAGCCAAACAACAACAAGGGACATGTAGCCGTAAGAGAAAAACTCAAACTACAACTGTTGGATACCTTTATAATGGCCCTTCTTCTCCGGTGATAGGAATGAATGGGCCACATAAGTAAAACAGTGCTCCTCCACCCTCCTAAAAAAACAAAAAAAAAAAAAAAAAGAAAATGGTCTGTTTACATGCTTGTTTATTTACATCTATCAATCATTATGGCACAAAGTTAGACAGTACTCACAATTCTAATGATAATTTCATAGTGGCATATTGTAAATTTTTCAACACTTTACCATTGCCGGAGACAAACTTGCGTTGAAAGACTTCCCTCAGCTTACTCTCTCCATGAAGAAGCCAATGACTTGGAAGGATAGAAAGGTAAGATGCTCCATATATGGCTTCAGGAGTAGGAGTGTATGCAGAGACCTTCTCTGCTCCAAGTATACCACCAACCTATGCAAAAAAAAAAAAAAATCAAACAAGTAACCTGAAGTCTTCTTACGTAATACAATTTAGAAATGTTCAATGCAAATCAGTATTAGGTAGATACAAACGACTGCATACATGAAGGAATATAAAGGAAGGAAAGAAAATCGGTTATTTGTGAAATGGAAATGTTAATCTGTTTGCATTTGTTAACTGTGCAGGTAAGCTAGGACAAGGACTCTTTTCAATCACGATCTGGGCAGAGATGCTGGTACACAGAGAGAAATGGTATTACTGTAGATAGACTACCATAAATTCATGATCATTACTATTACACAATGGGTTCTGTTGCAATGTGACAATACTTAATTACAAATGTTCAGTGCACAGGGATGTCCACACTGCATCAGTACATAGTTTGTAAAAGTGACAACTGAAAAATGATCACATTTTTCATATGGTATAACGTAAATATCCGAGTGACTCTTATAACAGTGATCAGATCACACTTTAAATATAGTGTCACACTATTATCTACCACTATTCAATACTCATAATTCTTAAATACTAGAACAGTTTTGTTGAAGACAGATCAGTATTCTTGGCTATGCAAAAGAAATTTATAAAAATCAAGACATAATGGCATAAACACTGAATGCTGAAGGTACTGAGATCACATCCAAGTAAAAATTCATTGTTTCCTTTTGTACTCCATCACCATATTACACATGCCATCTGACAGCATACCAAGTACCCTTTCTCTCAGAATCAAATGAACATACTGTTCTACAGAACACAGACTGAGACTTTCAAGTGAAAAACTCTTAATACTAATACTTACACCACCATTTATTTTCTATCATTTCCAGAACAGTCATTTTATCAAATTATTTAGTCGTTCACCTATTAACCACAACACTGAGCTGAGTCTGAAATAACCCTTTTCAATTTTACCCTAGAGGGAGGAAGGCAGCAAAATACAGCAGGGCTACAGAAGGGTTGACTTTAAGATTAGTGATAAGGCAAGTACATGTTAAAAAGGCAAATGTGAAATACACAGTAAACTGAAGCAGCAACTAAAAAGATACAAATTATTCACCCACTTTACCTGCAGTGTACCTAAAATTTTAGGTGAACTCTTGACATGAAGCCTAGATCTGCATACACCATTAGTAGCTTCTGCAGATCAGGAAACCAATTCTAAACTCTAACTCTAAAACCAAAGGAAAGGCTGCCCACGTACACCATTAGTAGCTTCTCCTGCATATCAGGAAACCAATTCTAAACTCTAATAAGTCTAAGACCAAAGGAAAGGCTGTCCACAGTAAAATAAATTTTGAGACTAGTAAAACTGACAATACCATAACCCTCACCTCAGTGAGTATGGCTGTTTAAGTATGTGTATATGAAAGGATAATTCCACTATGAGAAGCCTAAATGCAGGCATACTAAATCTTATGTTTGCACTTTGTCTGAACCATCAGGGTCTTTCTAATGTAGCACATAGTTTAGCCCTCTAAAAAGCAAAGCAACATTGCTCAGCAGATTTTATAGTCAATAACCTGCAAAAGCATAAGGAACTGCTTTCAGGTGAGATAATGATGTGTGGGGGGCATAACATAAAGCTAAAGCAGTAAGTAAAAACAAGTCACCAAATTCTGAAACAGAAATATCAAGTTTGAGTATTTCTAATGTTAACAACACTGGATTATTTAACACTTAAAATCGCCCAAAGGGTGTATACAAACTCAGAAAAGAAAAAAGAAAAAACAACCACCGTTGAAAGTATAAGCAAGGCAGTATTTATTAAAACTAAGCACTTTCACCCAACTTTGCACTAGGCTTCATCAGAATAAAACAGCTTTCTGTAATAGCCCATTTAAATACTATTAAGTCATATAACCAACTCAATTAAAAAATACTTAAAACATATTTGTCCACATATTTAACTTTACAAAAATGTACAAATCCTATGTTAACAATTTAAAATGTTAAAAACATTGAACAAAACCCAAATGTTCTTATTTCTATACTTGTCATGTAGACTGGAGAGCTTTATAACACTTATCTCCTACCTGCTTATAAACACAGTGTTTCTACTTATTATTGGAGCCCCATTATGAATGTAAATATAAACAGTCCCCCTCCCTAAACACACAAGACCAGATTCCTTAATGCACACACATAAAATCAGAAAACTTTAAAGCTTCGCAGATCTTAAGTTTCAGAAAACTCTTGAGGGAATAATTCTCATTAAGCCCTGTTTTTTCAGTGGCATTTAACCTCAGCTGCCATTCCAGCTCTAGTTTTTCTAGGTGTGTTTTTATATCACCTCCTCTCTGTGATGGAACTATACGATCAATCACAAAGAGCATAAACTTCTTAAAGTTCTCACAAGCCATGCTAATAATAATGTGTTCTCGCTCTTTCTATTTTTAATGTCTCTTACATGCTCTGCCATTCTTTCTTTCAACTTCCTAGTGGTTTTACCCACATAGAAAGCAGAGCATGAAGTGCATGTAGCTATGTAAACCACCATTCCTGTGTTACAATTACAATTGCCTGAACACGACTTACTATGGTTATAGCTTTCCATGGCCGCATATGGGCCATCAGTAATGTATTTGCAATACCTGCACATGTTACATTTCGACATCCTTGAATGATGTCTTTTCCTATTTCCTTCCATGTTGTTTACAAAATTATTTTTAATATTTTGGCCTTTACTATATGTTATTTTAGGCCCTTGGCCCACTACCTTTTTTATGTCTTCATCAAAAAGTAGTTCTCAATTCCTGCTCAAAATTTCCCTCATGTCTCCTGGTTGTACGGTAACATTAAATTCCTCTCATACTGATTTTCCGCTTTCTGGGTTGTAACTGACCCCAGTGAAGTGTTAAGTATTGGCATAAACCTATCTTTTCATTTTTCCAAGACTTCCTTTCTAACTTTTAACAACAGTCTAAAGGGACATCCTCTTTCTCTAAACATCCCAATCAATTTATCACTCACTAACCTGGAAGCCCTCAAAATTTGTCCTTTAACCACACACTTTTTTTTTTTTTTGGTGTGGTGGGTGACAGCTATTATAATCCAAAAGGGAGTTCGAGTAGGTAATCTTTTCTATATAATGTTGATTCTATTCTACCAGTCACATCATTTTTATATAAATTAATGTCCAAAGAGTTGATAGTTTGTTGGTTCACTGTCCAGTTAAATTTCAAAAACCCTGTAATACTATTCAAAAACTGGATGAAGGAACACATCTCTTCCTGACATCCCCTCCATAATAGCAGTATATCATCCAAAAAATCTGTACCATACTATTACCTTGTCCATACATATTTACTCTCAGAAAGGACTAGTTTTGTAGAAATGAGAGCACACTTGGTTCCCATTGCTACTCCCGTAATTTGACGAAAATAGTCACCCTTAATGTAAAGAAAGTTATCTAACACCAGTTCAGTAAGTTCTGAGAGTAAGTTATGTTTCACAGTATGCATACTTTCTACGCCTATGAGAGCTTCTCCAAATAATTCTATTTGTGTGGGATTACTGAGAATAGGTTAATTACATCTATGGTAACAAATGAAAAATCTATGTCAAGAGTCAAGTCTCTCAAGGCTTCTAAGCAGTGCCAGGAGTCTCTTAAAATTTGCTTCTTACTCTAACACTTTTTTACACTGACCATCAATGTATGCTGCTATAGGTTCAGTTTTTGAATTCATTGCAGTTACTATCGGACGTAGTGGGGGGGTTGTTTAACTTGTGCTTAATAAAAAAAGTATTAGTTCTCAAAGAAACCCTGTCTCTGTGGAAAAAAAAGAAGGGTTGACTCACCATAGCAGCTTGTAACTTGGATACCCTTCATGCAGAGGTCAGAGCAATCAGTAAAATTGTTTTCCATGTTAAGAACCTCAAGTCAGCCAGATTAGCTAGTTCAAACTGAGCAAGTGTTAGCTTCTCTAACACAAAATTAAGATCCCAGGGAGGGGGCACCAGTTTTCTTGGAGGCCTCTTATGCAAAACCCCTCTCAAGAACATTTTGACATGAGACTGAATTGAAAGAGGAGGATCCATGGGCAAACATGCTGAAATGGCCAATAAATGAACCTTGACAGAGGAATATAAAAGGTTGTAGGATAGTAACACACAAATATTGTAGAACCGGAGAACAACCAGCTCTAAATGGGTGCTAGTTATGTTGTTGATAACAACTAGAAAACCTTTTCCATTTGGTAATATTTTATCTTCTAGTAGCAGGCTTTCTTGCCTCCATTAATACCCACTGCATGTCCTCAATAAACAGGTGGCTAAAAGGAATTAAGACCCTATTATCCAGGCACTCAATTTAAGCTGATTGATGTTGGGGATAATTAAACACCCCTGTGTTCTTGTGTGAGTAGATTCAGTCTGTGAGAAAGCTTGTGGTAATTGCCCCTGGCTATTTCCAAAAGAAGAAAGAATTGTAGTTGCCTGAGCCAGAAGGAAGTGACTACAATGATCTTCGGGATTCCTTCCGAATCTTCAGAAGTACCCTGGATATTAGTGGAAAAGCATACAGGAACATTCATCTCCCTGAAAAAGAAAAGACATCTGTCTTCCAGGCCTTCTTGCATGGCGTCCTGGAACAGAATCTTGCCAGTTGACTGTTGAGAGAGGAGACAAAGGTGTCTATTTAAGGAGTTCTCCATAGATGGATCAAATCTTTGAAGACCCCAACCTAGTTACCATTCAAAAGAGTTTGCCCTAGTCCTACTCTTCTTGTCTGCCACACAATTTTGCTCTGATGGAATGTAAAATGCCTGTAGAGTTAGACTGTGCTGTGAAGGTATATCCCACGCTAACATGGCTACTCTGTAAATGGGGTACGACCTGGTTCTCCCTTGCTTGTTGATGTACCACATAAGTGTAGTACTGTCTGTAACCACTTGATGAGGTCCCGGGGACCAAAAAGGTTTAAAGAGTTGAGTGTCTTGAACATTACAAGCATCTTGTTGATATTTATGTTCTTATGTCTGTCCTTGACGTCCCACACCCCCTGCACTTTTATTCCTCCTGCAACTGCTTCCCAAGCAAAGTCAGAAGCATCTATGGTGACTGACTGTTTTGAAGGAAGAAGTGAGAAAGGGAGACCTGTATTTAAGGATATCTGCTGTCTCCACCACAAGATTTTGCTTCTGACAAACCACAGCACTGGGATTCAAAAAGATTAAGGGTGTTGATGCTGGAACCAAAGAGATTTCAGAAACCACTATATCCTTCTCGTGTGGAGTCTTGTCAGGAGTACCATGAAAATCATGGATGCCACAAGACCCAAAAATCCTCATAGTGACTGAAGTCTAAGTGGAAAACCTTAGAGACAGATCTAGATAAAGATCTGTTTTTTTTTTTCCTGGGGAAGAAAAGCTCTTTGAACTGAGATGTCTAGCTGACATCCCAGGAACACAATCCTGCATGAAGAAGTCAAGAAAGACTTTTGAATATTCTCTTGGAATATCAGCTTGTATAAGAGATCTCTCACCGAAAAAAGAGATTCCTGACACTTTGAAAAAGACTCAGCAAAGATAAGCAAGTCATTTAAACGTGGAAAAATGTGGATATCCTCTAGCCTGCAATGAGCTATAACTGGAACCAGACACTTTGTGAATGCTCTTGTTGCAGTAGTTAGTCCAAAGGGTAAGGCAGAGAAATGATAATGTAATTCAAACAAACAAAATCTTAAGAGATGTCGGAAGTCTGGATGAATAGGGATGCAATGATAAGCATCTTTCAGTCTACTGCTACCAGGAAACTTGAAAGCGAAAACAAGTTGTGAAGTGACATCATTTAGAATTTGGGCACTATCACAAGTAGGTTTAGGAAAGATCGATCCAGAACAGGTCTCCAAGCGTTTTCTTTCTTTGGCAATAGGAACATCTTGGAATGAAAACCCTTCCCCACCTAGAAAGGAGGAACTGGTTCTATTACTCCTTGGAATGGCATGTGATGAAGAACTGGTAGAAATAAAACACCCTGATCTGGAGGAAGAGGAGTGACCCACGGGAAAGGAGGAATTTCCTTTCACTACCATCTGTAACCCTGATGAATGATTTTCAGAACACATTTGTCTAAAACTATCTGTTGTCAAAGAGAAGAATGGAGATTCAGACTTTCTGGAAGAAAAAACAGGCCAGGACGGGAGGAGGGACACAAGGTCATTTGGACAGTCATTCCTGCTCATTGAACTGTCCTTGGTATTGGGAGCTTCGAGACTTCTTTTTGGAACCCCCTTGTCATTTCTTCTTAAACATCTTTTTAGCTGCATTTTATTGAGACTGTTTAATCTGTTTTTTGCCAAAACTGGATGAAGAGAGAGAAAATCCCATGGAAAATTTGGAAAAGGAGGGCTGAAAAATCTTAGAGATTCCTTGGATCAGCTTGCCACTTTCATCACATTAATCACCTCTGCAGCAGAGAGGGCAAACATTAAATATGTATCCAAGAGAGAATTTGAATCTCATTTTTATTATTATCTGAGAGGTTCTGAAAATGCAGCCATTCAAATCTCTTCAAAATAGTACCAGTCGCCACAACCCTGGAAAAAATATCAACAAAGTCATAGATACACTGCTAACGATGAGTAGTGACCTGTACAATAGAAGAAACTAAGTTTAAAGCATATTTTCCTGAAAAGAAGAAAGTGCAGATAAAGCATTCCTCATACTTTAACAATTTGTCAGAACAAACGTTAACACATGAACACACACACACACACACACACACACACACACACACACACACACACACACACACACACACACACACACACTCTCACTCTAAAGCAGACAGAACAGGAGGAATGGGTCTAGGTTCCGTAAAATCCTTCTGTGACAACTCATAGTATTTTCTGAGGGACTGAGTAACTGCAGTATTCTCCCACTGAAAACAATGACACATTCGAGCAGTAGTCTCAGAAAAAGAGCAACCCCAAGGGGGAGAATCAGAAACTGAGCAGCTCTCTGAGTTTAAATCAGAAATCTGAGAAGAAAAAACAGTATTTGCCTCTTCATCCTCCTGGCCAAATTCAGAATCTTGAATCTCTTCAGGAAAAGAGGAATCCCTCCTCTTTTTATCAGAAACTACTTTGCATGAAGGATCAGTAGCCTGAATAAAACCCTGAGACAGACCCAGTAAACTACTCCCATCCAAAGAAAACTGAGGTGGAGGACTTGATGCATGCTTAGTTTTCTATTTCTGACAGGAAAAATGTGGGGAACCATGTTACTAAAGGTGGCAGTAGCTTCCACAGGGATGAGCACAGCATTCTGACACAACAGGGAAACCTTCCCTGTTCGCTCTCTCAGGACCAAAAAGAGAGGCTCACCCTTGCCCACAGAGTACCCCAACAGCCACAGAGGATGTGCTAACCCCTGATCCATAGTGGCTGAAAGGGCTGCACCAGAGGGATCTGGGGGTATAAGATAAGTGGTCGGAGGTACAACAAATGGCCATGGAAGTCATCCAACTGTGGCGGAGGCAAATTGCTAGCATGCTTTGGTGGCAAAGGCTGTTTGCTTAACTTTTTTTTTTTTTTTTTTTGTGGCTAGAGGAAGGACTGACGATGGGACTGGAAGTCTGTTCCATGGTCAAGCTGAAAATGGTGCCTCTTTTCCAGGAAAGACAAGCAGTAATTGCCGGTAAATACTACCAGTCCAAAAAAGTTACTTTTTTGTCAGAAAAGCACAATAAAATGTACTTTAAACACTATGCCATCCCTGCAAAAGTAAAATGAACACAATTTTTTTCACAGAAAAAATGTTTTCAGTTACCTCACATTACTTTTAAACTGACAGAAAAAAAATGAGCTCTATATTTAAACGTACACTACAGTCCCAAGACTGTCTGCAAACACAACACTCAACTTTAAAATAACTTTCTTGAAGAAGAAAGTAATAAAGCAACAATAAAATTAGGAAAATTTAAGTTTTTTCCCCAAAAGGAAACTTCTCTATTTAGCAAAGGAAAGCACAAGTCAACTGTCGATCCTTGAAATACCTCACAGGAGCATACTCTTCGGCTGCAGTAAAGCTCCGAAGGGATATGCACCCAAACTTGTCTTTTAGTAAGCTCAACTCAAGTTGCCTGACAGTTTGGGTGAGTAGAAGGTACCTGAGCCTTTGGAAGTTGTTCAACTGTTATATCCTGGATGGTATATCAGCCATTTAGCTAAGGCTACTGCAGCAGTGATCAGTAGGATGAACATCTCCATTGCTACATATTTAACTTTAATTAGTATTTATTTCACAAGCTGTATTAGTGATGAGCCTGCTGTTCAGATAATACATGAATACTCTAAAATCTATTAAAAGGGATCTCAGGAAAAGTGGGATTGCATCCCAAAATATTGGATCTCTAGTAAGAAAATGCTTTGGTGAAGCTAAGGAGTGGCGAGGTATATAGCAAGCATGAAGGGAGTGTCATCTTGTGATTAGAGAAAGCATGTGAATATATTACATTTGAGCAATGAGCCCATAAAGGAGCAATGATTTAGGCAGACACTTTTGTATAACAGGAAAAACAAGTTATGGTCACTTTTGTATGACTGCAAGAATTTTATCTATAGATGATGTACTAATACACTGATGCTCATGGTAGGGTGAGCTGATCACAAATCTGCTCACTTTATTTATTAATAACTGGGGTCTGCTGCAGTTAATTGATGAGACTACGGCTGCCAAGGGGAGGCCATGTTCAAGGAGTGGTAAAAACAGTGACACCGGGGATAACTTAAAACTACAGAGCAAAACAGTGTGTGTGTCTTCTTAGACACACAATTAGTACTAGAAATAATAATAAGTTATTGGTCAAACAGAAAACCAAGGTACATGTACTCTTTCATGGACAAGGCATCTCCTAAGGTGAAAGTTACTGTCTAACCCTTTGGTACCTGATATAAACATCTCTCAGTACCAAACAGCATAATTTCAATTTTATTTTTTAACCTTTATTAAAGTCACACTTTTTGAACAATGACATGGATACACATACATTATTAGAAAAGAAAACAAACCAGTGTAAACATTTTCATTCTTTTCATGTATTATACATACATATTATCATTCACTCCAACATTACAAAAATTGCTCAAGTCCTGGGTTCCCTCAAATTTCACACCTCCTCCTGAACATTATTCTTCAAGTGTTGCTCCTATAAATTCCTTTTATTTCTGTGCAATCTTCTCTTTCCCTTTTCTGAAGATCCCACCTCCAATCCCTTTATCTCCTTTGCAATATGATTTAGTAACAGTCATTTTAGATTATGATTTGCTTTTCTAGTAATTGCTTTTTTGGAAACCAATAAAGCATAAAATGTAGTACGCCTTACTATGTTAAGGCAATCTTATCCCAGCTCAAAAGAATAAATTCTTTAGTAACGATCATTACCCCCCACACACACAGAATATTTTTGACAAAGTACTGTGTATGGAGTTTCTAAAATCTGTTAGCTCCTTATATATTCCCCAAAAATATGTTCCCAACTACCTCTTTCTCTACCATTACACCTCCAGTATTTGCTACCTGAGGAAAAACTTCTCTGAAGTCTGCTTGGGGTACAGAACTACCTATGCTAAAAATTCAAATCAAAACTCTTAAACCTTCTGAAAATTGCTGCATATTTGGGAGCCATATAAAAGTTTTTCCATTGTTCCTTTGTTTTCTACCTTTCTATTCTCTCCCTCTCTCTTTTCCCAAATGCCATGAAAGTATAATCCCTGGTGATGTTAACACTGAGTGGAAGTACCTGTCAACAGACTATCCCCTAAATATCATCAGCCTATATGGAGTTACACAACTTATAACCACCCATACTCGTCCTAGAAAAACCTCATCCTGGCTCCATTCTAGACTGGATCCCACTTTCAAATTCTAGACAATATAGCTCTCCTAGAACACTTCCAGACTCGCCCAGTGACCACTATCACATCTATGTCCAGAGATTAATAAACCACAACTCTAAAGATCATCTTAAGGAATACTTACCAAATTTAAACCTGATGATTTCAACAATGTTTGTCAATCCCTTAACTGGTTCAGTCTTTAGACCATACCTTTTAACAACACTGTACTTAAATTGAATTCATTATATCTCAATACCCTAAATAGCCTTGCCAGTATCAGAAGAAAATACGTTAAATCCACCCACATTTCACTGTCCCACACTAGTTGCACAATAATGCACAACAGAGACAAGCTTGGTGAAACTGACAAAGAACTAAATCTCTTGCCCACCTTCAAACTTATAAGCATCTTTGTAGCCTTGCTAAAATTCAAGTCACTGGTGATATAAAACAGTATTACTTAGATCCATAAATATACCATAAAAACAAGAAAGTTTGGTCCTCTATTAATAAAATCTTAAACCCTAGAACTCCTACTACCCCCCCAACCCTTACCCAGATAGCTATCCTATAGAAACTGCAAATAAATTTGAGTCCTATGTTATAAACTCTGTTGCTACCCTAACACAAAATCCCATACAAACTCTCGACAGCCCTAAAGAGATTAACATTGCCAATAAACCTCTTCTCCTTAGTTTGTTTAGTATTCTAAACAAATGGGTGATTCCCACAGACAAAGGGAACACACAGAAGGTTGGCTAATTGACACAGGAACTGTCCAAGAGGTCAGAAAGAAATGACCTAGAGAAGGCAGCCCTTGCCCTTGAAAAGGCATCAACCCTGTAGTGTTTAGTAAAGGTGTATACAGATGACCAGTTGACAGCTTCCAATACAGCCCTGGCATCAACCCCTTTGTAGAAAGCACTGGCAGATGCCACTGCCCTGGTAGAATGAGCTTGAGGGCACGAAGGCATAAGGGCAATGATTTTCCATTTAGAGAACAACAAAATGAGATGGGACTTAGAAATCCGGCTTGCAATTTTTTGTTTTAATACTAGTTGTCTCATTCATCGATGCAAAACTGGCCAAACATTTGATGCGACTTACAAATAAATTTGGTCTTGGCCAAATTGAACCTCACTTGTCTGTGTATGTCTAGAGAGTGTAGGAGTTTTCTCCCCTGTTGTGTGGGCTGGGGAAGAAAGCACAGATTGATGGCTTGGTTGAAGGACAGCTTATTCATTGCTTTAGACAAGAAGGAAGGGTTATCCCTCAAGCTCACCATGTCCTTGTGAAAAGTAAGAAAGGCAGGAATGACCATGAGTGCATGTAGCTTCGAGATTCCCCTAGTGAGAGCCAAAGCAGAATAGTCTTCCAGGTGCAGCATTTGAGATTTCCTGAGGCTGCTGGTTGAAAAGCAGGCAGAGGGAGGATTTTCAGCATGGGCTATTCCATGGAGGGAGCCCTTTTTTATGATAAAAAGCACCCCATAGTCTGTGGTGATCTTTTCCCAGTTTGACATTGAGTGAAATAGCCTTCTGGAGAAGGGCAGGACAGGACTGAGGGTGCTTGTGGGGTGATTTGTAGACAGTCACAGTGATTTTTCCCCAAGGGAGGCTTCCCATATGTTGGATCCCTCCGTGGTTTCTCTGGAAATCTTTTTCTGGGTGTCATCTTATTTGCTTGAATAGGTCTGGAGACTTCCTAACAAAAGAAGTGGACTTGGCTGAGTAATTCCTCTGGTATCTAGACACAGAGGTTAGTAGAATCTGTCTGCAATCTTTCATTGTTTAGCCTTGCTTTTATGCCCCTTCTCCTGTCACTGAGCTTTAGGTAAGTTGACTGCTTGTGGACCAAACAAAAGGTTCTTGTGTAAAGGAGAATCAGTAAGTTTGGCTTTGAAGTCTTCTGGCATGGGATGATTATGCAACTAAGTGGCAGCAGCTCTTACAGAGGCCTCCACACCATCATAACTACATTTTACACAGTCTCTGCCTACTTGAGAAGCCTGATTAAGCAAGGACATCATTTGTTGTTTGGAATATGATCCCTACAAATTCACCATTACCTTGTTTAAGGAGGTAAGTATAAATAACAGGTAGCCTGGCAATTAATAGCCCTAAAAGCCAGAATAGAGGAAGTATATACTTTTTTCCCCACCTATCCATGGCCTTACTGTCTTTGTCTAAAGGGAGGACACTGGCATTGGGAAGAAGTTTATAAGTTTTATCCAAAGAGAAAGTAACTGCAGAAGGATCCACAACAGGATTCTTATACAAGAACTTAAGTTAATCTGGAACGTTGCAAAATTTCTCCGGCCTTTTGGGAGCAGAACGCTGTGAATCAGGGTAGCACACGTAGACTGGAAAGCATTCAAGAAGGCCTCCAGAACTGGAGGGACAGGAGAAGGGGCAGTAGTGCATATTTCCAAGAGGCTGTAATACGTTTTCTACACCTCTGCAATCTGTCTAGGCTCCCACTCAAAATGTTTCATCGTGTTTATAATAGCCTCATCAAATTAAGTTTTTTCAACAGGACAGTTAGGAGAGGTTGAGTCTTCATCAGCAGAAGGAATTTGGCCAGAAGACTGGATCTGAGAGGAGTATGCTAGAGAATGGTCAGTCAGAGGCATTTTCATCTTCAGAAGAAGACAAATCCAAAGTAATTTCTGAGGTGTTGGAGGAGGGCAGAAAACAAAACTGGTTTCAGGACCTTTATGGCCTTAAGCAAGCCTTGAGAAAAGACTATCCACTACTTCTCCATACATGGGGGAGAAGAGACATATTTTTTTTCATTTTTTTATTTGGTGCAACATCCACCTGACTCAAGTGGGGTGGTTTAGACCACTAATGTACCTCAATTTACTTATCAGGGACTTTTTCCCTTACTAGAATCTGTGGGATCCTTCCGGATACTCTGAAATGATGATCCACATTTCCCTCTTCTCCATTTGAGTAGTTTCCTCAGTCATAAGGCCCTCAAACACCATACCAGCCTCTGGTGGGGTTGTGGTACAGGACATCAGAGGTGGAGTCAGACATGCATTGGGTTCTGGAATGTCAGTGGGTGCACTGAAATCAGAGTAGACATACAGAGTATCTGGCCTAGCTAGGCTTTTTTGAGCTTTTTTTGTAGAATGGAGGTACATCTGGGGAAGCAGGATCTCTAACTTGGAGTGGGCCAAATGTTTTAGACATTGTGTCTCCAGGAAAGTGTTGAGTGAAGACAGACAGGATGGCAAAATCTTTTGGACAACGGACTGGCAAATGGAACAGTCCTTGTAGCCATGTTCTGTAATTAGACAGAAGAGACACTGGGTATGAAGATCTTTGTAAAGGATTTGACTACTGCACATGCATTTACTCCTCCCAGCTAACATCTAATATAGATGTAGCAAAACAGTTAAGGTAAGAATGGAAGGCTTCAAAATGTCTCACTTATCTGTTTAATAAGAAGCTATTGTACCAATGACTACCTGAAGATCAGTCCAGCTGATGTGTGACCTGTGTTCAGGCTGGCAGTGACATAGTCTGAGGATCCACACTTGTAAATCCAGCTATATACCCTCTATGCTACCGAGCTGGGGTCACAAGTCGAGCATACAGTTCAAGGAAGCCTAAGCTTCGGTACCCTGGCCGCACGTCAGTGGTGATAATTCCATTTACTTCTAACACCGTAGCAGTGACCTCAGTCAGGACATCTTCCAAAAATACTTCTATTTGTGCCTTTTCTTGGTTTCTCAACTTCTCTGCTCTATACAAATTTTCAAAGAATTTCTAAAATACCTCTACTTCCTCTGCAGAATCTCTGGTTATTTTTCCTTGTCATTGGTTCCCTAAGTCTGGCAACAGCCCTTTCAACTTTCCGTTGGCTAAGTTGTTGTACTAAGAGTTTTTTGCTCTGGAATTCTTATAAAAATACTTGCTTAGCATCAGCCTTTCTAAACTTATGCTCATTATCCACATACTCCCTTATTTTCCCTTTAGTGCTCTGCAATTGCTCTTCTTTTTATTCTGTGAAACTCCCTTTCTCCTGCAATACTTTGAAACGTGACAACCCCTCTAAATTCCTATTTGTTCTTTCCCCTATTGCTTTCTCACTTATTTGTACCATACTTTTAAACTCCCCGTTCATTTTATCCCACTCCCCAACTATCCCTTCTGAATAAATATCTATCTTTCTTAATAACTTTTGAATCATTTTCACTATTCATTCCTTAAATACTTCTCTTTTTAACAAATAAGTAGGAAAGTGCCAAGGGTTCATTTTTATTTTATTACCCTGCATCATTATCTTGGTCTTTATTGTTGCGTGATCTGAAATAGTAACTGTATGCATTTCTAAGCTATCAATTAAATATCTATACACCTGTAAAATATCATTTCTAGCTAGTCTGCCAAAGTTATTCTACCTTGGGTAACAGTATGTTGATTATGTTTGAGCTCCAGCTAGAAAATTCATATCTTCCATTTGAAACATTGTCATATATTTGCTGTATTTTCTCTTATAGGTTCATAGGTTTATACTAGGCTATCTGCCCTAAGGCATTTATAAGCCTAGCCCAAATTTTTGTGGCTTACGCCACCCCTTATATGAAAAAATACTGTGCCCATTAGTTTGTTGTGCCTCTGTCCAGCAGTGACACAGAGATGATTCCCAGGGTAAACCTACGATCTCCCATCCACAGGTCAAGATTTCTCTTGAACAGAGCCAGCAAGGTGCTCTGCCTCACATGGACCGGGATTTTATTCCACAGCATAGGGAGTCTCTGAGTGATAAATCTATCCCTCCAGCACATCCTATTTATGTCCGTGCTAAGGTTTAAGTTGCTTGCTCTAGTGGTTTTGGTGGATTTGGATTTTTTGAGGTGGAGCATGTCCATTAATTCCGGGTTGGACATAGCCTTGTATGTCAGGCACATGTCACTTCTGAGCAGACGGTATGCGACTGAATAGAGCTGGAGTTTCTTCAATCTGGCAGCATATGACAGATTTTGGAGTCCCTTTATCCTTTTGGTGAGGAACTTTTGGGGTCTCTCCAATTGCTGCAGATGTCGGGTGAGACACATCCCGAATGGGGCATTGTACTCGATCACTGGTCTGATAAGTGAAGAGTACAGGGGAACAATGACCTCACTAGATCTGGATGTGAATCCCTTCATGATCAGGTGGGCAATATAGAAGGTCTTTCTAACCACTTTAGCAACGTGAGTGTCAAAAGAAAGGCCACTGTCAACCTGGGTCCCCAGGTCCCTGATAACCTCTTCTGTGCTTAGTGGATTGCCACCTATATGGTAGCTTGGGGTTACCTTGTTTTTCCCGAAGGGTATGAATATACATTTTTTGGCGTTTAACTTCAGGCCATGGCTCTGGCACCAGCTATCTGTTTCCGTGAGTCCCTTCTGAAGGATATCCGTGTCCGATGCACTTTCCATTATGGCGCCCAGTCTTCTACATCTCTTTGATATAGCCTCACTATTGCATATCAGATTCCAGTCCCAACCCATAAATAAAATTCTCTGATGAAAGCTAATTTTCCCCGAAATTCTCTTAAGCTGCATAACAATAAGTTTAGGTGGAATACAAATGCATGACATGCAATCTCGCTTCCCTGCCAGCAGCCCCCTATTAATCTACCATTATAGTCTTTTCTTCTTACATCACTAATGGAGCCCCTCTCACAATCAGTACATTTTCCTTTGCTCTTGATACTGATGAATATCCATTTCCTTTGACAAATTCACACATTCACTTCTATCCAAATGTGTCTCCTGTAACACTGATATTTACACTCTACACATCTTACTGTAATTCCGTACTCTTTGCTTTCAGCTCCATATCTGCAATGCTATTTTCATTCTGACATAATTGATAAGTCAATCATTCTGATGAGATGCTATAACTTTCACATATTCTGCATGGCAACTATTTTTGAACGCACATATTAATGCTTGGCAGGCTGATCTTGCATGGAGTTGATGCTATTCTTTGTTTGGACTACTGGCACATTTTCCCAGACTTTTCACTTGAATAAACACTCAAGAAACAAACAACTGAACACATTTTCAAACCTCATATCCTTTTAAATCACAGTATGCACACACAACTTTATACACTTTCCAAAAATGGAAGTTACCACTCCATTTATGGGCGATTACCCTAAACAGACAGCAATACCTACAGGCTTTACTTACTCTAAAGTTGGGATTAATCATGGTGTTAAGCACACGCCAGGGCTAATGTTCCCTCTTGCACAAATACAATAGGTTCTTCTCTTTTCTCAATTTCCCTCTTAGATGTGAAAGAGAACCTGCACACTCTCTGTTAACTGATTTTCAGCCTTACGGAAAAGTGCACTGGCTACCCTTAAATGAATAAATGTGCATTGTTATATTTAATACTGAAATACCAAGGCTACTGTGAATGCAGCTGGTGCAAAAGTATTCACTTTCATCAATATTCAACCTCATTTATTTTCACTGAACTGCTTGCCAGTTCTCTTTTAAATACTAATGAAAGTGTTTTTATACAAATGCCTCAGAGCGTATGGTTGTCATTTTTCTGATTAACTGCCTGCACATGTAGACATACAGTCTCCAACTGCAGGTCTTTTCTGGTTTGGAAAAAAACAGTTAATAGTTTTACAAATGCAAAAGATTGCTTTTTTCAAATACTATGAAAATACAATTTTCATGCTTTCCATTATCTAGCCTGTTTGCTTAGAAAAAGAAAATCTTCAGCATAAACTAATAACATTAGTCTGCACTTCTACCTGTGTAATGTCAGGGGAAATAACTTAATACACATATAATGTGATCAACATACTTTTACATTTCTCCCAGCAGCCCAAGACCACAATATTACACTGCTTATATCCAGCAATACAAACTATGTGACACTATAAATCCCAGATACATTACAGTGAAAAAAATGCACTTTTTATTTTACTATCACTAGCATAAACACCAGTCACTGATAGGACTCTCTCCACCTCATATTTAAAACACCTTTGCATAATATAAAAAAACTACTTTACACTACAGCATTTAATTTACTTCAAGAAAAAATAAGCTATGTACTTACCATAACGTTCCGAGTTGTTGCTTTTCATTTGTCTTCAACCTAAGGGACTCGGATCTGGCACAGATCCAACTTGGTTGTATACTCCAGCATCAAATTCAAAGTCCAAGCTCCTCTCCTACCCATAATGCCCTATTCTCCTTCTTCTCCTCAGATCAAGTTTGTTGCAGAACAGCACCAACCGTATACAGGCCTATAAAACCTGGCCAAGGTATTTGCCACTAAAACCGTCTTCCATGATAAAAACTGCAAATCAACTGAGGCAGCTGGTTCAAACGGAGGAGGAACCAAAGCCTGTAAAATGAAGGTTAGGCCCCAAGGAGACGTGGGGTCCTTAACCGGAGGCCGAAGAAGAAAGGTACCTTTCAGAAAGGCCTTACACAGTTTAGACAAAGCCACATGGAAACTAGAAATCACTGCCAACTGGACCCTAACTGTAGAAAAGCTAGCGCCATTATTAAAAATGTATGCTAACAATTCCCAAATGGCAGAGACTGGCATCGTAAAGGGATCCATGTAATGCTGAGAAGCCCAGATTGAAAAACGCTTCCATTTGCTAGAGTAGATCTTCCTGGCAGAAGTCTTGTGAGCCACAATCAGGATCTTTTTGACAGGAGAAGAAAGCCTGGGAGTCCTGGCTATTATGGCAATTGGAGCAGCCAAGCCGTGAGCTTCAGGCTGACTAAATCCATGTCAGTAACCCCTGATGAGTGTGTGATCAGATCTGGAACCGGATCCAGAGTCCAGGAAGGACACACTATATGAGATCACAGAGTGAGGAACCAAACCTGACAAGGTCAGAAAGGGACAATGAGGATAACTAAGCTCTCCGGTTGACGAGCTTTCTGAATAAACTTGGGAATTAGAGGAAGCAGAGGATATGCATATATCAGACCGAAGGGCTAAGCATGGACTAAAGTGTCTTTGGGTGACTTCCCCTGGAGGGTGGATCAGAGTAAAATACTCACTGCACTACACGTTGGAAGGAGAGGGAAAGAGATCACAGCAAGGTCGACCCCACTTTAGGAAGATCTTGTCTGCTACTGATGGATTCAGAGACCACTCGTAGGCATCAGAATAGATCGACTGAGTCTGTCCACTAGGATGCTGGACTTCCCCAAAATGTGCCCTGCCACCAGAAAACGTCCAGTGCAGATCACTCACTCCCACAATCTCATGGCCTTGCGGCAAAGAGGATAAGTCCTAGATCCCCCCTGATGTTGATGTACCAGACTACTGACATTTTGTCTATCTGTATGGCAATAGTCCCCAGAGAAAGAAAGGCATGGGCAGCTTGCAATGCCAAAAGCACTGCCCTCATCTCCAGGACACTGACATGCTGACTGGTCTTCAGAGCAAACCATGTGCCTTGAGCCGTCCTCTTCCCATGCAATGCCCACTCCACCTGAGCAGGGAGGCATCTGTGGTCACCGTGATCATGGCAGAGGGAAGAACAAATGAGCAACCAAAAAGGAGGTCCAGGGATTGGAGCCACCATAGAAGGCAGTTCCTGCAAACATGAGACAATCGAATAAGATGTGACAAGGGAAGGTCTAGTAAGGATCACTGAGCCATTAAGGTTCATTGAAAGACTCTCCTATGGAGGCACATGGATGGAATATGGGTGATTGTGGCTGCCATGGACCCTAACACCCAAAGAACCAAGCCTGCTCAGGGAAACTGGGCTTGAAGAATGTACTGTACATGATGACGAAATCCCTCTGGAGGCAGGAACACTTTGACCTGTGTAGTGTATAAGCGAGCGCCTACAAAATCCAACACCTGAACTGATGCTAGGTAAGACTTGTTGAGATTTATCATAACACCCAGGGATGGGGCTATATGGAGAAGATAATGCCTGGCCTGAGTCAGCTGATGCCTGGAGGGAGCAGAGAGGAGCCAATCGTCCATGTAGGGAAAGACCTGAAATCCCTGCAGCCACAGGTCAGACGCCACTACCACAATCACTTTGGTAAACATCCGAGAGGGCAGTAGTGAGTCCAAAGGGGAGCATTCTGAACTGAAAGTGATTGTCTCCCAGCCAGAGGCAGAGGAACCTCCGGGAGCATCTGTCCATCTCGATATGATAGTACTCATCCCGGAGGTTCACTGAGCACATCCAGTCATTCATCTGCAGAAAGGGCAGAATGGACTGAAGGGTGACCATCTGAAAAATTGTCTTGGTAATGGACAGCTTCAGGATTGAAAGATCCAAGATGAGTCTCAAGTCCCCTGTTTTCTTTGGCACCAAAAAGAACCTGGAATAAATGCCTGATCTGGACTGGTCTACGGGGACGGGTTGGATGACTTGTTTTATGAGCAGCCTGGCTATTTCTATGGCTGCCTCCTAACATTGACCGGATGGAACATCCGGGAGGTGTTTCAGTGGAGAGGGAGGATAAAAAAGGGGATAGAGTAACCTCTGCATATGATTTGCGCACCCAACGATCGTTTGTAATGGACTCACAGGCTGTTGTGTGCAGCAGTAGATGCCCCCGACTGCCTCCAAAGATGAACAGTCAAGCAATTTGTCAGGATTGCTGGAAGGGTCTTGTCCGGGAAAGAATGCAAAGACACCTGGTTCATCAGACCCCCTCTGCCATGAGGGCGGCCATCTGTCATATTCCCCTGTGCCCCTGGGAAAAGACGAATCCTGAGCATCCTGGGAAAAACCCTGAGATTTCCAGAACCACAGCTTCTTGACACCATACTGATTCCTTGAAAATAATCTTTGTGGAGTGGAGAAGTGGATCAATTTTGCAGACAAGGTCTTCCCATCCTTCTTGCTCTCACGAACCATTTTTCCAAACAAGGTGGAGCTGTTGTAGGGAGTATTCGTGAAACACACCCTGAAGGGCTGCAAAAAGGCACAAAGCTAGAGCCAGGTGTGTCGTCAAATGGTCACACCTGTCCCTGCAGCCCTAGAGGCACCCTCGGTAGCATGGGAGTGAAGCCTCATAGAAGTGTTTGAAATAGCAGTGAGGGTGGCCATGTGGGAGGAGATGTATCCTGGGGCAGACTCAGCGACTCCCTGACCAGGTCCCTCTGAAGTCCGATTACACGAGACAAATAATTCAGCGCATGTAAGACAAAAGTGTCCAAAGCGTAGGCCCGCTTCCCAAAAAGTTCCATCACCTTACACTCCCTTTCTGGAGGGTGGAACAAGGAGTTCTCCTGATCCAGCTTCTTCTTAGTGGTCACCGCAACCACCATGGCATCGACTGGGGACCCCTTGAACTAATGGAATTGTCTGATGGGGAGCTGAGCACCTTGTCTGGGCGCCTGGGGTTCAACCATGTCCGGTTCCTTCCATACCCTACTGGAGATGAGATCCACTAAGGGATCTGCAGGGGGACACCCAGGAGGTAGAAGCACCTGTTCCAAACACCTCCAGAAACACCAATTCATCAGGGTTGGGCTTGAGAGTAGACCAGCCACTGGGTTAGCAAATGATCTACATGATGTCTCCAAAGGAGACACCCTCTGGGGGTGATTGGGGGAGCCCTGCCCTTCCTCCAAATCTGTATCGTCAGTGAGGGACTCTGGTGGGGAGTCTAAGTGGCTCCTCTTATACATACACTTCCAAGGGGGCTCCTCAGTGAGAAACTCCAGGGAGAATTTGGAAGCTTCATGGAGTTCCTGGATCTGAACTTCCTGGGGAAACTGGTAACAGGCTGTCCCTGAGGGTACAGGACAGAAGACTCCATTCCAGAAAGAGGGAGCCAGTGCAGAATCCAAGAACAAGAGTGTCAAGGCTCTCAAAGGAGTTGAGAGGACCCTCTCCACCACCTTGAATGCTGAAGGCGAGTGGACCCCTGAAGGCAGACCAGCCGGGGCAGAGGCCAGAGGCTGCCTGTCCACTGCCCTCAGTGCTGAGTGGGGAGTAAGAGTCAAGCCTCCCAGTGCCAAAGCCCCAAGGGGAAGGGACAACTGCAAAAGTCTCCAAGTCGAAGTCATCCCTTTGGATCCGACACCGAAACTATGGCTCTGAGAGTCGGTCAACTTAGAAAATATCAGAGATGAACCATTCAAGTAACGGTCGGGGTTGAGGTACCAGGGACCATCGGCACCAATTCCTGAATGCCCGGGAACCTAGGACCTACGGGCTCAGAAAACGAAGGTCAAATTGGAGAAGGAGAGATAGGGAGGAAGTCGGACTGTGTGCTCCTGGCCCCAAAGGGAGATGGAGCAGGCAAGACTCCCAGCTGAATCTGGCTCTGAAGAAACTTCAACATCATCCTGTCCACCTCGGCTTCAGACAGACACCAAGTGGACCGAACTGAAGAAGTCACTGACCTTGGCCGAGAATGATGCCAAGGAGAGGTAGCGGCTGAGGATGGAGCCCGAGAGGCCTCTGGCTCCAGGGAGAAGAGTGAAGACCGGAGTCAAGGAGAAGGCTCAGATCCAGCCGGGACTTGGAGGGCAGCTTGGCCGAGGAAGAGAGCTTTGGAGACCTCATCCTGAGTCAATCTTGCTCTTTCAAATGAGCTTTCTCTCCTCCATCCCCGGACTCTTTGATACTCACCCTATTTACTTCTTTAAATATCTACCACTAAAAACTAAAAGAGATAGAACATTTCCAAAATGCCCAAACAATCTGAGCTTACTTTACTCTTTCACTCTAGCCTCACATAATATACTCACAAAATAAGGGGATGTCCACTCAAATACAGGCACAAAATGTACATCTTCTTCCTCTTCAGAGCATACTTCTACATGGAACCAAAACTTACAAAGAACCACTAATAACAAATCATTAAAATTATTTAATCTATATATCCAGATAAAAAAGCTGAATACATTTTTGGATCTCCCTCCACCCCCTCAGATAGATGTTCTTGTTCTAACAGAAAATGGATCACACCAAACATATCCAGTGAAGAAGTCCTACTTTCTGGTTGTAGAATGTTTAGATCTAGAAAGCAAAAAAGTAGGTGGTGGAGAAATAATGCATAAAAACAATCTCCAGTTTAACCTCTAACCAAGTAACATTCTTAAATTTAACAATGTAGAAATACTAATCATTCAGCTTCAACAAAACCCAATCAAAGTCATACATATTGTAGCTGTAGCTTTATATATCCCCCCAAGCAATAACTATATATGCTTGAAAATATTCTATCCTGGTTATCAAAAAACATTAAACTAGAAACTCTCATACATGGTGCTGTTAAATATGAATTGAATTGCATTACATGCTTCTATCAATTCTTCCTTCAATCTTTCTAATTTCTATTAACTCATTACCACTGCTACCAGGCATTGCAAGGCAAACAACTCTACATCAGTCTTAGGTTGGATACATACTACCACTCCCAATGAAATCACTGAAATAATCAGGTAGAGTTCCTGCTTAAGTGATCACCATTCCAAATTTAACATTAGAAAGTATAACAGACCAACACAGTCTCATCAATATAAGCTAGTTAGAAACCTTAGTAAATACAATGCTGACTCTTTCTCCAATGTCCTTCATCAGGCTAACTGGCAAAGCTTAAAACAGACACCCCTACACGAAGCTACTATCATCTTTAATCAGATCTTCTTAAACTTATCAAATAAGCATGCACCTCTAAAGAAACACACATAAAATCAAAATATGCACCCTGGGTAACACACATCACTAAACAAGTCACAAAACATAAAGACAAAGCTTGGGAATCTGGCAGAATACAAAAATCTTCCAAACTGCCAGGCCTACTATTCTGTGGAATCAAGTAAAGGCCCTTATAAAAAAAGGACAACAGGAATTACTACATAAGAATTCAGAACATTTCCCAGAGCTATCCAAAACTTTCTAGTCTACCACGAACAACCTCCTTCACCTTGGCAGAAAAACTCAACCTAGTCCCGTGACAAATGGTACTGATAGCACAATAGCAAATCCATTTATCTCCTAGTTCATCGATACAGCAACCACATTAGATAGATCCACAGGCTCACAACCATGCTATGATAAAGCTGAAAATGCACTTCAAACACCTTTACACTAAAAACCATCCCTACTGCAGCCATTAAAAAACTCCTCCTTAAACTGAAGTCAACTGAGGCCTTAGCATGTCCAGTCTCTATCCTCATAAACAGATCCATTACAGAGTTGTTTGTTCCTAAAAAAATGGAAATAATCATATATTGTACCACTACACAAGAAAGGAAATTCTAATGACCTAGATAACTATAAAACTAAAGCAGAAGAGCATGTGTCTGTAAAGCCAATATAAAACCAGAAGACATGACTCGCGTAGTGTAAGACTCCAAAACACAAAAGCCCTTGTACAAAATGAAGCAATCTATTCACAGGTTATAAACCACAGGAGAATAATTTAATAAAATAGAAGGAATAAAACAAACTGGTAAAGCACTTTCTTCCCTCCAAATCTAATGGAACTTCATCAGAACCATGAATGTAACAAACAAAACTTCTTAAAAGTAAAGATACAGCATGTGAACACAGAACATCTTACTGAAAGTCTCATTAAATTTGAGAATCTCATTGTTCCTTAAAGACATAGGCACAAAGAATATTCCATTTCAGACAGATGTCACTAGTGTTCAAAACATCTATTAAATAAACTAAATCAAAAAACTTACAAAACATGACATTTGTAAACTTTGTTATATAAAAGGATATAGCATTGTATTTTTAAAATTTACTCATCATTTTGATAAACAGTTTACCTGGATGTTTCCATTTCAAAAAACAAAGTTCTCTCAGGAAATAACATATTAGAAAATAACTGGAATCTATTTAAAATAGATCCTGACTTACACAGTTTGGTTGGTAAAAACCTAGATTTATTTATAAAACAGGAAAACATTTAAAATACTTATTTGAAAAAAACACCTAACTTACTTATGAACAAACTTTCTTTAGACACACGTAAATGTGGAGCCTGCAATCAGTGCTCCTACATTTTTGAAGGAGACACCCTTGTAGTTAATAAACAAAGACTGAAAGTGGTCAAGGGCAACTGTTCCACTAAAAGAATAGTATATATTGCAATCTGTTCCAGCTGTAACAACTTTTACATTGGAAAAGCACAATGATGTTTTCATAAATGTATTTACGAGCACTACTATGATATTTCTAAAGGAAATTTGAAGCGTTCCCTGTTGAAACATAGGTTCATAGATGTGTACTAGGCTAATGGCCCTGGAACCTTTACAAGCCTAGCCCATAGGATTACCCTGGCAGCGTGCCACCCAACATTAGTTCCCAGTGCCTCTGTCGAGTAGAGCCACTGGAGTGATCTCTGGGGTGAATTTTCTATTTCCCATACACTCATCAAGATTTCTCTTGAAGAGGGCCAGTGAGGTGCTCTGTTTGACATGTATGGGAAGTCTATTCCACAGCATGAGCAGTCTCTGGGTTATGAACATGCCCCTCCAGCATGTTCTGTTGATTGTGGTAATGAGGTTGAGGTCTCTGGAGCATGTGGTGCAGAGGGATTGGGATTTCTTTAGATGTAGCATTTCTAACAGAACTCGGTCAGACATGGCTTTGTAAGTCAAGCAGAGATCGCCTCTAAGTAGGTGATATGAGACAGAGAATAGCTGGAGTTTTTTTGAGTCTGTCCATATAGGACAACTGTTTAAGACCTAGGATCATTTTTGTGAGGTACTTTTGTAGCCTCTCCAGTTGTTGCAGGTGTCTAGTAAGGTACATGCCAAATGGGGCATTGTACTCGAATACTGGCCTAATGAGGGAAGAGTAGAGGGAGACAATGACCTCTTTTTTCCTGGATGCAAAACCCTTAATAATGAAATGTGCCACAAAGAAGGACTTTCTGACCACAGTGGCAATGTGGTGGTCAAAAAAGAGGTTGCTGCCAACCTGTGTTCCCAGATCTCTTATAACACCTTCTGTGTTCAGTGGACTACCATCAATGTGGTAATTCATGGGAACAGAGTTTTTCCCAAAGGGGGTGATGACACATTTTTTGGCATTGAGCTTAAGGCCATGGTTCAGACACCAGTCGCTGGTCTCAGTGAGGCCTTTCTGCAGGATGTCAACATTACTTGGGGAGTTAATAATAGCTCCCAACTTGCAATCGTCTGTGTACGTTTTCAGCCAGAGTCCCTTTGTGTTAGCCTGGACTTCAGAGAAGTACCAAACAGGAGAGGACCCAGGACTGAACCTTGTGGGACTCCACTCGTGACTGGTCAGCAGTCTGACTTGGAGTCAGTTACTTTCACACTGTGGGTTCTATCTCTGAGCCAGTTTGCAACCTACCTATTGATATAAGGGTATAAAATACTTACATACTTGGTCATATACAAATAACAACGATTCCTTTTTGGTATTTTAGAGGTTGTCACCCAAAATGAAAGGGAAGGTGACTGGGAAACGTTTTTAGAAAATACAGAGTTAATTTGTCAACTAAAGTGGCTTAAACAACCATATCTCACTTCTACCTACTTTAAAGTTGAGAGCCAGGAGATTATAACAGATGTGTACAATTTTATGACAACATAGATTTATAGAGATGCATATATTTTAATTTTCACTATTGTGTTTTTATATAAGAAAGTTTAGAAATGTTATATATTTTGTAGTTTTTTTATATTAGTTTATTTAATATATGTTTTTTAACACTAGTTACATATGACTGAAATGGAATATTCTTTGTACATATGTCTTTAAGTAACAATCAGATTCTCAAATTCAATGAGACTTTTAGTGAGATTTTCTGTAGTCACAAGATGTATCTTTACTATTTAAGAAGTTTTGTATGTTACACTCATGGTTCTGATGATGTCCCATTAGATTTGGAGAGACGAAAGCGCTTAAACAGCTTGTCTTATTCCTTCTGTTTTACTAAATTATTCTCCTGTGGTTTATAACCTGCGAGTGGATTGCTTCATTTTATACATGGGCTTTTGTGTTTTGGCACACTACACTATGTGAGCAGACCTAGGTAACTACTGACCCATATCTATACTTCCTCCTCTCTCAAAAATCCTGGAGCACTGCATCACTCTCAAATCCTTCAATATCTACTAAACAATAATCTTCTCTCATCCCCTCAACATCATTTCCACTCCCACCACAGGACTACTACTACCCTATCATTTCTAGACAATGTCAACCAATATCATAATGCTGGCAAACAAGTCTCAGCCAATTTTTTGGAATACACCTAGTATTTAATACTGTTCCACTTCCCAAACTGATTTCCTCCCTAGCAGAACGTAATATTTTACACATTATCATGAATCAAGAGCTACCAAAGTAATAGCATCCAAGCAGTAAGGTGGCAAAACGTATATTCTCCCTTCTTTCTAGTCTCTCTCTATGTGATATTCAAGGGTCTATTCTTGGACCCTTGCTATTCAACAGCTGCATAAGTAAGTTTCATACTGTCACATCATCATCCATATTCTTGGACCCTTGCTATTCAACAGATGCATACGTAAGTTTCATACTGTCACATCATCATTCACTATAACTCAGTCTGTTGATAATGCAGATAATGCTACAATTATTTGCTCACCACCTTAGGACAGCTACAGATCATTATGCAGGAATCCTACTCGCCATGAAAAGAGTGAACAGATAACACTCAACTTACACATAATAGCAGTGCCATAACCATAGCAGATCTCTCCACTCTGAAGCCAAATTCCTGTCTCAACAAAATAAATTCCAGAACTCATCAGGTGATGCTCTCTACTCCAGTTATGCTTCTAGGATATAGAACACAATACCCAGCTCACTTAGGGAAACAGACAAGTTAAGCCTTAAGAGAAACTTCATGCTTATCTCCTAAATGCAAGATTGTGTCAGGCTATATCCCAGCTGGCTGGTTGACTACTATCCTATGACACTTTCTACTTACTTATTCCACTTACTTCTTAACCATCACTCATGACTAGTCCCTTCTTTATCTATCTTTCAAGTTCTCTTACTCCACAAATGTCTCTACCTTCCACTACCTTTCTAATAATCAAAGCACTACTGGTTTGGAACCCACAACATTTATTTATTCATTCAATTTGGTAACCGGGGTACAGAGCTGATCCAGATGGACCCATTTCAGTTTCAGCCTGGGCAAATATAAATGTCAGCAGACAAGGAAATTGACAAGAAGTATTATGAATTTTAAAATGTTATGTGGAGATACCAACGAGTCAGTAACAATAACAAATTACACAGTATATGGGTCAATAGGAAGGGATGGTTAGAGTAAGGAGGGAAGAAGAAGAAGAAGACGGCAGTGAAGACATAGACCACAAAGCAAAAGTAAGATAAGTCCACATAGGAATTAACCATGTACAGTGTGGAACAGATGTCACTTATAAGTATAGGAAAATAATGACAGGAAGACAAAGGTTCCTGACTAGTGAAA
This sequence comes from Protopterus annectens, assembly GCF_019279795.1. Taxonomy (NCBI): domain Eukaryota; kingdom Metazoa; phylum Chordata; order Ceratodontiformes; family Protopteridae; genus Protopterus; species Protopterus annectens. The sequence goes on from NC_056734.1 coordinate 112,641,760, forward strand.
GGGAGAGTAGAGGGATTAGGAGATATGCCCAGAGGGAAAACATTTGCAAATTAAATCAAGAACTGAGATGATCTCTTAGCTGAGCACATAATTAAGGATATGAGATGAAGTCTACATGAATAGACTTTTACCCTATCTTCCTCCTATAGACTTATTCCTTCAACTATATCTATCTCTCCCTGCAATTCTCCTGCAGCTTTATCCCTCTACTTAACTACTTCTACCCCTAGAGCTAGATTTGCTCACCAAAACTGGTAAATATCACCTAATCCTTCTACTCCCATCCTTCTACTCCTACAGCTATACTTGCTCAACAAAATTTGTAAATAACTACACAATTCTTCTACTCCCATAACTATACCTGCTCAACAAAACATGTAAATATTGTAAATATAGAGCACAGATTTATATCTCTAACATTTTCACTCAAAACGCTACCACTATTTCTCCTTCCTTTCAACCTTAACTATCTTTTAGGAATCTCTAAGAAATACTGCTATACTATGCAAATGTAGTAACCATAACTTAAGTATGAATTGTACTCTCATACTGTCCTGTATTAGCTGAAATCCTATTCTGCAAAATGTTTAATGCTCTCTAAATTCTTGATTGTGTTGAAATCCTGTATGTAATATTTTTTATGCATTTTCGAAGCTTTTCTCCCCGGGCCTCCACTAAAAATGGGCCATGTTGACCCAGTGGACTTCCCCGGTAATCAAACTGGAATAAATAAATAAATAAATAAATAAATAGTACAGATACATTCCTATGGTTGTTTAAGGAGCTTGCACAGGTGGCATCCTAGAAGCAGATTGGCATTATTATTGGACAGCTAACCAATTGACTTTATTAAGCATGATACAATAATGCTGATTTCTAAGGAAGAGGGTAATTAAACAGCAGACAGAGATGTTAACAGTTTGGCTGGTGGGCAACTTTTTCTTGAATGCTGCTGTGAGCAGTGGAAGTCCATACTCAAGCTGTATTATTATAATGCCTTTGCTTATGGCATTCCTGGTTGGTCTAGACAGAAAGAGAGACATTTTATAGCACTAAAATATGAAAGACTACTATTAAAGCACTTCTGTCATCAACTGACTGATTTGTATTGTAATATATAAGATGTTTATTATACAAGATGTATTTTCTGTATGTCTGTATTTAACTATAAAATATTTTACCTGACCCATATTTTACTTAATTATAATACAAGCTCATCTATGATGTTCTTATAAACGTTTTATGTTTATGGAGATTTTCTCCCTGGGCACTGAAAAGAGGTACTGCATGGCTCAATCAGACAATCCCAGTAAACAAATGCAATAAATACATATTATCCTTCTAAACATTAATGGCAAAGTGGGAATTATGCTTTACAGTCCTCCCACTAATTTAACATGGTCAACAAACTTCCAGTCTTTTTTTATCCACTTCTTGCAGAAGCCCAGTACTCCTCTCCTGATTTTTCCAGTTAGCTCCTGGCTTTTTTTCTGTCACTCAATCATTTTTCTTCGAAACAATGGAAAAGGTTTCATTGGCAAATTATTACTATGGATGTTGTTACTGCCCGAAGAATGAGAAGCAGAGTCCCTTCAACTTGCTGGTTCATTCTTTGCTGGGCAAAAACAATTTTATTTCCTCCTTAGCCTGTTCTCCATCTAAGAATGGCTTTGATCCTCCAAGAAAAGATATTTAAAGCAACTTGAATTGCACACTTGTGTATCAACATTTCCCTGACTTTAGTGATAAATTTGCTTCTCTACTGCCTAATCTATGGTGCAAAACAATTTTGCACAAAGGTTCTGGTGTTGTCAATTTTTAATACTTTCCCTTCTGTCACAGTTTTTTTCAGGAGCAGATCTTTCTACTGGTACGACTGCATTTTTACTAATATAGGTGCTGGCTTCTTTCTCATGGCCAGATTTGTAGGATACATACAGTGTCCTTTAAATTAACAACTCCTTCTGCTGTATACCAGTCCATTAAAACTAATGCAGTCTCTATTCCTTGTAGTTTCTTTGGTATAGCAGAAAATCCTCAGATTTTTCTATGTGATGTCTAATTATTCTACTATTTTTTGAAACATTTCTTCCTGTAAAGCGTCATATTCAGCCAGACTTTTCTTCATTTCAACCTCTGATTTCTGCTGTTGTATTAGCTAATTTGAAGAGCTACTTATAGCTTCTTCTATTCTTTATGGACATTAGTCATTTGACTTTATGTATTCCACCAGTGTCTCACTTGCAGTTTCAGTTTTCTTGGCATTTATCAACAACCTTAGGAAGCCAAACCAAGAAGTGGCAGCTTTAAGGTACAAATGTCAGGAGGAACCTATAGAAGGAGGAGAAGAGTTGGAGTACCATATGGCTGTGTTCATGACCATGCTATCAACGAAGAATAAAACAGGGATGGTAGATAGCTAGACTTTGAATGCATTAATTAATACAGCAATAAGTAAGGGGTTGGTGGTAGAGCTCAGGGGTACCTCTGAGGATGTGACAGGGAAGTACCCACTATGACTCTGAAGAACTTGTCAAGAAAGCTGTGTAACCAGTTAAGACATACAGTTGGGAGACAGACATAAGGGGTGTTGAAAACAGTCAATTTTCATGAGTTCAATAAAGATAGTAGCAGTATCCTTACAAAATTAATTGCTTTTTAGAGTAAATGGTCATAGTTAAGGCACTGTGACTCTTCTTGAAACTATGCTGTTGACAACTGAGTAGGCCAAATGAATTACGGTGGGTAGTGAACTAGCTCTCTCGAGGACTTTGAGGATTGATAACAGAAGAGGAATGGGACAGCATGAAAAAAGTGGCAGATGGTTTCCTTGTTTAAGGAAAAGGATGACAATGTACATTTTCCAAAGGTCAGGGAAGGAAAGGATTGGTAATCATAATGTGTTGTGGCTTGGTGAAGAACTTACTGCAAGTTTTAATGAATCTCTAGATTGAACTATCTCAGCAAGATGCTCCACAGCTGGGTAAGTTTTTTAAGCCAACTATTCACTTATTGATTAGACATTTTATGCAAGATAAAGGAATGAGTGTAGTTCTTAAATAAGGTTTGAAATCATGAATATTATCAAAAGGAATGTCTTATTGACAGGAAAAGGACTGGAATGAAAAATGGTCCCGAAATAGCTTACTATGGCTAACAAATCAACTAAAAAAATACATTGGGCTCTAGTCATTCTTAGCAAAATAGTAATTTCTTTCAAAATTCTTGAGGGTTGTTTGATAATGCAGGTTGTTTGGATTTAAAGTAGGTCGTGTTTACGTGACAGTTTTCACACTGTTTTCTCAACTGATAGCAGTTAGTACACTTTAAATAAAAATTAAGAATTTTTATTTTTCCAAACAGCTTTTAATATCCATGTTTTTTTAATCAGATTTAAGCCAATAGAGTGGATTATACTTAATCCATCTAGTTAAAAAAGGAATGCATTTCTCTTATAGTGAGAGAAGAATATTTAGCAGCCATTCCAAGGAGGTGTTACAGTCTGATTATTTGAACACAAAGCACCAAAAGTAACAGCATGACTGGTCAACAGAGAAGCTTCCTGATTACCTTGGAAGACTTGAAAGTGTTATGGGTACCTGGAAACTTTGTTTAATTTGGCAGAGAAGAAGGAATAAATCGTGCTATGGTCACAGGAAAATGGCGAATGATCTAATAGAGGGGAAAGTCTAAGAGGGGAATAGGTAAAAAGCAAAATCAACTAATGGTTACCTGATAGTGACCTGAGTGAGTTTTAATGGGATAGTAATGTGCTAGAATGATTGATTATCAAAGGAATTTTCAAGTTGATGCTTACTGTTGGAGTGCTAATGAAGGATGGAATTCCCCTAGTAAGACTGTATTTAACGTCCTTAATCTTGCAAATTCCAGCAACTCATTAAGTGAAGGCAGCACACTGTCCACACCATTCTTAGCAAGGATAAGGAAATGCTGCCTTTCACTGGATATATTACCAACACATTGAGGGAAAACTGTGAAGAACTCCTGAATCAAGTGGACTCACTCTTCTCTGAAGAGGAAAGGATAGATGCAGCTGGTGAGATTGGTTTCATTTATGTAGATGAGGTTACTGAAGTGATTAACAGTTCCTCTGTAGGAAAACTGAGAGACTGAATGGCATTCAGCCACAAATGATGAAGGAATGGATCACTGCTGGGGTATCACAGTTAACATGCTTTTTCGATGTTGCACAGAAGGCAAGCAGGGTTGGTGATACTGAATTTCAAAAAAAATGGACAGGAGCATGTGTTCTGATTATACAGAGTCACAGTCACATTACTCAAATTCCTTGGATAGCCAGGGTTTTAGAAAGGGGGTTACTTCTAATAACAATGTGTCAGATTCAGAAGAAGCAATACAGACTTCATCTTGGTCATGGAACAGCGGATTGAGTGTTTATCTCTGCACGAACAGTGAAGGGGTTGTAGGGAGTTTTCTATTGCAGTCTGTGCAGGTTTTGTGAATGTGGACAAGGCATATGACTGCATATTCCAGTATATTTATGGCAGATGTTCCAAATGTACAGGGCACCAATTTATGGCAGATGTTCCAAATGTACAGGGCACCAGGATGAGAAGTAAGAGATGTGTCCATATAGATTCATACTAGACTAGTTGCCCTTGTATGCCATTTTAATCCTAGCCAATTTCTCTCAAAGGTAAGAATCAAACCTAACTCCTTCAAGGTTGCATCTACTCTCCTCTCTTGTTTGTGATTTTCCTGGACATGATAAAGGGACATACATGGTCTGGAAAGTATCCTTTTTGGAAATGGTAGGGCCACATCTTTCTTGTGCGTAGACAAAGATGTTCTCCTAGCCTCAAAGGATGATGACATCCTGCAGGCATAAGAATATTTTGCTGCTGCATGTGAAGCACCCAGGCTGCAACTCAGTGCTTCAAAATCAGAGGTCATGGTTATCTTCTTGAAAAAAAAATGGATTACTCTCTACAATGGAGAGAGAGGGAGAGGTAGAGAAGCAGCTACCTCAGGAAAGGGAGTCTAAGTATCTTGGGATCTTCTTAATGAATGACAGGTAGAGAAAATCAGGAAGACTGATCAGAGGATGACTGGAGCAGTAGTAATAAAGGAAGTGAAGTACCAGAATATGGTGATGAAATGGGAAGGGAGTCATGGTGCAATATATGCATACATCTTTAAGAAAAATGGTGTCTTTTGCATCTGTAAGACTTCAAAAATATACATCATGCTTTCTAGTATACTGTATGTACTGTGCCATCAGAAAATAATGCCTGTCTCATTATTTAAGTATTTTAGAATTCCAGATGTTACATGGTGTCAGAAGCAATGAAACAAGTAATTTTATTTTTCCTTTGAGAAATAATATAAATACAGCCATCGGGAAACCCCTTTCTACAGGGTAATTTGTCTGAGAACTGAAACTGTAAATACAAAATTTCATTGTATTCCCAAATGTGAATGACACACTTGAAAAGACTGAAAAGGTAGTTTGTGCCACATTTTTTTTATAAATCACAATAAAATGAGATTTGAAGATTTAAAACATATTTGAGCGCTAAGAGAAAGAATCTGACAATAGTGCTGTGATGAGATAAAAATTCAGAGTTACTGTGAATCTGTGAAAAATTCACCACATATCCACCATTTCTTCTTTTCTATGAGGCCACAATGTACCACTGAGTTTACTGATATGCGTGTTACTAAATTAAAGAATCAAGCCAAAGACTGTTAATTCAGTGAATTATATAGTTCATCAGTACAATACAATAAGAATTATATGCGTCAAGAGAAATCATTAGACAAGGGAAGAGAATTGACAGAATCAGATTTTAAAGTGACCTGTGTGCAAAACAACTGAAATTATTTTCCTGCAATTGAGAGTTTTCACAGAATACTGTAAAGCAGGTAAAGCTCCATGTGAGATTGAAAAGTTTAAAACGACTGAATACAATAAAAATCAGTCACTAAAACTTAGCTAAGTAACAGAAATATAACAAATGTGCTGCTGTAAGGCCCGCACAAGCTAAACCTTTAAGCATGATAAAGAGGGAAGTCTTGCAACTAATCAAATACACAGAATCTATGGATAAAAAAATCACTTTGCTAATGGGTGCAAAAAGAACAAACCAATGTTTAGTGACAGAGACTGCATACCCTGAAACAAAGCAAGAAAAATTAGTTGTATGTGGGTACAATTTCTGCTAAGAATGCGGACACAGTGAGAGTAAATTATGGAAAACATGGGGCTAGTGAGGCAGCTAGAAATTTTAGAAGTAATGTTATTGAATAATAATCAAGGTGTGGTGTTTAAATACTGGTGCACAGTATAATGTAGTTGCTGCCCAAAGGTTCAAAGCACTAAGCTTAAAAGAAAGTAAAGTGAAAGTGCTGTTACATAAATTACTTATTTATTCTAGCCACCAGATAAAACCATTGTGGCAGAAAGTGCCTACCTGTGAATATAAGAATATGGACTACAATACTGAAGTACTGATAATGACCGCTGATGGAAGACTGCTCAATCAGGATCAATTGACCAATGAGAGGCATGGCATGGTGAAAAGAATTCACAGGAGGGAAGCAGAGTAATGAATGCTTAAGGGATACAACTTTTCAGTAATGCTTAAAGAAACAAAGTTTTAGTTACTGGTTTTGGGCGCTTACCAAGCATTTATCATATTCAGCCAGATCCTGTAGTGTTGCCTATAATGTATTTTAAAGCAAAGTTCTAGCAGCTCTGAGGACTAGAACAGAAAAGGAGCTGAAATACATGGAGGCAATTTTGAGAAATGAAATTTATGGGGTAATCTTATCATCTTATGACATAATAATGTGAAATAGCTCATTATGTGTTCTAGCCAGGAATGCAAGCACAACTGCTGCAGGAGATTCACAGTTGTTAAGTGTGTAATGCAGTGATACACAACCTTTCTGTGGGGAGGGCCACTACACAAATTCTTAATGCATCTGCGGGCCACCTCAAAATATAGTAAGTCATTACAAGTTAAAAATAGGTACATGTGACTGACATTTTTACTGAAGACAGCAGTCATGAAATTGCCTGTTTTCTACATCAACTTTTGCATTTAACTTCATTCTGATTCGCAGCCATGGCTTATTACAAACTTTTGCGTAAAGTTTCTACTGTTTACAGTACAAGTTATAAACAACAAAGAATAGTTACTTCAGCAGTTAAAATTAGAGGTGTGCGCAACTTCAGTCAATCAGGTAAGTAAGCACATGCTGGAAAGTTTGTGTGACTGGAGTAAGTCAGTGCATTTTTTTCACTTTTTTAAAAAAATTTTGGTTACTCTCTGGGGGCCGGATGGTGTTGCATCGAGGGCCGGATTTGGCCCCGGGGCCAGACATTGTGTACCACTGTTGTAATGACTATCACAATAACAATTCAAAGAAAGAGATTATGCTTTATTTGCATTCAAGATGACCATGGAGTAAAGTAGCAGCAAATGTTGTTTGAACCTGAAACCAGTGGATATGTGATCTGAGCAGACTAGTTAAAGTTTCCTTAGGTAGTGAAGTTAATAGGTACTACAATGGAAAAGTGTGATCAGTGCATTGAAAACCACAGTTTCAAGACACAGTAGTATTCCTAAAGTAGTAACATCTGACGATGGGTAGTTCTTATAAGAAATGTGGGTTTTAGGAGGACAGCTGCTCAGTAATCACGTGGTTAAGGAGTTTAGTCATCCCTCTGTGTATCGTGGAGACATTAGTAATGGTGATTAGTTCATTTACCTGTCATGTTTGTTAGTGCCTCTTTGATTATTCTGCTACCAAGTGCTCTACTTATTTATGTTACATTAAGATTAGTGTGCTAGTAATTAGTTTCTGTTGTCACAACACCACTGTATGTCGTTATTGTATCCCAATGCCATTCAGTACTGAAGCCACTCTTACACATGCTGGAAACACCAGAAGTTGAAAGTTGAAACTCTGCTGGCTCCACATATTAGGAAACACCTCAAATTGCAAGACAACATTGCAGCCAATGTAGTTGACATTGTGAGTTTAGATAATGTAACAAAACCCAATCTGTCAAACGAGTCTTCTGCTGAGGTTTTGAACAGCTCTGCATCATTACAAGAAGTGGAAGAAGTGGACTGGACCCCAGACTGTCCAAAACAGGAATGTGCTTCACTCAGGTTCTTTTTCAGTATATACTAGGTACTGTGAAAAGTAATAAATCTGTGACTGTGACTAAAGGTGGTTCAGCTGATATAACTACTCACTAGGAAAGGTTTTACTGATAGTTTTGACACAAATGATGGAAACCCAAGGCACTGGCCAACAAAACTGAACATCTGCAAACTGATGCATGCAAGGTGGCTAAGTGGCTAGACTGAGGCAAACGACTAAAAATTCATACATGGCTCTGAAGCTATTTTAGTCCCAAGCAATATCAGAAGCAAATGACATCAGATAAATTAAGTTTTGCATCCTTGCATGATGAATGCAATTCTTGTAAGTATTATAAGTAATATAACCACAAAATCCAGTAGCTCAGGATAAAAGTTTTACCCAGCACAAAATAGAAATGAACAAGCAAGAAGAGTGGAGTAGAACTACTAATACTGTAAATATAAGTTTTCTGATTCTGAAATGAGGGCATGGAAAAAAAACTTGAGATTTTTAGGTATTTTTGAACTGAGGGATATTTCTTTTGGTACTGAGAAAGCTACATTTAAAGTTAATGCTCTTTGTATGTGTCTGACAGATGTAAACGAGTTGTAAGAAAGAATACTCCATCATAAACCAGGAGTTAGCTTACTAAATTTCAATTTCTGTATTGAGAAGACTCTCCAATTTCTCAAATTCTTAAGAAGATGAGGATCACAGTGAATAGTGGTACCCTCTTATTTTTGCTGACTTCCCTGCACTAACTCTTAAGAGACAGCCTTTTCTTCTTACAAGAAGACTGCTTTGGGAAAAGAAAGCATACAACATTATTCGGACCTCTACATAGTTTAAAAGTGTTTAGAGCAGTATCCCAAGTGTATTTTGTTAAATTTCTGCAAATTATTTATTCATTAACTGTTCCCACATGAGCAGAGGCCTTGGTATTCAATCTAGATTTGTCTTGTCATTCGACAGACTGGAATAACTTGTTGGATTTTTGTTGTGGGGGAATGATGGTATTTTCTGCTCTGTCTGTTGTACTGTTTTATTTTATTATATTTTTCTCATACAGACAACATTAATATCAATGGTATATATGAATAGCCTAGTTTAGTTTGACTGTTAAAAGCAATTACTTCTCAGCTCAGATTTCTGTCCATTAATATAAAAGGGATGCACGTATATCATAAGCAAGATAAAAACTGAGATCTGTATGTCAAAGTGCCAGCATTTTTGTCTACAAAAAATGTATATGGCAGACAGTCAAATATACCTTATTAAACAGAATATTCCCTGGATTTAATTCATCTTTGCTAACAGAAAGACAGAGACTTCATGGAAAATACCCAAAACATCAGAGGAAGGCAGAATGTTAAACCATATTCATTTGCTAGAAAAAAATTATTTTGCCAGCAGATGAGCTGTCTGTATATATATATATGGCCAGGATATAGGGATAAATCTGTAATATTCTAGCATGCAGTTTATAATTCGGCATTGCAATAACATGTGCTTGGTGTATTAGGCTGCAGTCATGTAGTCTTGTCTTTCACCTCAGTTAATCTCTGATGCTTTCAAATGTATTCACATGATGCCCTTGGCACTCCTTTGACTAGCCCTGAGACCAACATTACTGGAAACACTTTTGAAAGACACATTCATTACAATTAGTGAAAGCAGAGAAAGAATAGTTGTATAAAATTTTACCATAACCACAGATGTCCTTCTCTTCTTTATGTTGAAGTATTCATAACATGAGGGAGTCGGCCACCAGCTAACTCATATGTATGGCCAGTATACAAAAGTCTAAAGCTACTGTAGGATACATGCCATGTCATACATAGATCTAGTCCTATGTTGGTCGTAAAGTGACTTCAGGTATAAAGTGGACGTCAGCACACACCAAGCCTCAGAACTGAATGTCCCAGGGAAAACACTAGCCTGAAAAAGGTGGGGAAGCACACAACCAGCATACACGCAAGCATCGGGGGGAGAATACTGCAACATATAGAAGAGAATGCCATGTATGGTTAAGGTAAGATTTTACACAAATATTCTATGTCTTTCTACTCATATGTTGCAGTATTCATAACATGAGGGAGAATACCAAAACTCATGCAGAAGAAGAGTTGGGCGGAGGGGCAATAGCACTCTCTACAAACCCCTGCAGAATAGCCCTTCTAAAACCAGCTCTAGACCTGGAGATGCCATCCAACTTAGTGTTTTGTGAAAGTGTGAAAAGAAGACAAGGTAGCTGCTTCTAATATGGAGGAGGTGTCCAGACCTTTGAAGAAAGCACCAGAAGAGGACACAGCCCTAGTGGAATGAGCCTTTACTGGGGAACCAAGAGTCTTCTCATAAGACACACAGCAAAGGGAGATGGTTTTGGAAATCCAAGTGGAGATAGTCTGCTTGGAAACAGGCCTGCCCAGAGCCCTAGGATAATAGGAAATAAAAAAGATAATCATATTTTCTAATAGGCTTAGTTTTGTCTAAACAAAATCTTAGTCGTCTCTGCACATCCAATGTGTGTAAAATCCTCTCACTAGAGGATTGTGGAGATGGTAAAAAGGTGGGCAGATTAATGGAGTGATTTAGTGACAACTCATTCACCACCTTGGGAATAAAGGACAGATTAGTGAGTAAGGAGACCCTATCCCTGTAGAAAACAGTAAAGGGGGAAGAGGCCATCAGTGCCTGAAGTTCTGAGACCCTTCTGGCCGAGGTGATGGCCACAGAAATATGGTTTTCAAGGTGCAATACTGAAGAGAAGAATAATTTGCTGGTTTAAAAAAGGCCAGGGTACATTTTTCTAGATCAAAATTTAAATCTCAAGGAGGAACTAGTTTCCTTGGTGGTCTGATATGAGGAACGCCTTTCAGGAAAAGTTTAACTTCCAGCCTTGAAGCCAAGTGAGGAATCATAGGCAGACATGCAGAGATTACTAAAAGATGTGCTTTTACTGAAGAGTATAACAATCCACTCTTCAATAATTCACACAGGTAAGACAGAACCACTGAAACATCCACTGGCAGCTGTTGTAGGTCCTTAGAAAGACCCCAGATGGAAAACCTTTTCCATTTGGAAATCTAGGATTTCCAGTATTGGGTTTACTGGCCTCTTGCAGAACTTACAGCACGTACTCAGAGAAAAAGTTATCAAAACCCCATCACCCACAAAGTCAGTAGCAGGATTAACATCTGTGGATGTGTTAAGAGATCCCTTGTCCTGTGTGAGTAGGTCCACTTTGTGGGGTAACTTTTGATGATTGCTCTTATTTAAATGCAGAAGAAAGGGAAACCAATGCTGTCTTGGCCAAAAGGGAGTCAACAACATGATTTTTGGTTGCTCCTGTTGAATCTTCAACAGGATTTTTTTTGGAGAAGTGGTAAGGGGGGATGCATAAAGAAACATCCCCTTCCAAGAAAAATATAGGGTGTCCACCTTCCATACCAGAGGATTGGGAACTCTGGGACAAAACTTTGGAAGTTGTCTGTTCATAGGAGAGGCGAAGAGGTTTACATGAGGCGTACCCCACTGATGGGCAATGTCCAGAAACACATCCCTGTGTAACATCCATTTGTGGGATTGAGTCATGGACCTGCTCAATGCATCTGCCACAACATTTTGGGTGGAAAGAATGTATACTGCTTGGAAGGTGAGTTAACTCTAACAGGTTAACTCCCAAGCTTGGCAAGCTAGTCTGACTTGGTGCCTCCCTGCTTGTTGACATACCAAAAGACTGTGGTGTTTGTGAACCACTTCAGGGTGCCTGGAAGAAGAGGTCTGAAAAATTGTAGAGCGAAAATTAGGCCTCTCATCTCTTTTATGTTTATGTGTTCTCTCTTTTGGGAGCAAGACCACACATCTTGAACTTTCCAGGATAACAGTGTTGCTCCCCATCCCAAGTCTGAAGTGTCCATGAACAGCTCATGAGTGGGAAGGGGCAGCTGTAAGGGTAGGCCTGGATTCACAGTGACCTGCTGAATCCACCAGTTCAGTTCCTTTTTCAAGCAGGGAAGAAGGGGAATAACGGACTCCAATGGGGGACTCCAATGGGTGAGAGTGTTGCATCCATATTGACCTGAGGTATCACTGGAATTTCCTCATGTGTAGTTTGACCAGATGTAGCATGGAGATAGTGGATGCCAAAAGCCCAAGAGGCAGAGAAACTCCCTGGCAGTCAGGAACTGAAGAGGCATGAAGGCCTGGAAGTAGGCATTGAGTACAGAATCCTGTCTGTTTGTATTCTGCATCCTAGAAAAAACATGGTCTTGTGAAATAACCAGGATAGATTTCTGATAGTTGATAGTGAATCCTAGATCCTCCAGCAGAGACATCATGAAGAGCAGATTCTCTTCAAGGTGTCTGGAGAATGTGCCTGAAGAAGATCATCATCCAGGTATGGAACGATCTGAATGCCCCTTAGTCTGCAAAAAGCTATGACAGGAGCTAAACATTTTTGCAGACCCTTGGAGTCGTAGACAGACCAAAAGGCAAGGTAGAGAACTGAAAATGTAAGGAAGCAATAGCAACGCAAAGATACGTCCTGAACCGCGGATGAACAGGAATATGGAAGGTAAGCATCATTGATGTCCAGAGACACCATGTAGCACTGAGGAAGGATGAGGGGAAGTAGAGTGTTCAAAGATAGCATGCAAAAGGAGGGAACCTTCAGGACAGTGTTTAGGTGGGGCAGGTCTAGGATGGGCCTCCAGAGGTCATCTTTCCTGAGGACCAGGAACATCCTGCAGTAAAAAAACTTTCCCTATTTGGGAAAGTGGCACCGCTTGAATGGTACCCTGAGAATGAAGACTAAAAATGACCATGGGAAAGTAATCCAGCTGTTCTTTTGGGGGTTGTGGAATACCCCTGAAAGGAGGAGGGGGTCTTCCACACCATGAAATATCATTGAAGGATAATGGAGAGAACCCAAGAGTCCTGGGTGATCGGTTTCTAAGCAGGGAGAGAAAGATGTACAGAAAGAGGGGTCTGGCTGCAAGGAGGTTGGTAGTCACAGACTACCTGGCTTGCTTGGAAAGGAATGTTTCTGAGCAGCAGAAGATGTTGATGACTTAGTATCTCTTTTAACTTTGGAAGACTGAGTTCAGGAAGTTTTCCTTACAAAGGAGGTTTTAGATGGGTGGTTTCTCTGAAATCTGGGAACTGGGGACCCAAATATGTGTTTTAGGTCTTGTAGCTCTTTGTCCTTTTCTTCTAAGGACTTAAAGAGTTCTGCAACAGAAACATCAAACAAGGCCTTGTTGTCAAGGGGTGCATTGATAATTTTAGCCTTTATGTTGTCTGGCAAGAGCTGTAGTCTGACCCAGGAGTACCTCTTGAGAATAGACCATGAAGCAGCAGCTCTGGCAGATGCCTCCACTGCATCGTAGCTATACTTAATTAAATTGATGTGTGATTTGAGCAGAAGAACTTAGAATGGTGGATAACTGAGCCTTAGTAGGAGAGTCTGGAAGCTCTGAAATTAGCTTACTGGCATCAGAAAGAAGGGCTAACGAATATTTTGCCATATGGGTCTGGTAGTTTATGGTTGTAAATGCCAAAGTAGCTGATATATAGACCTTCTTCTCCAACCTCTCCATAACTTTACTTTCCTTGTCTGCGTGGAAAAAGGAAGTGGAAGGCAACATCTTAGAGGCATTATCAGCAGACACGGAAACTATTGTTGGGTCTGCAGAGGGATGTTTAAACAGGAATCTGGAATCGTCTGGCACCTTGTAAAACCTGTCTGGCCTTTTAGAGGAAGGAGGTTGGGAGTCAGAGAACTTAGAAGCTGTTGAAAAGGCATCTAAAAATGCTGGCAGCATAGAGGGAACTGCAGATGGAGAAGGGGAATCCATCTGGAGAAGGTCATAATGCCTTTTTTGAATTTCTGACACTTGGGTCAATCCCATTTGAAGAACTCCCACATTTTAACAATGGTTTCCCCAAAAGTAATATCCTCCCCTGGAAAACTGTGCCATTTGATTCTTCTTCCAGGGAAGCATATCCTAAGGGAGATGAAATTTGGGCAGAGTATGCCAATGATTAATCCCCAGATGAGTCAACTTTCTCTGATGAAACCTTAACTGAAATCCTCTTTTGTGGAGAAACAGTAAAAAGAAGGAAGAGAGAGAGACCAGTAGATTATCTCAGGGCCATGAAAGGCATTAAAGAGAAAGCCTGCCAATCCACAGGCTGTTCTTGGGTAAAAGGAGAAGCATACTTAGTTTTCTGCATCTTCTTTTGTGGGACAGCCATGTGGTAGAAGGATGAGGGACCCAACAGTAGCCTGCACTCTATAATATTGCTTGGGGACTTCTTCATGAACAGTGATTTGAGGAATGCCACGCAGGCCTTTGATAACAATGAGCCTGGGCCCCCACGTCCTTAGTGGATGCCTGCGTATCCCCTGAGGATGTGCTAGTAGGATCCTTCATGGCCTCCACATCAGTACCTGTAGAAGATCTGCCTACTGACTCCTCCTAAATGGTCTCAGGGCCAACATCAGCCTTGGGAGAGATGTCCAGAATTGGAGGAGCAGCAGGTAGGTCAGGCCTAGATTTCTTGGCCTTCTTAACAACTGGCTCACCTGAAGGGGCCAACATACCTTCCATATCTCATGCTAAGCACTTAGATGCTTAAATTTAGAGAAATAACTCTAACAATAAGTGATAAATAAAAAAATCCAGATAGAGGTTGGCAATAAAAGTGTATGCCATTTTCAGGAAGGATATAAAAAGGATGGGTCTGAGAAAGCACAGTCAGTAGAGATGGTCAGTACCGCTTTAAGGAGAAATGGTCAAGAAAATAAATACTACAACAGTGAAGTCTTGTATATTGATGGAAATGTGTTAAAGTGGAAGGAAGAGACCTGACTAGGACAATGATTGTAAAGAAAGCATTCAAGAAACATACCATCTTCTGAATTAGAAATGCTGGGTGCATTACACAAGGAAGGAGAAGGGGAAGACAGTAACTGAGATGAATCTGTGATTTAGCTTTCTGATAAAACTTTTTAACGAACTAAATAGCAATTTAAATTTCTGTTTCAAGCCTAGAGAGTCAACCTTAGCAAATCTGATGACAGTCCTATAATGGAAGTCTGAACACAGCAAGTGTTCGTTTGCCTTAGCCCTGTTTTTTCATATTTTTCAGGCAGCTTTCCTCTGGACTATAAAGATCCTAATAATCTCAGATACAAAGGAACCTCTAGCTTCTTTAATCTTTCTACTCCTAATCATGGAGAATGCATTCTAAATATGCAACATTTTTACTGAACTTTCTCCTGTTACATCAATAGTAACAGAAAGAAAAGTAGGAGACCAGTTAATTTGAGACAGTACTGCACAAAGATGCACCACTTCAGTGACATCTGCAGCAGGGTGGGGGGTATCCTGAGATGACTTGCTAATGAGGGGACCCCCAAGGAACATGAAAAGGGTGGCGAAAGTCTGCATTATATTCAAAGTTGTGGATGTGGGTGACACGGAATTCCTTATGCTTCTCAGTGCTTCTGCTGGCCAGCTGTTTTTTTTGTGTTTTTTTTCAAGTATGGCTCTAAGCAGATGGAAGCTCACTGTTAGGCTACAATCCATCAGATCCTTTTCTAAATGGCTGCGGCAGTCTTCTAGGCTTTGGCAGTGCATTTAATTATGCAAGACAACAGAAGGAGGGTTACTTTTGCATTTGCAGAGCTGGTGAGATACTGCAATTTTATTTGTTGTACTAAACTGAGTTGCATTTTTTTAAGCACACATGTTCTCAAAAATAACCAACCTCAAATGAACAGCCTCTCATTTTCTTTCTTTCTTATTTTTATTTATTTAATTATTTTTTGCTTTAAAGTTGGCAGATGGAGACAGTTATCAAGAAAATAGGATCTGCAAGAAAGAAATGGTGGAGTTGTAGTGGGCATATGGGACTAAGCAGAAAAGTGGATTGGAGAGCAGAAACTGCATTTCGGGCACTAAACCATCAGCTATAAGGTCATAATCAAAAGTGTGATAAGTTGGTGATGGACTTAAGCAAATAATTTAATTTTTTTATAAGCAGTTGCATGAATTTTGTATTCTTCCCTTCAAGAAAGAATGTGATTATCAGTTATTTTGCTGCCATGGCAGATACCACAATTTCATATAGACAAGTAACTTCTAGTTAGACTACTAGAAGCTTTCTGCACAACACTAGCTACTCTTAATCAGGTGGCCTGAGAACATTTGGGCATGTCTTTTATTTTTAAGTGCCATCATTGCATTCAGCCTAGTAAACAGTTTCTTTACTTTTATAGCTACGTTTACATCATAATTTAGTCTGGGGAGTTACTTTACTACACAACTGTCAAGCATTAATATGATATAAAATGATATAATATAATGCAATATAACATAATACAACATAACATAAAATACAGTAACAGCTTATTACTATTCAAAAATGAGCATGCTGATTGGTCAGCCCAACCACCATACCTGTTGTATATCAAGCATATACCAATAGAAAAAAGTTTGGTCACTGAAATACCATTGAGCAGCCAGACTTTTTTATTGGACATAATGAAGGACTCACCAAAATATGAGGAAAAATCAGATACATTCTGCAAAACTAAAACAGAAACATACCTGACTTTTCTCATATGTGTGCTGCCTCTATAAATGTTTGTTTTTTAACAGTTAAAAAAAAAAAAAAAAAAAAAAAAACTAAAACAGCAGCAGAGATTCTCTTCTCCTGCATTGATGCACTGTGCAAGCATGGGAACACAAGGCCCATACGCATATGCAGTACATCAAAATAGTGACTACAACGTGGAAAAATATGGAAGTCCCCATGACAATTGCATTATTTAGGAAATGTAAGTAATTTCTTTTTTAAATAATGTTATTGTATAAAAGCAATAATCTACTCCTGTTTCTGGGCATATAAGGATTAACCCACAGCTGGGTTTGTTTAATCACTCTGGTTTTCCCTTTGTGATCGAACCACACCAACGGTAAAACCTAACATACCCATGAATGGTCATGGATTATTACTTTAATATAAAATACAATATACTATAATACAATATAACATAATTTAATAATAATATAATATGTCCAGTTTGATAAAGGGTGGTGGTGGTTTGTTTGGTGGTTTTTTTTTTTTTTTTTTTTTTGGCATTTGTAGGCACGATTTCAATGCATTCCCTGCCTGCTGAGAACTGCAGCAAGATTTTTTTTTTTCTTCTCAAATGGGCAGGTTTTACTTTTCGTGAAACTTTAGGCTGCCAACATTTTGAATGGAGGTACTTAATTACGTACAGTAACCTTTTTACTTCTGGGTTGCCATTTCAGACTACAGACAGCTAGTTGATGGAATACTTTTTTCCCATAGGTGGCTGCAAGAATTTTCAAGTAATTAGATAACAAAGCCATATCCCTATACTCACTAGAACACACACTCTTGCAGGGGAATACACACCCCTGAGCCCCCTTTTAATATCTAGTGTTACTCCAGTGTAGTTTTAATAATGCCAATATTAGTTTTTTTGTGTCCTCAGAATTAAGCTTTTTTTTTCAAGTTCAATGTTAATCAGTTCATTTGGCTGACTGATATCTCCTTTTTTTTTCAGAACTGCAACCTAGCCCACGGTCTAGCCACTGTGTGTGGATGTGTGTTTATGGTTATAGTGATTATAACTACTACTAATTGTTAATGTTGTCAGTTTACAGATCTGCTGCATAAATCACTGCATTTTTAACTAGCAGCAAATGCTGCTGACTATTGTTTTTTGGGAAGGAGTTGAGAACAGGAGTAGTTGCTCATACCAAGAAAGGTTAAACTGTCAGTTTATAGATCTGGTTGAATCATTGCATTTTTGGCAAGAAGCAATTGTTTTTAATATGTATGTGAAGGAGGGGTGGGCAGGACAGTTGCTCATGCCAGGAAAAGGGGACCCACAATAAGGCAGTTCTTGGCATATACCACTTCTTTTGGATATCAGCTAGTTTACACAGTTGCTGCAGTCATATATTGAATACAGGCCTTTTCATGTCTGTATACTGCAAGAGTTGCCTGAAATTAAATCAGTACCTCCTTTAACTCACAGTAAGATGCAAAGTGCTGACTAAAGTTATAAAATAGAATAAAAATGCAAAGTTTATGAGCTGTACACACAGGAAATTGGTATATAGGAAGAACTGCCTTCATTGTTTTTATGTTCAGTACTCATCAGCACAACTTACAGGTAAAAGACTAGCTAGACATAGTGTGTCTGTCTGTGTGAATGATCGTCTGTGGGACTGGCTACTCTGATGTGATACAGAGGCTCATAATGTA
The DNA here is from genome assembly GCF_019279795.1 of Protopterus annectens. Classification (NCBI taxonomy): domain Eukaryota; kingdom Metazoa; phylum Chordata; order Ceratodontiformes; family Protopteridae; genus Protopterus; species Protopterus annectens. The sequence continues at coordinate 112,660,213 of NC_056734.1, forward strand.
CCAAAATTACAGCTAAACAGTGTGTGTGTGTGTGTGTGTGTGTGTGTGTGTGTGTGTGTGTGTGTGTGTGTGTAAATATGTACTAGCTGCAACTAAGTTGTACAGAGGTCTCATAATATAATAATGAAATTAAACGCCTCTGCATTTGTATGTCTGGTCACCAAGTTATATAACTGAGCACTATTTCCAAAGCTTGCCAGAAAGTGCTATACAGAATGAGGGAAAAGGATGATATCTGGAGATGTGTAGGGCAGGGTCTCTCAAATTCAAATGTACTGAGGCCCCTGATATGCTAATAACAGCCCTGACCATAAATTAATACTGACCACAAGGTTGTCATGTGATTTACCAAAGAAAGAGGACAAACAGCTGTTTAAATAATCACGTAGAGCACACATCTGCAGATATCTCCCATACAATATTGGTAATGATTCTGTTCAAAATGAAATGATTAAAAGTAGAGACTAGTATAACCTTATATTAATAAATAAACTTCTAGACCAGGTGATTTGGTATAATCATATACTAAGGAATATCTAGATCAAGTAACTATTTTGGCAGAGCATTACAGAAGCCATTTCTCCAATTTAAAGTCACCAAGACAAGTAAACTTATCCTGTGAATTCAGCTATTAAGCTGTCTTCGGACAAAGTTCAACAGTTGCTTTAACATCCGAGAAGTAAATGAAAATTGGACTGGCCCAAGGACTGAACGTTGTGGTAAACCTCTAGCGACAGGTGTTCTGGATGAGGTAGAACTTCTCACCTTAATATCCTGGGTTTTGTTTGTGAGCCAATTTGCTATCCAATGAGTTACAATAGGGATTTAAATTTAGATGGGAGAGTTTATCTATGACAATCTGAGTGTGGGATGGTGTTAATGTTTAGCAAGAGCATTATGGGCAACTTGAGTTTTAAACTTATTTTTGTGTGCAATGATTTTTTTTTTTAACTGTAGAGCCTTGGGTTTGTTTTTAAATTTGGCTTTATATATACTTCTGAAAGAGGCACATGCATCTGTCAGTGAAGGTAGCTAATGTGTGGTCTGATTTGACCACAAAGAAAGTTACATTTGGTGGGTGGGAAAAGCTGCTCCTTATTGGTAAGGCCTAAGTCCAGTATTTTATCACCTCTGGCTGGCGTGCAGATTAACTTGTCCAAATAGATTGTATCAAAGTCCAGAAATATCTGGGCATACATGTTTGAGGATATATACACACACACACACACACACATATATATATATATATATATATATATACACATATATATATAATTCCTCTAGTTAACGGATGAGCTACTTGAAGTCTCCTAAGAAAATGGCATTTCGCTTAATGCATAAGGAATCTATACTGGTTAGGTAAGTGGTATGGGCTGAGGGAGACACAGCAGATGCAACCTCAACTGTTGACCAGAAGATCTGGGATGAGTTAGTCAGCTGGATGCTGTAGGAGAATGGAAGAAAGAGTGGACAAAACTATCTCATTTATACTGGGGGGGGGGGGGGTGGTACAGCCCAAGCTGCTACATGACTGACACTTGGAGAAAGCAGGTGGCTCACCTTACAACACAATAGGCTGAGACATTCATGCTCAACAAATTGTGCATAGCAGAGTAGCCACATTTTAGCTCATTAATGGAAGTATGTATTCACCATCAGGGTGGTACTGTAAGATGTCATGGACATTAGCTTACCTTGATATAGCACCCAGGAGTACTGTTGCTTGGAGAGCATCTAGTTTGGGTGCTGAGCAGCATAGCTTGATGGACATGAGCATCCTGAGGCAATGTACCAACTGCCATTGACAACCACTTAACTCTCGAACAGACAAATACAGTATGTAAGAGATGTCCACGTAGCTTAATGGGTAGAGTCATGGTTCCATGTGCAGTAGGTCCAGGGTTTGAATACATGGAAGGGAAATAAGTATTTACTTTGGATGGCGTAGTGGTGCAGCAGTTGCATTGTCGTTTCACAGCAAGAGGTTTTCCGGTTTGATTCTCGGCTGGGGTGCTTTCTGTGTGAAATCCAAGTCCTCCATGCGTTCGTGTGAGTTTCCTCCGGGTGCTCCGATTTCCTCCCACCTTATAAAGACATGCTTCTGGAGCATTTCTCCCTGGTCCTCAGTTGAAAATTGCCTTTGTTCCAAGTCAGACTTTCCCGGTAAACAAATGTTAAATAAATACACATTGACACTTGAGTCTAGACTCTCACATGCAGACAGACACACAATGCAACAAACAGGCTGTCAGAAATTCACACACAACACTCACTGCACCCACAAAGGATCATACGCAAAGACCCACAAATGCAAATGTGCTTACATGTAGCTTACTCAAACCTCAAAGGCCTCTCAGGTGCAGTCCTCAGAAAATCTGCATGCACACAAACAAGACAATTCCCATCACAACACATAAAGCCACATCAAATTATCTCAACTATCAAGCTGAAAAGGCAAAACATTCCACAACCCAATATTCTGGTCATAGGAGACTACATTGTGAGACACACTAATGTCCCTCTTACCAGGGTGGACAAGGGGAAAGTTACAGTTAGTTGCCTGTCAGGAGCCAGGATTTCCCAGATCATGCAAGCATTCAGGTTACTTACCCCTAAGCACCAGTACAATTCAGCCATAGTCCATGTGGGTGTGAATAACCTGAGACATACCTTTTTGCACTATATGAAGAGAGACATGATTGAGCTTTCAGAATGTGTCACAGGCAGGTTATGAGACTAGCACCGAGCAGCATTCTATGATCTCCAAGGATGATGCCATAATACCAGCAGAAAATGACTGATTTTAACAAATGGCTTAGCTACTGGTGTCATTCCAAAGGGTTCCAATACTTGTTAGCCTGGAAGGATATGGCTGACACACCACACTGCTTTGCCAGGGATAATCTAAATCTGTCACCTCTAGGATTATGGATATTGACCAAAACATTATCCACCCCATATTGCCTTAAGGCATTATCAGCAGACAAACATTCCAACACAACAAAAGCTACTCAGGACAAGCTAAAGGTGTTACTGCTCAATCCTAGGAGTCTCAACAAGAAACTGCATTCCCTGGAAGAACTCCTCACCCTGGAGAGTGCTGATAGCTGTGAAGTTACTGAAACATGGTAAAGAGCCAATGAAAGCACTCCAGCAGTGCATAGCTATAATGACTATCATATGCTCTGACCACCCACTGAACATGAAGCAGCAAATAGTGGGGGTGCAGCTCTCTACAGAAAGGATACCTCAAAGCTGGTCAAGCAATATAACATGTTTGAGCTACTTCATGTCCATCTAACCATGAGAAAAATCCATTACTATATTCTTGCTAGCTACATGTCCCCCACCATGAACCAGGAAACCCATACATCATATCTGAAGTCACTAGAATCACTCACCATCCAGCCAAACACCATACTCATAGGGGACTTTAACTACCTCTCCATTAACCAACCATACATGTTGTTCAACTCAAGGCTACCACGGACTCCACATTAATCCTCATAAAACAACAAAATATAAAACAATATTATATACTGGGAAATATACATGACCACTAACATGCAGGCCCAAAGATTTCTTAACTCTCTAAATTCAAATGCCCTGGAACAGCTAGTCTACACTCCCACTAAGGAAACAAATACCCTAGATCTGGTATTGACAAATATGGGAGACTGCTACCCCTCCCCATTTGATATTCTTACTGGTAAGATCAGATCACAAAGTCTTTCTCGAAATAAAGGTAAAACTAGTCCTCACAACTAACTTCAAGAACTTCTCTAAGGTAATTACCCCCTATTAAGGGACTGCATAGCTAGTTTCAAAGCTTACCCAATCCAGAAAACACAGAAACCTATGTTGAGGTATACACAAAAGCCCTGTATGACCACATAAACAAATGCACAGAAACAGCAGTAAAAGACTGGAATAAACCTATGTCAAACTGCAAAAAAAAATCTGGATCCCCGGTATTAGTAGGTTATACAACAAAAGAAAGAAAATCCTGCCGAGAAGTAAGATGGGATGTGAACAACAAAACAAAAAGTCCCTCATTAGTCTAAACAAGCAAATCAGGGAATTAGTGAAGTCTTTAAAATCAAACTTTTAGGTAAAAATACTTTCCAAAGCTAAGGATAACCAAAAGGCATTTTTCAGTAATGTCCGCAGTCTTAACAGCAACACCCAAAAATGTGTGGAAGTAGTTGTAGATGGCATCACCAATACTCAGTAGGAAGATAATAGCAAATCTGTTGACTGACAAATTCAGCTCAAATTTCACCTCCCCATCACCCCAGTTCTCTCCGAAGAAATACCCTCCACCACTCCACTGTCAATTATCAGACTGCCACTCTGCTCTCTAAAGCTACAAACATGGCATCAATGGGGCCTGATGATATAACAGGTTGCCTCTTAAACAGCTTAAATCAGGATTTATCAGGCACATTAGTATTTCTGTTTAACCACAGCCTCTGGACTGACTTTGTCACAATAGAGTGGAGGACAGCAACAGCCATCCCTCTGCAAAAAGAGGGACCATCTACTGACCCTGGAAATTACAGCCCTATAAGTTTGACTAGTCTTGTATGTAAAGCCATGGAAAGAATAATCATGGACCTGATAAAGAATGACACAAGAAAGCTCCAAACACTAGAACTGACCCAATTTGGCTTTGCAAGGGCAAGGTCATGCCTACTGTATCAGGTGGATTTCTTTAAGAAAGTCACTAAGGCCATGGATGACAGTAAAACAGTACATACCACATACCTCATCCTGGCAAAAGCATTTGACACAATTCCCCATGCAGATATTAAATAAACTCTCAAAACTGGGCATAAATCCCTACATCACGAGATGGATAGCCAATTGGTTCATGGACAGGAAACATGGGGTTAATGTGGGTGAATCCAGGTCATGCAAGAGGCCAATTATTAGTGGTGTGCACAGAGCTCAGTGTTGGGACCACTCCTGTTCGGAATATACTTCTTTGAAGTCAAGGTTAATATGGAAGGCCTGTGGTTGACAAAGTATGTGATAACTACAAGCTGGGGCAATCACTGAATCCCCTACTGATGTAGATATCCTTCAGGAGTGGCTAAATCAGACAAATGATTGGAGCCAAAATCAAGGCCTAAAACTAAATGCAAAAAAATGCATTACCATACCTTTTGAGAAGTCATATACCCCTGAAATTACAAAATCAATAACACTAAGAGTAGACTCAGAGGTGAGAGATGTAGGTACACAGATAGATAGTAGCCTGAACTTATTCTGACCGCCAACCCAACTTTGCTCAATATATGGCCCCTAGGGTCAAGAGGATGGCATGGATTTGCCTATGCCTTGAGTGTCTTACAGATTGCCCCTGTCCATAAGGGATATGGGCACTACCCCAGGTGTGAGTTTGAGATTCCCCATCCACTGACCCAAATTGAATTTGAAGACTGCCAGGGAAGGGCTGTTCTTGATATGAACAGGAAGCCTGTTTCAAAGAAGGGGCAATCTCCAGGACATGTATCTGTGTCTCCAGCATGTTTTGTTTGAATCACTGACTAAGTTTGTATCCCTAGATTGGGTGACCCTTGTGCGGTTTGATTTGTGGATGTGTAGCAGCTCCATCAGGGCTGGATTTGTGATTGCCTTGTAGGTCAGGCATAGGTCATCCCTTAATAGTCATTTGGAGACAGAGTAAAGGGATAGGGATTTTAGTCTGTCCACCTAGGACATGTTGTTTACACCCTGTATTTTGTTTGTGAGGAACCCTTGAGGGTGCTGCATCTGCTGTATTTACCTAGTCAAGTAAATGCCAAATTGTGCATTGTAATCGATTATTGGTCTAACGAGAGCTGAGTACAGCGGGACTATACTGGCTAGGTTTGTACGGGCTCTTAAACTGTTGGCATCATAAACTTCTATGAACCTAAAAAGACCAGCATGCAGGTAATGGTAAGACACATCTGCTCTTCATGATTGTTTATAAGACCACCTGCCAACTGTCTGGTTCCTGCCCCAGTACCTAGCCATCTAATGTGCAGGTGCTATGACAGAAATGGAGAGCTGAATTCAACCACATAGTAATACGGGGTGCAACTGCTGTAGTGCCATAAAAAATGAATGGGTAATTAGATGGAAAGGACTTGAAGATCAGCAGGTAAAAGAGGTGAAAAGGGATCTATATTAAATGAACGAAAACTGCATTGCGCGAACACCTGAGAGAATGTGGGAAATATTGAAACTCAAACATAAAAAACTAACAGACGAAAACTGTCACTGTTTTATGCAGGGGGCAATCCCCCTTGCACTCCCCACACCACCACTACTTAAATATACCAACTCCAAGATCGCAATCCATTGAAGTAAAGGGAAGAATTCACTAAGCCGATCTCCGTTCAATCTTTCGACATTTCCCATATTCGCTCATTTTGTGTCGCTCAAAAGGTGCTCACATAATGCAGTTTTTGTTCATGTAATATAGACCCGGTGAAAAAGTCTTAAGAAAAAAAGGCATTTTATTTTGATGACTTCTTTTGTGCAACTATTGGGAGTTTTGATTTTCAAGTTAACATTTCCACATGTTAAGATGAACTTAACATAGGTGGATGAATACCTGCCATGATTCTTATAGCTAAGGTGGAGACCTCCCACGGGACTATTATTGTTTGATATGGCATTTGTTTGATACAATAGATTCATGGAAATTCTGCCTGACCAACTCTTTGGCTGCATATACCTTTAGAGTGTACTGTGTCAGTTTATGCTGGGGTAAATTACTTACACGTGCACTTTTCCAACACCAGGATTTTCAACACATCTTTGTGCCTCAGAATCGTGAATGAAGAACAGACGTTATATACTTAACATAATGGCAGATATGGTTAATCTGTGTAAACCCTCTTTAAATGCCAGACTGAGCCAGAGGCTTAAATAAGCTAAGCACCAAGATGTTCCCCAAACTCCAACTTCTCCTTCAAATCCTAATGTGCGAGATGTCCCTCAACCTCCACAGTGAAGATGCTGCTTGCAACAACTATCAATGAAAGTCATCAAAGACAAAGGCCCTAAACAGTCCTGTCCTAAGCTTTATCCCTGATAGGCGATGGAGGTGGGGGCAAGTTGAAGTGGGTGGACATAGATCATTCAGATCTTTCATTATGGTATGTGAACAGCTTTCATACTTGACGTGAGCTATCCATCCTCTTCAACCAGTGGACACAGTCCCTACCTCATCCTCCCAGGTGGCATCATGAAAGAAACCCACATGAAAGAAGCCCCAGCAGGCATACCTAGATCTTGAGAAGGCATCCAGTTTAAGGTATTTTGCCAAAGTGTGTAGAAAAGTGCATGTTGCAGCTGCACAAATTTCATCCAATAAAGCATTCTTAAATAAGGACTGGGAAACTGTCATTATTCTACCGGAGTACTCCATAGGTTTAAGAGGTAAAATTTTATTACACATCACAGCTGAATTTTATGCATTCAGAATGCCATCTTAGATAAGGTTACTTTAGAAATTTAAGCCCTAAACTTACCAGGAGTATAAGAAGTAAACAACTACAAAGTATTTCTAGTCAATTTGGGTCAGTATAGACAAAAGCTTAATTGTCTTTTTAACATCAAAGGTGTGCAAAAGGCACTCTCGCCTGTGCGAGTATTCAGGAAAAAATACAGACAAATTAATATATATATATATATGGATTACTTAGCATGGACACTGCATCTTTATGGAATACAAAGTAAAATGCTATCATCTAAGCATAAAACATGGATCTCAGAAATTCTTGTTGAAGTGATGTTGACTAAACGGATATTTTTATGCCAGATTCATATTCTTTGCTTTACCTGCATGCTCAAAGGGAGGGGGAAGTGCATTTTTCCAAATCACAATTCGGATCCCAAGGATGAGCAGGGTCCTTAAAAGGTGTAATATCAAAGACCATCTTGAAAAAAGTGTTATAATCCTTGACAGAAGCAAATTAAGAATCTTCTTTTTATTGTTCATTAACTTACTGGCCACAAAGATACTTTTTCAGAGCCAGACAGAGATCGCGGTCTAGTTAATTTACTTGCTCAGAGTCATACAGCAGGCAAATGGAGACTGAGGCCATCAAAACCTGGACTAGATGAAGCAGCTTATCTCATCCTACTCGTACCCAACGTCAAGCACAGTAACTGCTGAATCTGTGTCTACTTGTCTGGAAAGAGAAGTTCCTTGGTGAATTTGGCAATAGAAGTGTTCTCCTTTTAGTTCCTCAACTTTTTCCTATCCTTGGTCTTTTGAAATTCAGACCTAGGAGTCTCGACTTTCTTCTACTTCCTCAGATAAATGTCCCTTCAACACTAATTTGTTCCATTTGCCTTTGAATGTCCTTTTATCAAAAGACTTGCAAATCTCAAAATGACAGGAAAGATGCTGAGCTCAAACAAACTACACAAAGTACATAGTGGTCAGCAAAAGGTGCGTTCTGTCCAGATCTGTCACATTTTTTTAAATCAGAATGCCCTGCATGATGCAGCTCTTCACAACAAAAGCTGAACAGCAACCAGTACAACACACACAAAACAGTTTCACTGTAACTTTGCTCCCACATGGAAATTCTTTACATCTAACAACTAGAAGGTAAACGGGAGCACAAACAAAAAAGTCTGGAAAAGGCACGGCTCAAGAGGAAGGGCTAACACCTGTTTTTACTTACAAAAATTGAAAAAGCTCTGACCTTTACAGTGATGTTAACACAATACACAGATTTTTTCACAAAATTATTAAAAATGAAGAAAAAAGCATACAAAATACAATTTTAATCAATAAAACATACAGGAGATATGGGGGTCTCCAAGGCACCATTGCTGCAAGCTAAAAGTGGCAACACCTATCTGGAAGCTGAGAGAAAATACAGCATTATGGGATTTGACAACGGAGATGGAGGTGTAAGAAAATCTCAGTACCAAGCTGATGTGAGTTTGTGCAGAAGAGGAGGATGAACAAGCTTACCTCAAATCAGCAGATCACAATACTGACCTCTCTGTAATGGGTCAAAGTTCAAATAATATGGTCCATAACACTGCCTGGAATTAACATTATTATTTTAACCTTTGGTGAAAAAAAAACATCCAGTTTGTAAAGTTATTCTTGAAGTTAAGTGGTAATTGCACATCAAAGTAATGGCATATCTTTTGGAGATGCGTAGATACATATCTAAACTTAACATGACCTTAAATGCAGCAAAAAAGCACTATTCTTCAAATACCACAATTATAACAAAGCCTGGGGAATGATATTTGTGTTAATACAACAAATGTTATACAGCTTGTTAATCCTTGTCTGATTAACAGAAAATTAAAGCTCTTGTAGCACCTAAATGATACACAGTACAATTCCACACTTACCTTCAACTGAAAGTCAAAGTAACAGCCAGAACAGTCTCCTATCCAGTTTGCTTGCATCGCCTTTACACCATACCAGCTGGGAAGATCGTCCAAGGAATCTAGAAGGGGCTACAAACAAAAGGAAACTCAGTTATCAGAAAATACATATGCCACCAGCTGACTGCATCACAATGCAATTTGACAGTAACATTTAGCAAAGAGCTTTTAAAAGTCTAGCCTTCTCATTGGCTAGCAGGCTTTCTTGGTATACTGTTATTTTTGAATACTTAATTCAAAAAATAAAAGTTAGTAGCAAGCCCTAAATTCAAACCCAGCATTCTTCTGCAGACAGAAAAATGGAAAACAATCATTTTCACTACATTGCTGAGTGGATAGAAAAGCAATATATTCGTCATCTGAACAAAAAGTAAGCTGTTAAATGGTAATTCAGTAGCTACAACTGTGATGGAGACTGTCAACAGGCAACTTAGAAATCCTTGCTTCCCCACTGGTGGCCAAATATTTTCCATCTTCCTGTTTCAGTTTACAAAAGGGGGTACACAGTGACGTAAATGTAACCTGTAATATGGTTCTGTGATACAATGTCCAATGTCAGACACACTGCATTTTTGAACAAATGTTCTGTAACATGTTTACAATACAGTGAAGTAAACACTTTCTACACAAGCTAGCATCTGAACTGCCACCCTCAAACACTATGTAATTCTCTGCCAGTACTGACCTAAAGTTGTAACTTTCCTACACAAATACACACATACATACGTATTTGTATGTGTAATAGACCAGGATATGGACGGACTGTTTAGAAATATTCCTCCATAGGTTTATTCGTGGACCATGTTAAGCCTAGCCAAATTCTTTCAAAGGTGAGAATCAAACCCTATACCTTGTGTATGTGAGGTAAACACCTTAACCATTAAATGAACTCCCAACCCAAATGCATTGAAACTCACATTAGGTATATATTAAACAATCTATTACAAGCTTAGCCTAATAACCTGAAGTGAGCATCAAACCCTGTACCTTGAGTAGCCTGAGGTGAAGACCCTAATCATTATGCCAAATCCACATCCTTGGAAGGTGGAGAAACTTTTATGGATTTATACAGAAAGCAATATGTACACAAAGTTGTGACAAGTTAGGCAGTTTGTTTTGTTATATCGCTGAACTGATAAAAATAAAGCTCCTTTTTATATGTCTGGCTCCATTCTGGTTGATGTTATGATAATAACTACACACATACAAACACATTTAAATGTACTGTAACTACTCACATTTAACAAGATATACAAAAATCATGTTAAAATGAATTACGTTCAATATTTCCTTAATTTTATTTGGCTGCAGTGGTGCAGCTGTAGCGTTGTTGCCTCACAGCAAGAGGTTCTCCCGTTCGATTCCTGGCTGGAGTGCGGGGAGTGCCTTCTGTGTGGAGTCTGCATGTCCTCCCCACGGTTGGGTGGGCGTTCGAAAGACATGCATAAATGGGCGTGCCTTCATCGAAGGTTGAACGTCGAGCTGGCACCTCAACGTTCGTGAAAATCAACTGCCAATCATTAGCGGACCGGTGTTCCGCTGTTGCGACCCCTAACCGGGAAAAGACAAAAGACAACAACACACTATAACTAAGCTGCAACTTAATTTTGTCAAAAAAGATAAGTGCAAGATAAAAAAAAAAAGAAAAAAACTTCTGAGCTCAACCCCCTACCCACAAGAAATCCACAACCAATCCAGACCAATCAAGAAGGCAACTGCAGTCTTGTATGCAAATGCCTTATCCCAATAACGTGGTAACAATATTTCCTCTAGCAGCTAGTACAGAGGATTAGGGTTCCAACCTGATAATGAGCTGTTTCCTGCAATCAAATGATATATAATTCAATTTCTTCCACCTTCATCTGTCTACTGCGAGACACTGAGACACTCACCTAACCAGGCAGTGCTGCCGGGTAACCAATGAAAAGAGGCATTTGTGTCCAGCAGGCTTGCCTGGTTAACAAATATATAAAAATTCTAAAAAATTCTGATTAAGAAATGTATTAAATTTTAAAACAGCGATATACTGCTCTTATGACACCACAGTGTATACTACATTATTCAATTTGGAAATGGTAAAAACCTGCCACCGGCAAAAAGATATTTTTTAACAGATAAACTACTTAAACATGCTTTGTGTAATCTAAACAAACAACCAGCTTGTGCATCATTTTAAGTGCAAAAATGCCAACAGAGTGGCCATAACTGGAAAATATCCAGGAACTAAAAAAGTATATATATGTGTCAGGGGCCACATAATACCTTTGTGCAGTCTGTTGTTACAAATTAAAAAACTGAAACTGCCCAATCAGACCGCTGCTAGTTAGCTTCACAATTAGAGAGTTTCAGACATGTCAAAAAAATAGTGCAGGCCACCTAGACTTCATATTTAGGCACATATCAATTTTCCTTCTCACCCTTTAAAATGTTATGGGCAGCCATTCTCTGTCTCATTTCTGACTCTGGCCTGCAGAAGATTCCACTGCCAGTCAGCTTCCAAATGTCTTGAACATATAAAGCAGAAAACACATTCAAAAAAATTGAAAGGGGAAGAAAATAATCCTGAAGTAAAAACTTTTACCACAGAAACTGTAAGCAAGATGGCTCCATTAGAAAACAAGTAGAACATGAAAAAAGTCATATTTTAAGACTGTTTTCAAACAAGCCCACTAATATGCCAAAAAGTGCAAGTGCAGTTTTCCACAACTACATAGAAACTTGTCAGTATGGTTGAATGCTACTTATGAGAAGCCATATTTTTTCTAAATGCTGTTGAGATAGAGGAATTGGAAAAAGGCATTCACTTCTGGAAAGGTTCCTTCAAAAGATATATTTCTCCAGAACTGTTGGGATACCATTTGTCTATGACTTGCCAATAATTTGTGTATGGTTCTGATGAATTTTCCCGGTGGGATGAAAGTGCTTAACCTATTTTGTGTTTGCCTGGAATAAATTTGTGAGCCCTAGATGTTTCGCTGCAGTCAATCTTTTTTGGTTATTTGTGCTTTTACATGTCTGGAGGTCTTGATTTCTTGGATCATCTGAAGTATGACAGTGAAATGTGCAGGCTATGTCTTCTTACATCAGTTAGACTAACACACACCCCTACGGGACAAAGGCTACTCAAAACAAACTTGTCCCTTTCTATTCTAACTTTCCATCCAAAATGTCAACTTGGAAAGGAGGCACACTGACACAATCCAGCAGACAACTTTCATTATGGGGAAACCTGGAATTACTATTTCTTATTTAATTTTCCCCAACACCTCCATTAAACATCTCTCCAGTGAATTAAGAGACGTTCACTTCCTTAACATCTCTCAGAGGCCTTGAAGCATGGATCGAAACTCTCTTCCAAACATTCCAATGCTCAAAAATAATTGTCCTGTGATGCAGTTTGAAACCGAGCAATCCCTATCTTCCTTCCAATTCAGCCCAAGGGCTTATTCCAAAAGACCACAACATTTTTCTAACTTCTATTCCATAACAATCTCAGAAGCATGATAAACAGCCCTAGCCAAAATATAAACCTTGGAAGAATCTGTGTATGACAGCTACTACACTGCCCAGGTTAAGGCTGAATCTCCCCATCAATTCTCTTATTCATTGACCTCCTCTAGCCTTGGGGTTAAACCGCAGTTGTGTATATCTGTGGGGTCTAAACCAATACAAATCTGTATTAGACTAAGGGTTTTCATTTTATTTTTACTGAGTTCACTGTAGTACATTAAGGTATAATAAGAAGTCTGAAAATAGAGAGTCAGACTTGTGTTTGCATGTATGCATTCAGTTTCAAGGAAAGAGACTTCAGCAGAAAGGAAAAGATAATCTTGCTGGCTAAGCATGAGATGTGCAGAAATAACAGTTTTTACAGAAAGCTACAGAATGTTCCTTTTTTCATGGGAAAGATATGGGTACTTGCAATGGAATACTAGATAAAGAACAGACAGACACTGTGAGGCACATGCAAGACAATGCTTGAAATCCAAGGCTAAAGAGGCATGTAAAACATTACAAGGTTTTGGTATTATTAGGAAATACTTCAGACACAGTCAGTTAAACTAGTTTTGGATTGATATGCAAAAGATCTTTGTAGTACAGATGCTCAAGCCTGAGTAGAGAAGTCAGGTCAAATATCCATACTATTCAGGAGAAGACTGCATCAGTTGATATTATTCAGGAGAATCAGAATACACATGCAGAAACTTGGGATATATTTATCAGCACTGTTACTATTGTCCAGCATCACAGCATTTCTACAAATTGTTATTGTTTACCAGTACTGTTACTGGAGACAGTACTTGGATATTGTTAACATCTAATAAAACATTCTTAACCAAACTACAGTATGTACAGAATTAATTCTGAAAAGTACAAAAAGACTTGGCCCATAAAGCAGGGGCTGGCACCTGTTCAGCACAAGAGCAAGTGTAATTAACAGACAAAGACATTAATTATAGTCTCATTCCAGTTAATTCCACTATACTATAGTCTTTTCAATTCTTTCAAGCTGCAAGTAATAAGTTGCTCCTTTTATCAAAACTCATATGCAGGCTTTCTCGCTCCCACTTCCTTAACTTCTACACTCTCCACTAAAGTATCACCCCAACAGTAGAAACTCAGACTTTAGTGAATTACTATAAATACAGATTTTTCAAACATATCAGCACAACTTGGACCACTTCCTTCAGCCTTGTCATATATACCAAAAGGTTACTTACATTTAAAAAAATGTTTGCAGACCTCATGCTCCAATGTAACACTTACCCAGCTTCACTTCTCTTGCAAGTGATGCACCATAGGCTACATATACGATACATATGTCAGAAAGATCAGAAGACAGTTCTGCTAGATTTCTTTGTCAATACCCACATAATTAAATACCATACTAAAGACCTCGAAGAGAAACCCTTTCTCAAATCCATTTCCAAGTTTTCCCCTTTCTATTTTTGTAAGGTCTGTTCACATACTGGATTCACATAACTCTACATAATGTATAAATGCATCCACCACTGGCCAATCAACCATATTTCCTCGCAATGATTCCCTTTAAACATTTTATCTTATCCAATGTCATCCCAAGGTGAAAAGCCAAATATTATGTACTTTGTCCCTTCATTTAAAATACTTAAATTTTTTTTTCAACTGTACAACTCTTTTTTTTTCATATCCTTTTAAATGTCCTCTCTTAAAAGGTCTAACTTTCTTTGCTCACATTATCTAATCCCCTTTCTGATTGTTTGTCTTATCATCTAACAATGATTTCTTGAACATTCTGTCCCATGCACCTTCCACCTCCTCCTTATATGTAAGCATAAGCAACTACCACACAGCATAATTCATTTTTAAACCACTGTAATTTGGCATGGGCTTGGTAAACCATTGACTTTCCAGTCCAGCACAATAACTAACCTTCTGTAAGATAAACCATTTCATCCAAGTTTTCATCTTCAGCTCTCACTCTCTTTCACACACACACACACACACATACATATATACACAGGGTAACATGCATTTTATCAATTTTAACTTCATTAATTCGTATCATAGAGCCATTTAATTATAGTGCACTATATCAATGTCTGCTATTGTCAATGTCAATGAACAGTTAGGTTTCATTTGCTTACAATGTAAAAAGATGGGAAATCTTGTATCTGGGTGCTGAAAGTTATTCAAAGAATCTATGTACCTACAATAATTACATCTGGAGCACAGAAACATGCCTTGTGCCCCTTGTAGCTCTAAACATTTGTCAGTCATTCTTGGACAGCATAACATCCTTGTTAGAGACTTTTTATTCTTAAAAACGAAGTTCGGTCTATCTCCAACTATCAGTCTGACCTCTGGGTCAATTAAAAGAATCAGCCAGTGCTTACTCATAATTTCCTTTATCTGGGTGGTATTACTGGAATACACCAATGGCATTCTCACCACAGTAGTATAAGAATGGGAGACAGCTATCCCATGGACCCTCAGAGAAATTTGGTTTCCTTTCAGTTGTCCTTGACCTTTACGAATAAGTTTCAGCACCCAGATATAAAGAAACAATCAGAATTTAAAGTGGAAGCTACGTGTGATACTTGCCACATAGTGTATTTAGCCCACTGCGAAGTGTGTTCGGCTTTCTATATAGGTAAAACTGACAGAAGACTTTGCGATAGAATTAGAGAACATATATACAGTATAAATAATGAATTAAGTACAAATGCACTAGCAAAGCATGTTGGGCAACGAGACCCTTCCCATAATTTTAAGTTTTTAATTATAGAAGTAATTAAACCTAATGAATGTGGGGGTGATGTTCAGAATATGACAGAAACCTCCGAAATGAACTGAATTATTAGAATGAGAGCCAACAGGGGTAGTGGGCTGAATGATAAAGTTTCCATAAAACCTGTTCTCAAAGCAAGGTATAATTACAGATAATTTTAAGGGATGTTTTATTTTATTATGTTATTGTATTTTTAAACATGATGTTTTATTATGCAACTCTTGTATGGGTAATATTTCTTCTATATGAGGTCATTCTGAAATATTATTGGTTAGATGTTTTATTGGATGTGTTTCTTCATTGGTTGAGTGTAATTTAAATAGCAGATGGACTTTTGTATTAGTATTTGATGAAGCAGTAGTCATAACTGTGAAAGCACACACATAATAAAGTTTGGACTTCTGATGAAATATTATTGGTTAGATGTTTTACTGGATGTGTTTTTTCATTGGCTGAGTGTAATTTAAATAGATGGACTTTTGTATCAGTGTTTGATGAAGCAGTAGTCATAACTGCGAAAGCGCGCACATCATAAAGTTTGGACTTCTGGTTTTGATATTTGATTTATGCTGCCAACCTCTACTGTGGTTTGGTTCACTTTATTTTGTGTGTTCAGTTTCCACATTATCTGGTTATGTGAACCATTTATCCAGTCTGTTGCCTTTATTTTTTGGATTTGTTTTGCATAAGAGTTTGTAAATATATCTATAATCAACAATTGCCAGAGAATAAATTTTAGAATCTACACACAGCTTATCAATTTGTATATCTTTACTCCTTCCTCACTCTATGCATCTACAAAAAGGTTTCCTATTATGCTCAATATCTTTATATAAATTTTCATCAAACTTTTCTTGATCTATGCATAAGTTTCTTGTCCAGCTTTATTTAAGTTTTTAAAGGTGTAGTTCAATCTATTTCCCATTTCTTATATTTTTTTGTCTCACACCTTAATCAAGGACCTTGTTCTTATGGAAATATATCATTCTGACATTCTGTGTCTAGATCCTGATAAACATTTTTTTTGATTTTTCGCAATCAATTTCTCTTTCAAAACTTTCCACATTCCTTCTGCAGTTTTTCCATTGAACTCATCACTCTATTAGTTTTACACAGCAATTGTTTTGCTTTCATATAACCTATTAGTCTTCTGTTCACAGATTTAGACTTCAGTTTAGCAGAATTATCTAGCAACACATTAACCTTAATAACTCCATGATCACTGCACATCAACAGTGGCAAAACTTGACATGAAGTAACAGTAGGAACTTTAGGAATCCAAACACTCTTTGAAAGGATTAATTTCAACCATCTGCCCACTACAGAATACTGGACTTGTTCCCTGATGACCATGTAAGATTTTTCAGTGTTCTAAATGATCTTTCTGCTAGCAAAAACTCCATTATTTTATGTGATTTTAACTACTCTTCAATAATCTGGAACAACTATACCTCCAGTGTAGGATATGCCCCATAATTTCTAAACTTAATAAAGAAAAACTCCCTTGAGCAGTCACTAAACCATCCTAACGGACATATCATTCCTGGCCTGATTCTTACAAACATAGTTGCCTCTTGCACTGCTCCTCTGGTTTCTGCCTCCCCAGTGAAGTCTGACAACAAACCTGTGACCTCTCTCTTTAAGCAAAGTGTTATCCAGGAATGGAAGAGCATTTCTGAAAAGAAAATACCTAGGGGTTGGCCCTTCTTCTTCTTTTTTTTTTTAGGGGGTTGGCTGTGAGAAAGATGGTGGCAGGTAAAGAAAGTTCAAGGTTCAATCTAGCAGGACCAGGTGAGAAGTATTGTCACAAAAGGTTGGAAAGGACAAATTGTTTCACAGATTGGATGGTGGGAGCAAACAATCTCAGGACATATATCAATTTTATTATCTCAGTCTGACTGTCAGGCAAAGGCTAAGAATAGAGAGGGACTGGTGGAAAGTGAGAGAGAGATAAATTTCCTAGTGGGTATTTGGTAATTTTGTATTACAGGAGGGGTTACAGTACATGAGCTTTCCAAGTGAGTCGCTGAAGATCTCAGTTCCTTCTGTTGCTCTCTTGTTTATCGCACATCTTTTTGGAGAATCACAGATACGTATGGGGTACATTGGGTCATATTATTTTTTTCTACTATATTAATCCTATATTGCTCCATTAGCTATTATTCTAAGATTTATAGATTACTAATAAAAGAAAACTTCCAATAAAAGTTCAAGCTTGCCAGTTCAGAAGTACCCAAGAGAATACACCTATATTAGGAAGGCCTAGATTTAAATAAGCTATTGGCGAAAACACATTCTCTATGATAGGTCCTGTGCTATGGAAGTACCTTCCACCTGATGTAAAAATTAATGACTCCTTAGAAGACTTTAAAAAAAGTTTGAAAGATTTTCTTACACAAGATTCTAAATGTACTTCCTTCTGTGATACTGGCTAAGTAATTGTATAACGTATGCTTCACCACTATTGTCACATTCTTCATATTTGTATCCACATTACTGCATAACTAATGGCACAAAGTATACTTATCAGCTATATGTGCCTATGCTGTGTTTTTGCACTGCATTTGAATCTCGCAAGTAATGTACACAGTGTTTGATAATTATATCAATGTATTATTCAAATATTATACACTTAGAAACTGTGCTGTTTTATTTTTTTTTTGTGTATTAAAAAGCAACCTATACATATAGGTACCTTAGTCACAGGTTGTTACTAGGCTAACAACAACTAGGGGCCTTACAAGCATAGCCACATACCCCAAAACATTTGGGTCCTGAGTATCATGTGCATCTATGGGGGGCATGTTAGCAGGGAGATAACTAAGGATTTATAGAGGGGGTGTTAGCTAGGATACTACTTTTCTTATTGGTGGCTTCTATCCATAAGGGACATGGGTTCCAGACTGGGGATAAATTTACAATTACCCAAGCCAACAGTCAAGGTTTTGTTTAAAGAGGGTCAGGGATGAACTCTGTTTTACATGGATAGGGAGCCTATTCCATAGAGAGTGGATCCTTTGGGACAGATATCTGTCTCTCCAGCATGTTCTGTTTACATCAGAAGTGAAATACATATCCCTGGATCTAGTGCTTCTGATGTTGATCGCTTTATGCCTGTGCAACAGATCCATCAAGGCTAGGTTTGAGGAAGCCCTGTAAGCCAGGCGAAGATACACTCTCAATAACCTGTAGGAGACTGAATGCAGAGACAGAGCCTTTAAGTAGTCAGTGTAGGACAGAGTATTCATGCATTGAATTCTCTTGGTGAGAAACCTTTGTAGGTGTTCCAACTGTTGCAAGTGTCTGATTAGATAAATGCCAAAGGAGGCGCTGGCTTCTCTTGTACTGTATAGTACCCAGATCGCAACTGAAAAAGTTAAGCAGACCAGTTCACCTTCCCAGTTAAAAAAAATAAACTGCAAATAAATAAAATCAGTTTATATTTGCATAACTGGTTAGAACAGTGATCCATACGGACCAAGTGCAGTTTCAGACCAGATGTTAAATGAAGAAATAATGAGCATGGAGTAGGAAGACATTTGTTTTGATAAGAAATACAAAATGTTTAATGTTAAAACATTGTTTACAAGAATACACATAACAATAATAGGCTGGTAAACTTGATGATAGGCAAAACAGAATTAAAAGAAAAAAAAAAAATAACCACATGGCATGATTGCTACCAAGATATCAATGGGAATAAATTAAATGGAGCAGCAGTGTTACATCTGGACCTAAAGTGTATGCGTATTTTGCCTGCCTTTTTAAATGAATTTGTAATTGAGCATCAAGTAAAACATATTCAACACCCCAAGGGGAAAAAAAAATATGAACTTCTTTAAATTACTACAAGTTCCTACAGCAAATCCCACTAAATTCAAAGATGCTAAACATGCAAATCTCAACTTACTCCATGATGAAATATCAAGTATTTTTTTACCTCACCACCCCTGACCTTCACACAGCAGCAAGCTTCACTAAGGAATTCTACACCCATTTTGTACAGAACTAGTAGTCTCTACCAGAAGCAATTATGTTTGGAAATTCAAAAATAAACCATCTTGTTGGCCCACTATTATAAAATAACTTTATAACATAAAGACACTCCTTGCATTATGTTGCAGATCCAAGACTTCAATTTTCAAAGAAAATATAAAAAAAAAAAATGAAAAACTCTATCAGGTACACTAATGGAGTCCATGAACTTAGGCTGGTCTCTGAAGCTAAAAATAGTTACAAATTCTTCTTTAGCTATGTTAGAAAATTAAGAAACAACACGTTACACTGCTCTGACCTTATTCAAAATATTGCCTACTGTTGTGATCCAACAGACACTGTGAACATCCTTGAAATTAAATTCAGTGTCACTTTTACCCCTGAGACTTCTACTCAAAGTCCTAAAGTACCGGAATCCCTTATGACCTCCATTATCTCTAAAGATCATGCACTAAAGGTGCTAACCAATACAAAAAATGCTGCCTCCACGGGACCTGACAGTTCACCTATTTGCTTAATTAATAGTGCTAAATATGCCCTTCCTGACTGACTACTTAAAGTGTTTAACCTAAGTTAAGCTACTGTCGATGATGAATGAAGCTAGTCAGTCATAATGCCCATCCACAAGCATGGTCTTATAAACAACCCAGTTTGTATGGACGCATCTGTCTGATGACCCAAACGTATTATAACTGATCTCATAAACTATGATATTAACAATCTTATTCAGCTTAGTTTTGTGAAGTGTAGATCCTGTCTACGGAATCTGTTAAACATCTTTGAAAGAGTTATGGCATCTGTAGATTGTAACCATGCGGTACACATTGGGCATCTTGACTTAGCAAATGTCTTCAGCACCATTCCCCATGCTGGCATCATACAGAAGCTAAATGCATTATAAATCAACCCAGATGTGGTGACATGGATAGTAACCTGGCTGACAGATAAACCCACATAGTGCAAGCTACAGGAGCCTCAACAGAATGTATAAGTGACCCTCACTATCCCTCACGGATCAGTGCTGGGGACCTCCTTTTTTGGCCTTTACGTCTCATCTCTCCAAGCAAACAGCTAATACCTCTGGCTAAAAAAGTTTGCAGATGACTGCAAGTTGGAAACTGCTGTCAATCGCCTCATACCCAAACCCTTCAAGTACGAATTCTCTCTAGTAAACTCTTGTTATACTAAAAATGGTCTCAAACTAAATACTAAAAAATATAGTATTGTCACTTTTGGCAGACAGGATTCCCGTCATTATGCTATATAGACAGCACACCACTACAAAAGAAAAATGTCAGGGACCTCAAAACTTGAGTTGAAAATTCCCTCTATTTTTGAGCATCGTGTGACAATAAAAACTTGGCCTCCTACCATGTAAGACTCCTCAGTGTTGGCAGGAAAAGCTTTTAACACAGCTAAATACAAAAGAAATATGTTCCAGGTCTAAGGAAGTAATCACTCCCTTATACTCAACATTGATCAGCCCAGTTACTGAGTACAATGCCTCTTTTAGATGCAGCTCACAAAACATATCAAACAATTAGAAAGACCTCAAAGGTGGCATAAAAGATCACAGGCCTAATATCCTTAATCTTTCAAAAGAGTCTGGTAGCTCTATCCCTTTTATTCAGTGTCTTATAGGCTTTTGATGAGAGATCTCAGTCTTCACTACTTGTGCTATAAAATATCCAGTTGTCCTTGATCTCCTGTATCTTTATCCCTTTCTCTATCTATATACGCGTGTGTATCTGTGTGTGTGTGTGTGTATATATATATATCTATATATATATATATATATATATATATATATACACACACACACACACACACACACACATATATATATATATATATATATATATATATATATATATATATATATATACACACATATGGATTCAGTTTAGAGGATCGAGTTATCAAAAACTCGAAACCCATATGACCGAGACCATATGATCGAGTTTTTGGAAACTCAAAAAGCTAAAGTGAATAAAAAAAAAAAAACAGACAACACTTTGTAAGCTCTCTGCGAACCATGGCTTTTCTATAGCAGGCAACTGAGTAAATGTCAGGAAAATCCTAGTAGAACAGCTGAACTTTATTTGGGGTTAATCAGAGTCTCTTTAATTGATGGCAGGTGTACACCCAAGAAGACTGAATGCTGTAATTAAATCATAAGGTGCCTCAACAAAATATTAGTTTAAGGGTGTGCACACTTATGCAACCAGCTTATTGTACGTTTTTTATTTTTTTATATTTTTTCCCCAACAGATTTGTTTGTTTTTCAGTTGAATTGTACAGGTTATAGGTCACATTAAAGGTGGGATAAGTTTTGAAATAACTGATTGTGGTCTCATTTTTTTATATCACAAAAATCTGGCATTTTGAGGGGTTTGTAAACTTATATCTTATATCCACTGTAGATGTAGATATATATATATATATATATATATATATATATATATACAGTACAAGCTTTTATAGTAGCAAAGTGTCTAAACGGTAAAAGAATTAAAGTAAGACATACACAAAGGTAGCTGCCCAATACAGGTTACTCCCTTTTTGTCTCTACATAGGTTGTCATATATCTGATGGCATTGGGGGAGGGGGATATTTTGTTCAGTCGAAACAAAACTAAATATTACAAAGGATAGTGAGACAACACCATACAGTTTTCTAGTGGCACTGAAATACTCCATCATGCTATGAAAGCAAAAAAAAAAAAATATATATATATATATATATATATATATATATAATTACTGACACAAATATGTAGATGGTTCCATAGTGTTACACTGAACATAGCTTTCATCTTGGGTGCGGTAGGTAAATACATTTCGAAGTGTGATTGTGATAATGTCAGTGTTTTCATGAGTGATACTTCATAATGTTGTGAAGTCATTGAAATACATATTGTATCAGGCTATCTGTTTTACCCATTCTACCTTTTACAACAGGAAATTCAGGTAACCGACAAATGTAGCATCTCCAGTGGAAGTAGTCAGCTGGAGATCCTGTGCACATTAACGTTCTCCATAAGTGACTGTTGCTATTAGCTACAGTTGTTGCTTTCCATAGTCCTAGGTTGCCATAACTTTTCACAATGATGCTAATGATCATGTGTCATGAAAGTGCATTCTAGACAAAAACAGGTTTACATCCCATGAAAACTACTGCTTGAAACAAGTAGACATGTCTTCAAGACTACACAGAGTTTCTGCCTGTCCCACTGTCAATTATTGCAACACTGCTCTACAGCAGGTCTCTATTTTTTACGTTTACAAAATAGCAATCGTATATGCTGCGATTATACACGTTACTTTCACATACGCAAGACTTTTTAAAAGACTAGTTAACTGTACTTATGAAGGAGAAAGAAAATGGATGCAGAAACACCCTTTACATCTATACGTGTGTGGTCCAGGTGTGAAAGGCACCTGCTACAGCTTTGTAAAGTCATAAAATGGGAAAAATATGCAATCTTTAGAGGGATATTTGAATTATTTTGAGAGGTAAACACCAAAAAGAGATACTGGTGCTGCAGGAGACAGACCACCTCATACTTCAGAGGCAAAGTGATAACACTGGTAAAGTCAGCAGAGAGTGAACCGCTGGAATCTACTGGAAATGATCTTATAGAAGAGGCTAGTGTTGCAGAAAGGTATGCTGTAATGGCTTCATTAAGGGAATATGCTGAAAAGGGCAGAGATTATCCCTGTGAAGTAGTATTGATGTTGCTGGCCAAATGCCGTCATGTAAGTCACTGACTATCACCATTTACAGAGTCAGACGTAAGGCAGGTCACAAGGACACTGTTGCTCCTAAATCAATTTTGGAAATAATAACAGAGAAATGGCTACTAAGAAATGGAGAGTTCATTTATAGGAAAGTATCAGATGACAGATCTATGACAGCTTTGTTAATTTTATCTAAGTTTGAGAATATTTGTGACTTATCTTCTTTAGAAATGTAAAATTGTTAATGGCACTTATGAGTGGTCAAATACTGATACTGCAACAGTTATAATCCATGCATGGCTGCACTGAAATTGGTGTCAGGTTTAAGAATTTCAGTGGTTCTTATAACATCAGATCCCTTCTTGAATATACCATGGTGTGAAATAGTATTCTTGACATGTTGGCTGAGCGCTGCTTTACATCTAGACCACTGCATATAATTTATGATTTTGAGCTTGCTGCAATAAAGAGTTTAAGAATTAACTTTTCAGCTAGTCTAATAACAGAATGTTATTTTGACCTATATCAAAATAATTGGAGAAAAGAGCAAAATGTTGGGCAAAGCTGACACTATTACAAAGACAGGGCTTTCCTCAGTTTTCTTTAGGAAATCCTCTCTCTTGCTGTTTTTTGCAGCATTGTGACATTTCTGTAGCACTTTCAGATCTTTCTGTGTTCTGTTTGGAGATGGTGAATTAATATCATATTTTGAACCATACTAAGTGCATGGGTGGAATCACAAGTTCTCAATTCATTTAGCCCTAGCACCAAGATTACCAAATGTTTTTCCACCAGATCTTTGGTTTGCTTATGCTGTGCACAATGCTGGATTGCCTTGCACAGAAAATCTTGTGGAAGGCTGGAATAAGTGTCTCCTTGGCCGACAAGCTGTTGGTTTGTCTAACATCATCACATACAGTGAATGAACAACATTGAACAAAGTTGCACTGATCAAGCTGGACTGCATTAATCTTCTGGGAAAACATGCAAGCCACCATGGAAACATTACACATAGCTGGAACCAAGGAGCTTATTTTACATTAGAAATACTTTGCCTCTTTTCCTTACAGCTACAAATGTAACACTGGTGTATACTGTTCTGTTGCCTGATACTGCAAACTCCAATACCTTGTTAATTCTGCAGATGTATGCATGATGAATAAAGTACAGTTGTGCAAGCTGAACTTACCATAATAGTAGATGTTTGAATGATTACTGCTAAAATATCCTTTGCTCTACGGATTATACCCTGCCAAGGATATAATGGCCATCCAGCTTCCCAACATTCAGGGCACTAGCTATTTCCAAATTGTTAAACAGTCAAGACAAACTGACAAAAAAACAAGTTTGGTGCAAAGCCCCTCAGAGCTTTCCTACCAGCAAAGAGAGGGAGGTTGAGCCCTGAAAGGGCAATGCTAGGAATAACAAACCCTGTCCTTGTGAAAAATGAGGTAGTGTTTGCTCACCATAAAAGCATGCAACACAGCTACCCTTCTTGCAGAGGTCGGAGCAATCAGTATAACTGTTCCATGTTAAGATCCTCAAGTCAGCTGGATTAGCTTGTTCAAATGCATAAGAGTCAGCTTCTCTAACTCAAAATTAAGATCCCAATAAGGGGCCACAGGTCTATTTGGCAGCCTCTTATGCAAAACCCCTTTGAAAACATTTTGACATGAGACTGCCTTAAAAGAGGAGGATCTATGGACAGACATGATGAAATGGATGATAAATGAACCTTGATGGAGCAAAAAGACAAGCCATAGGATAGTAACTCACACAAATACTGTAAACCCAGAGAACAAAGACCCCTGAATGGGTGAAAGTAATGCTGTTGGTACCAACTAGAAAACCTTTTTCTATTTGTTAATATTGCAGTTTTTAGTAGCAGGCTTTCTTACCTCCATTAGAACCTAGTGCAGGTCCTCAGTAGACAGGGCCCTAATAGGAATAATGACCTTATCATCCATGCAGTCACTTGAAAATGATTGATTTTGGAGTGCATCAAACACTCCTCTTCTTGTGTGATTAGATCTAGTCTGTGAGGTATCTTGTAGTAATTACCCTGGCCATTGCCAGAACAAGGGAGACCTACAGTTTACTAGACCAGAAGGGAGTCACCGCAGTGATCTTGGGAAATCCTTTCTGAATCTTCAGAAGTATCCTGGATATTAGAAGAAAGAATGGAAAAGCATACAGGTACATTTATGTCCAAAGAAAAGTAAAGTAAAGCCACCTGTCTTCCAGTCTGTCTTGCACAGAGTCCTGGAACAGAATTTTGGCAGTGGATTGTTCAAAGAGGAGCCAAAAATGTCTACTTGAGGAACTCCACACAGATCAAATGTTGGAAGACCCCTGATCTAATTTCCATTTGTGAGGGTCTACCACACAGTTTTGCACTGATGGAATGTAGGATGCCTGTAGAGTGAGACTGTGCTATGAAGCTATATCCCAAACTAACACGGCTAGTCTGCAAAGTGAGTAGGACCTGATTCTCCATTGCTTGTTGATGTACCATGTGATTGTTGTATTGCCTGAAACCATTCTGAAGAGGTCCTGGGGCCAAAAATGGTTGAGTGCCTTGGTCAGGCAAGCATCTCTTAGATATTTATGTCCTTGCATCTGTCCTTGGTGTTCCACACCCCTGCACTTTTACCCCTCCTGAAATAATTTCCCAGGCAAAATTTGAAGTTCCTGTGGTGACTAACTGCTTTGGAGCAGGGATGGAGAAGGGGAGATCTGCATTTAGGGGAAGTTGTTGTTTCTAGCAAAATATTTTTCTTCTGATAAACCACAGCACTAGGACTTGAAAATATAAAGAGTGTTGATGCTGGGACCAAAGAGATTTCAGATACCACTGTATCTTTCTCACATGGAGTCTTGTCAGGGACACCGTGAGAATCATAGATGCCATGAGACCCAAAATCCTGAGGTACTGCCTCACAGTGACCCACATCTAAGTGGAAAACCTTAGAAACAGATTCAAATAATGATCCATTTTTTTCCTGTGGAAGAAAAGCTCTTTGGAACCCCAGCTTGAGTAAAAGGTCTCTCACACAAGAGAAGATTCCTGACACTTTGAAACAGACCCTGCAAAGAAAAGCAGGTAGTTTAAATATGGAAAAAATTAGGATATCCTGTAGCCTGCAGCTGGAGCTAGACATTTTGTGACCACTATTGGTTTAGTGGATAGTCCAAAGGTTAATGCAGAGAACTGAAAATGTGATCCAGACATAAAAAAACTTCTGGATGAATAAGGATGTGATAAGCATCTTATAAATCTAGTGTTACTAAGAAACTCGAAAGTGGAAGAAGAGGTAACAGGTTGGGAAGTGACAATTTTGAACTGGTCACCAAACTTGTTCATTCTTTGACACTAAGAACATTCTTGGGAAAGGGGAATTGGTTCTATCAGTTCTTGAGACAACACATGATGAACAAGTGAAAACAAAAAAGTCTGATCTGGAGAATGAAGTATAAGCCACTGGAAAGGATACATTTCCTCCCATCGTCATCTGTAATCTTGATGACTGAAATTCAGAACCCACTTGTCTGAAGTAGTCTGTTATCAGAGAGAAAAATGGAGATCAAGACTTTCTGGAAGAAAAAGGGGGCCAGGGAGGGAATGGGTCACAAGGTCTCTTGAACAGTCATTTAAACATATTGGACTGTCCTTGGTTTTGGGAGGTTAGAGACTTGCTTTGGGAACTCCCTTGCCATTCATTCTTAAACGTTTGTTTACCTAAATTCTGTTGAGACTGCTTATTATGTTCTCTGCCAAAAATGTAAGAGGAGAAATAAAATCCCTTTGAGAACTTGGAAAAGAATAGCTGAAAAAAATCACACTTTTTAATCTCCCCTGCAGAGGGAACAAACACTAAATCTTTATCCATGGAAGAATTTAAAAACTAATTTTTAACATCATGTGAAAGGTTCTGAGAATGCAGCCATGCAAACCTTAAAACAGCACTAGTGTCCATAGCCCTGGAAGAAGTATCAACAAAATCATACACACACACACTGCAAACGAGTAGTGACTAGTGCAAGAGAAGAAATTTAAGACATTCATACTTTCACAATTTGTGAGAAAGAATTTTAACTTATTCCCTCCAATGGAGCTCTGCAAGTTTGCAATGCAACTCCCAGTGGGTGGAACCTATAATTTTGACAGAGTCAAATTATGTCCACGGTGGTGGTGCTGCAGTAGCGTTGTCGCCTCACAGTTAGACGTTGCCCATTCGATCCTCAGTTAGAGCGTCTTCTGTGTGGCGACATGCGTGAACGGGTGTTCCTTCGTTGAAGGTTGTGCGTTAGGCCTGGCAAGCCAGCACGTAAAACTCTAATGCCAATCATTAGTGGACCAGAGTTCCGCTGTGGCGACCCCTAACCGGAAAAAAGCCGAAAGACACAAACAAACAAATTTAAAACAAATGTCCATATTTCTGGAACCATTGGGGTTACAAAAAAAGAGTAAATGGTAAACTCTTCAGCACAAACTATTTTAGATAGGATTTTATAAACCATAAAAATGCAGTAACTATTAAGGTTATAATATTTTGTAAACAACTTAAAATATACCAACAACCACTCAAGTTGCACACATATTGTCAGCGGTATTTTGTTCATCTAACTGAGAGCTTTCATATGAGGCTAAGCAGGTCTGTTTGTGCTACTTAGCTGCTGAGATATTTAGAAACACATGATATTTATGACAATACAAATAGATACTATATGAACAGCAATATCTCTTCACCTGCACTATACAGATGGCAAATATCAACACAGTTGTGTTTGCCATTGTGCAAGCTTTAAGATGAACTCTTAATACTTTATATGTTGCTTTGTTTTGGAATTATTAATGCAAATATGAACAAGCACTATTTGACGCCTAAAGATGTCAGTAGGATGTAACTGCAGAAACACTTGAAGGCATCACTCGGCTGTAATGAGTCATCATATAAACCTGACTGTTCAAAATTCTGAAAGTTAAAGTTGCAGAAGTATATACATTTCTCCCTATACTTATCAATAATTTTCCCATTTTTATCAGAAAGAGAGTTGCAATTAACTAAGTATTTAGCAGCAGTGGGATCAACTAAGGCTATAGCTACTGGGTCAGGTTTCAGAATAGTAAATAAAAATTTGAAATTCGGACGGAGGGACTTCATACATCCTATCTGTCTTTTTAGGGGCAGCTGGCTGACTAAGCAAAATTGCAAGCAGTAACACACACACAAATCCTCTAAAGCAGACAGGAAGAATGGGTGTAGATTCTGGAAAATCCTTCTACAAAACTCAACATTTTCTGACAGACTGAGGAACCTCAATGTTCTCCCACTGAAAACACAGCCGCATTCTAGCAATAGTATCAGAGAAAAAGAAACCACCACAGGGAGAATCAGAGACTGAGCTCTCCTCTGAGTCTGAATCAGAAATCTGAGGAGAGAACCCTGTATTTGTCCCAGAGTCTTCCTTATCAGATTCAGAATCTTGAATCTCTTCAGGAAAAGAGGAATCACTCTCTCTTTTACCAGAAGCTACTTTACAAGAAAGATCAATAACCTAATTTAAACCTTGAGCCAGACCTAATAAACTACTCCCGTCAAAATTAATTTAAGGAGGAGTAAATACATGTTTGGTTTTCTGTTACTTTTTGACGGGAAAAATGAGGTCAACCATATTATTAATGGCAGCAGCTGCTTCTCCAGGAACGGGCACAGCATTTTGACACAACACAGAAACCTTCCCTGTTCCCTCTCTCAGGAATGACAACAGTGGTTTTCCCTTGTCCACTGAGGTACTCCAACAGCCACAGAGGATGTGCATAATCCCTGGTCCATAGTGGCTGAAGGTGCTACCCCAGGAGGATTCAGGGTAAAAGATGAGTGGTCTAAGGTACAACAAATGGCCACAGCAAGTTCACTCACATACAGCCTGATGTGGTGGCAAAGGCTGGCTGCTTAACTTTTTTTTTTGAGACTGAAAGAAGGACTGACCATGGGACCAGTACTCTGTCTCATGGTCAAACCAAAAATGGTGCATCTTTCCCAGGGAAGGCAAGCACTAAATGCAGGTAAAACTCCGACTCCACAAAAGTTACTTCTTTTTTTTTTTGACAGAAAAAAACACAGTAAAAAGAAATTTCAAACACTATGGCAGCCCACCAAGTAAATATAAACACAATTTCTCCACACAAAACATGTTTTCCATTAGTTAACACTATGTTTAAATGGGTCCCCTTCAAAACATTTAAAACCCATAACATCTAATTTCATAACATCGAGACCAGAACATCTAAAACCCATAACATCTAAAACTCATAACATCGAATTTCATAACATCTAAAATGTATAGTATGTAATAGTGTATCAGCACATATGTAAATGTTATAGTTTAATCTGTTAATCTTGTGGTATCACTATGAGATGTTGTAGTTTTCATTTCTATAGTTATTATTTATATAGTGTAGGAATTAATACTCTTTATATAGGGTTTATTTTGCCATTCTGCATGTGTTTTTTAGGTCATACAGGTAAGTGATATAGACATTATGTGTACATTCTTTATGGTGATCGTGATACAGTGGGAGTTAGGAAATTAACTTTTTCCCACTGTAGTGCAATCTCAGAGTTGGTATATTGTATTTACAGGGGGTGCAGGGCTTGCCCCGCAGAAACGTAGTAAAAAGTGTGCTTGGTTGTTTGGTGTTGTTATATGTGGAGGGGTGTTATTTTTATGCCATTTGTAGTGTTCAA